>NW_022985553.1:840132-928444 GCF_010093815.1 Pseudovirgaria hyperparasitica
AGAAACGCGTTAAGAGGATACCGAAATAATTAAGGCGGTACTTCTTAACGCGGAAAAGCATAAGGCATAGGCTTAAATATAACGCCTATCGTAAAATAGTAGGATTATAGCACACTTCGTTACTATAAGTATAGAGAAATAGAATATATTTCGCCTAACTATAAGAATCCGAAAAAAGAATAGGCTAGTATATAAGACCTAACCGCGTTCTTAGCTAAATTATATATACTTAGGAGGAGCTATAGCGCCTTCCGGCGAGTAAAGACCTAATATTACTAAAAGTATCGTTACCTATAGTAAATGGTAATAAAACTATATAGGCCCTCGTGGACACTAGTATAGAAGATAACTATATTTTATTAATTCTTATAAAGAAGTATAGATTATTATACGATCTTAGTAAAGTTAGCCGAACTATCGTAGTT
Organism: Pseudovirgaria hyperparasitica; assembly: GCF_010093815.1. NCBI lineage: Eukaryota > Fungi > Ascomycota > Dothideomycetes > Acrospermales > Acrospermaceae > Pseudovirgaria > Pseudovirgaria hyperparasitica. The sequence goes on from NW_022985553.1 coordinate 840,558, forward strand.
AATAGATATAAAGTTAGAACTTTAGGTAAAGCTATAATGAATTACGAAGTTCATAACTCGAAGATAATAAAATAGTAGATGTCTAATAAATTTATCGTGGCTAATATTAGCTAATAGAATATGATTCTAGGGATGCCTTAGCTTAGATGCCTAAACCCTATCCTTGATTTTTAGAAGGAGATATTAACGTTCCGATAATACCGTGGTAAATTATACTAGTAAGTTATAACTATTAGTAAGGAGGCATAGAACCTCGCCGTGCGGACCCGATCGTCGCTAATCTATCTTACGTCCTTATTAATTATTAATAAAGATAAGGATAATAGTAATAATCAGGGCGAAGACACGCTACCCGACGTATATTCATAGTATATAGATGTGTTTTCGGTAGGAGATGCGTTACTTCTCCCTAATCACGGGCCGTATAAGCTAAAGATTAAGCTTAAAGAGGGAGTAGATATCCCTTATAGCCTACTTTACCTACTTTTAAGACTAGAACTCGAAGTTCTTTATAAATATATTAAAGAATACCTCGAAAGAGGCTAGATACGTTATAGTATATTATTAGCTGGCGTACCTATTCTCTTCGTAAAGAAGAAAGACGGAAGTTTATATCTATGCATCGACTATCGGGCACTAAATATAGTAACTAAGAAGAATCGTCACCTATTACCGCTAGTTAGTAAATCTTTAGACTAATTAATAAAGGTAAAGTACTTTATAAAGCTAGATTTATAAGATATATATTACTAGCTTCGAATTCGTCACGGAGATAAGTGGAAAACTGCATTTCGGACTAGATATAGTTATTTTAAGTATACTATTATGCTATTCGGGCTAATAAATACGCTAGGAGCGTTTTAAGGATATATTAATACTATACTCGTAGGATTACTTAACGTGATTTACGTAGTTTATCTCGATAATATACTAATTTACTCCGATAGCATGTAGGATTATAAAGAACACGTGAAATCGGTACTAAATTATCTAAGGTAGTATAAACTCTATGTAAAATTATCTAAATGCGAGTTTTACTAATAAGAAGTTGGGTTTCTCGGCTTTATTATAATATATAGCGGCCTAAAAATAGAGCCGGAGCGTATAAAGACCATCATAGAATGGCTAGAACCTACTACTATACGTTAAATTAGAATATTTATAGGTTTCGTGAACTATTATTATAAATTTATTATAGGCTTCTTATAAATTACGGCGCCGCTTAATAAACTCATAGAGAATAGCGGTAAAATCCCTATAGATGGGCGAGTATAGCGTAAAGCTAAGTCGGTCGAGATATAGTTAACGCCGGAAGCGCGAGATACGTTCCGATCGTTAAAGAATTACTTTATAACTACGCCGATTCTTAGGTATTTCGATTCTAAGAAGTATATTCGGGTCGAAACTAACGCGTTAGAATTTATAATTACTAGAATTATTAGTTAACCGTATAAAGATACGAAAGATAAGGTATAATAGCACCCGGTCGCCTTCTTTTCCCGTAAAATGGTGGATATAGAGACGCGTTATAACACGCACGACTAGGAACTACTTATAATCGTTAAGAGTTTTAAGTCATAGCGATATTATTTAGAAGGCTCCGTATATTAGATCGAATTATTATTAGATTACGTAAATCTACGTTACTTTATATTAACTAAGGTCCTTAATCACCGATAAGTACGTTAGGCTAAGTGGATATTAATATTTAACTTTAAAATCTTATATAAAGCTAGAAGAGAGAATAAAGCTAATCCTCTATCGCGGCGTAAAGATTATAAGAAATCGTCATAGAATGACGTAGATAGTCGGTGTAATTCAGACTATGCTATACTTTAGATACTATAAGACTAGTTATCTAATAGAATGCTAGAAGCCAGGACACTTTCGGCGATTCTCCGCGGGAATTAGAGCGGGTATTAAGTAATCTAAATAAACGTCTAAGAAACTAAGAAAACCCTTAAAGACTTAATTAAATCTACCTAGAATTCCGATATATTAGTAAAGAAAGTCATAAGTATAAAAGGAAGCGCTATAGATCCGCCATAGTTATTAAGGTAGAAACGACGATCGGACGCGATCTACTTCTAAGGCCGACTCTACGTGCCTAAAGGCGGCTTATAAATCGATATTTTAAGGGAATAGTATGATTACGCGTTAGTAGGGTACTTCGGCGTTATAAGGACGGTTAATTTAATCCGAAGGACGTACGACTAGCCGGGTCTTTATAAATATATAAAAGACTACGTAAAAACGTATAACGTTTACCAGTATACGAAAGTATATAGACACTTACTATATGGCGAATTAAGGCTATTACCTATACTAAAGGAGGCATGGAAGGAATTATTAATGGATTTCATTATAGATCTACCCCTAAGTAAGTATTCTAGGCATATTTATAATAGTTTACTTATAGTTCTAGATAGATTTACGAAGATATTATACTACATCCCTATAAGGAAGATAATCTAAGCACCGGATCTTATAGATATACTACTCCGTGACGTAGTCCGGCTCTATAGTATACTAAACGGTATAGTTTCGGATAGAGGTCCGTAGATAACGTCTAAATTTTAGAAGGATTTCTACTATACGCTAGGAATTAAGCGGAAACTTAGTACTACGTTCTATCTATAAATAGATAGATAGACAGAGCGGTAGAATTAGATAGTCGAGGCGTATTTACGCGTATATTATAACTATAAGTAGGATAACTAGGTAAGGTTAGTCTATGTCGCGGAATTCGCGTATAATAACAGCCGATATACGTTAACCTACGTAAGTCCGTTCAAAGTAAACTTCGGTTAGAACCATAATACGTAGTTCTTAGGGACTTAGTTTAAAGTAGAACGACCTAACGTTAAAGTAATAGAAATTACTATAGAACTATTCTAAACGTAAAGAAGCGTTATAAAGTTACTATAAGATACTACGAATTATAGTAAATCGCACTATAATAAGGGTAGAAAACCCATGATCTTTAATGTTAGGGATAAAGTTTTACTAAATAGTAAGAATATTTATAGTATTAGGCTAAAGAAGAAGCTTAACTATACGATAATAGGTCTATATAAGATTACTCGTGTAATTAATGACTAGGCGTACGAGTTATAACTCCCTCCTATATTAAAGATATATAATATGTTCTATATCACGCTTCTCGAGCTATTTCATGCCTTATTATTACCGGATCGTTCTAAATAGATGCTATATAAAGTAGTTACGTAAGAAGGTATAGATATCTATAAAGTTAAGTAGATACTTAGCTAGTAACGCGCCGAAGATGGCACGTAGCTATATAAAATTCGTTAGAAAGGATATAATCCTAACGAAGATACTTAGGAACCTATAATAAACATTAGTAAAGTAGCGATATTAGTATATAAGTAGTAATTAGCAAAGGAAGCCGCGGAATCGTAGAGAATTATACTAAAGTACGGCGATTCGACGTTTTTTAGTATAGTTTAGCGCTAAGAACGGCCGCCTAAAAGGAAGAAGGTAAAAGAGATATAGATCTTTAAAACATTCTAAGGAATTAAGGAACTTCCTTAGAAAGTTTAAACTTAGAACTTCAAAAATTTAACTAAAAAAGAGACTTAGAAAAATGATTTACTAAGAGAAATGGACATTAAAAGTCGGTGCCGATTAGTATAGATTGGTATAGATTACTAAAGAGATTAAAGAAGTTATTATTAAAGAAAGATAAAATTAAGAAAGCTAAAAGAAAATATAAAGATCTATATAGATCTATATAAACTCGTACTAATCTATCTAGAAGAAGTAAGATCGCTTTAAAATTAAAACCGAAAAACCAAAAACGCTAGATAAAAGAGATATATTAGTACCGATCGGTATAGATCTAAACTAATTAAGTCGGAGTAGGAGTAGAAGTACTAATTACCGCGATAGTTATATCTAATTCCTTCCGCTGGTTCTTATTTAGTATAGTATAGAGCTTTATAATATAAGTCTCTAGCCTTTCGTTCCGACGCTATAAATTCTATATAGCGCGCCTTATAGCTATGAACTCCTCTATAGAAACCTATAGAGCAGCAGGACCCAGGATAGAGAGGGACGGACCGGCGCGGGCACGCTAAGAATTATATAAATCAGCGAAAAGATTTAACGATCGGTATAGAACCACATACCTTTAGTATAGAAACTTCTAGATTAGAGCTATCTTCCCTAAATTTACGGCTCTTTAGCACGCGTAAGGAAGGAACCTTAGCCTTTTTACTAGAACCCTTTCTAGGAATTCTAATATTACTAGTATATAGAAAGAAGTCCGAAGTAGTAGAGATTTTAGCACTATTATAGAGATTAATATATATTAGTAAGAATCTATAATGATTTAAGAAAAACGATATTACCTAGTAATCGCGGTAATAATAGCTATAGTAGATTCTAATAAATCCTTACAGATCTTATTAGAATCGTACTCCTAGGCGTAACCCTTACCTTAGGTATATAGCTCATAAAAAGCCTTCTCTAAGGCATTACGATCAGTAGTACTACGCTCCTTATCAGTAGGGGTTACTAGAGGCCTAGTAGTAATCTATACTAATATAAGTAAATCTACGTAAAGTTCTTCGAACTTACTTAAATACCTATAAGTAATAACGCTTCTTAGTTATGCAAGTACCGTATATTATAGATTTAGTACCGCCGTGAGTAATATACGATAGAAAGCGATAACTATAATAATATATAGCTAGATTATTAGAGCCCGGCCTAGGTCGGGGTAGATTAATGGCTTTCGACATATTAGTAATATATACGAGATAGGGATTATTCGAAGGCGCCTATTTCCGCGCTAATTACTTTAGAGCGTCGAGATTTCGGGAAACTATATTAAGATTATTATTAATTTATACGGATTATTACGAATTATATTATTACTAGCTAAGGACGGCACGAAAATTAGTAAATTGCGTAAATCATACTAAATTATAGTAAATCTATATAAATCTATATCTATAAGAATCGGGTGATATACCTAATAATCTAAAAAACTCTATAAAGAGTTGAGAAGTTTTTTAAAGAAAGGAATATTTCTAAGAAAAGATTTTAATATAGATAGTACCCGGGCTTACCTAATTACATTACGTGATACGCTAGGCCTAATTAGGTAATCTTATCTATATAAGAAGTTAAGATAGATAAAATTTAGTTTATTAGGAAAACGCTTATATAAATCTTAGATCGGCGAATATCGGTAAGTATCTAAGATAAAGCATAGAGAACGACTAAGGTCTTATAAGACTTAGGATAGGGATATAGAGATAGATAATAATCTAGGTTGCTAAGGGCAGCTTCCTAGAGAGAAGGGATAATTATTAGGACTTAGCCTTAGGTAGGACCCGACCTACACGTACCTTAGCTAATAGGGATAGGAGGTAACGTGAAGGGCGGTAAATAGTTACATACTAGATAGATCGGCGTCCCTTTATATATATACTCTCGGATTCCTACTAAAAGGGTTCGGTAGTAATTCATTCTATGATAGAATACACCCCATTGTTCTATCTAACTACACTACTATCTAATAACCCTATTCTTACACTACATTAGTATAAAATATACTAATATATCGCGTTAGTAATCGACTCGTCCGAATTACCTTAATACTAACCTACCGACCTTACTATTAACCTCGAAGACGGTTAATAACCCCTATATGGACCCATCTACCCTCTATTAGAACCCGAGCTATAGGTCCTCCGAGAATATATCGAAAAGAACCTTACGCGAGAATAGATTAGACCTAGTATATCTCTAGCCGGAGCTCTAATCCTCTTTATAAAGAAGAAGGATAGGAGTCTCTATCTATATATTAACTACCGTAGCCTAAATAATATCACGCGAAAGAATTATTACCTACTACCTCTTATCTCTAAGTCTATTAATAGACTAGGGCGCGCGAAGATCTTTACTAAGCTTAATCTACGCGACGCCTACTACCGCCTATATATTAAGAAGGGCGATAAGTAGAAAACGGCGTTTAGGACCCGTTATAGATACTTCGAGTATATAGTAGTCCCTTTTAGACTAACTAACGCGCTAGGAACCTTCTAAGCGTATATTAATAACGCGCTAGTAGGCCTACTCGATACGACGTGTATCATATACCTCGATAACATCCTTATCTTCTCTAATAACGAAGAAGAACACATCTAGCACGTACGCGTAGTCCTAGATAGGCTAGAAAAACATAAGCTATATATTAAGCTATCTAAATACGAGTTCCACTAGGACTATATTAACTTCCTTAGCTTCGTTATTACTAATTAAGGTATAACTATAGAAAGGGATAGGGTCGCTACTATCGTGGACTAGCCTAAACTAAAATCGGTTTAAGATATACATATCTTTATCGGATTTACTAATTACTACTAAAAATTCGTTAAGTATTTCTCCCGGCTAGTAGTACCGCTTAACGCGTGTACTACTACTATAGATTCGTCTATTACGGTCCGTGGTGGATAGAAATAGTATAATATTAAATCGTAGCCTATAGAATTATCGGAAGACGAAAGGGCCTCCTTCGAGAAAATCAAAGAGGCATTTATAACTACCCTATTACTAGTATACTTCGACCTAACTAAACCTATCCGTGTCGAAACTAACACGTTAGGATTTATAATCTTAGGTATTCTCTTCTAGCCTAGACTAACTAAGTCTAAAAAGGTCTAATAGTATCTAGTTATATTCTTCTTACGTAAAATAGTTAATATTAAGACTAGATATACTATCTATAACCAAGAGCTACTAGTAATAGTAGAGTCGTTTAAATAGTAGCGATATTATCTTAAAGGTACTATATATAACGTCGAGTTACTAACTAATTACTATAACTTAAAGGGGTTTATAAGCACGACGGTTTTAAACCGTCGATAGATCTAATAGACTAAGTAGCTTACGAACTTTCACTTTATAATCTACTATTAACCTAGAAGTATAAACCTAGCTAATAGAATATTAAGAAGACCTAACTATAAAGAAGGCGCCTAGGATTATAGTAGCTATAGAGTCCTAGAGTAGCTATAGGCCTAACTCTTAAGGACGAGGTTGGATTTTAAGTTATTAGGCGATTAGCGAGATACTAACGTTAATACTAGTAATTAAATCTCTAAGACCGAAGCCGGTAACTAAAGACGTAGTACTAAAGTCCCTAGTAGGCCGTTTATTAGCGCTATCGGGAAGGGCGATAATACCTAGCGTGAATATCTAATTAACCTTACCTAGTTAATCGTGGATCTATAGAAGATAGACCTAATAGTTTTAAAGTTACGTAAAATATAGTAAGATAGGTTATTATAGACTAAAGTAGACTATAAGTAGACCTTTATGGACGGCTTACTTTACTATAATAGAAAGTACTATATACTAATAGATAACGCGCAATTTAACGTAGTTAGCTGATACTATAATACTAACCTAGTAGAATACTTTAGGTATATACGTACCCTAAGCTTAATTCATTAGTACTATTTTTAGAAAGATATACCTAAGTACGTCGAAGAATAGATAGCTACTTATCCGATTTATCAAAGAACGAAGGCCCCTAGGCATAAGCCATATAGGAATTTACAGCCTCTTTCAGCCCCCCTCTTTATATAGGAAGACGTTACTATAGATTTTATAACTAACTTACCTCTAAGTAAGATACTTAGAATAAGTTATAATTCTATTCTTATTATCGTAGATAGACTTATAAAGATATCTAGGTATATCCCGGTATAGAAGACGATTACATCTAAAGAACTAGCGTAGGTATTCTAGAACAAGATTATTAAGGTCTATAGTATACTAAAAAGGATCGTTACGGACCGAGGAAGTACCTTCACGTCTAAATTCTAGACGTTATTCTACGAAATAGTAAGTATAAATAGAAATATATCTATAGTATTTTATCCTTAGACGGATGGCTAGATAGAGCAATAGAACTAGACGCTTAAGGCCTACCTACGTACATTCTATAATTTCGAGTAGGATAACTAGGCCTCCCTACTAAGTATAGTAGAGTTCGTATATAATAATAGTCGTTATAGTACGATAGATATTATACCTTTCTAGGCGAACCTCGGACGTAGTCTAAGAATAGGTTTTAAGTCTTAGACGGTCTAATTTAATCGAATAATAGACGTGAACGTCCACGCTTAGGAATTAGCGATTAAAATCTTCGAAACCGCACGTAACTATTACGCTATAATCCAATAAGTAAATAACTCATATATAAAGTACTATAATAGGTTAGCCAAGGATTAGACGTATAAGGAGGGCGATAAGGTCCTTCTTAATATCCGTAACATACGAACGTCGTAAGTAAATAAGAAGCTCGATTATAAAATAGCTAGTCCCTTCCGAATTAAACGTCGTATCGGTATAAGAGTCTACGAGCTCGACTTAGGAAGCGATATAAGAATCTATAATATATTCCACGTCTTACTACTCGAAAGATTTCGACCTAACGTGTATGGCCGCACGAATATATAGTTATACTCTATTATACCCTAAGATAGACTAGACGTGTTCGAAGTAGACCATATTATTAAACATAGGATTAATAAAGATAGTATTTAGAAATATAGAATCCGTTAGAAGGACTACACTAAGGATAAGGACACCTAGGAACTAGTAGTATATATCTTAAGTTCTATAATAGCTGCGTATAAGTAAAAGATATAGAATAGTATATTATTAATATAAGTATAGCGACGTCGCGGTCGTCGTAAAAAGAAGAAGGATACCATAGAGAATAAAGTACTAAACTAGGAAATCTAGACGCGCACTAGGAAAACTCTATATAGCAGCCCTATAATTTAAGCGTCGTATGGTTACTAGACGCGAAGAAAGTGTAAATAACCATTTTAGAAACGCGACGCGATATACCATAATAGAATAATATAGAAGAGTCTAGAATAGACTAATATAGACTATTATACACGAGAAAAACATAGGACCAAGAACCTAAAAAAAGGTACCCTACTATAGAATTAAACTCTTAACACGAAATATAAAAGGTTAGAGTACCCGAACCAATAACTACTAGGCTACTAGTTCGGGTACTCTAATAGAATTTATAGAGATAAACTAATTTATATATAGTGTCTATACTTAGGTAACTTAAGGAAAATTAGAATATAGAAACTGATAGTTATAAGCTAAGCGAGCGTATATATAATATCGTTAAGTTAAGAATTAAATTACTAGAAACTAGCCGACGGGTATCTAAACGGTCTAAAAAGGACTAAAATGGATAAAAGCTAGGTAAATAGAGCCGGCGCGCACCACCTATAGTAGATCTAGAATATATAGAGCTAGGCATAGAGCTAATATATAGAGCTAGACCATAGAGCTAATATATAGAGCTAAACTCATAGAGCTAGAACTATAGAGCTACTCCTCTATCTTATTATCTATTCTAACCTCTAGTATAGTTCTCTCTAACTATATGATATAGCGGTAGAGGACGACGACCTTAGCCTCTAGAGTAATAACCCGATCCGTTAGAGTCTATAGAGAAGAGCCTTAAGCGCTAGAGCGTAGCGACTAGGTCTAAAGTTAGCTAATATAATCTAGAATAATCTAGAAGGGAATATATATCCTCTTATAAGGTAACTTAGAGGGAGAAATAGTAGACCTCTTATAAGATCTATTAGTAGCGCGAGACGGACGGGGGGGGATAGAGCGAATCCTCTCTACGGCCTCTATAGCTAGGATAGACTCCCTAGAATAGATAGTCTAGGCGCTAGGGATCTCGCGGCGGCTAGAAAAATTAATAGGTGTTAAAAATAATTAACGTGCTTATAACTTATACTTTAATAACCTCTAGGAAGAGCTTATAGCGCTCCCTAAACTCCCTCTATATAGTAGATAGGCAGCTATAAGGACCCCCGAGGGTCTCACGGACACGAAGATCATTATAGATATCTTATATATATATAGGAACCTAAGAATGTATTAGCGCGGACTACTTTAGATTATACTAGATTAAGATAGCCCATTATACTTATTTATAGATAAGTCTTACTAGTTACGGTATAGTAGTAGTAGTAGGTAGATAGAGTAAAGATAGGGTATATAGGCCCGTCGCGGTTAGTAGAGTAGTAGCTAATACTAGAGTTAGAGTAAAAGAGATATTTAGAGCCGGCCGTATAGCTCTTAATATACTTATAGTATATTAAACCGTAGTTCGCTGTTTTCCTATAGTATAAACCGCGACTACGTTTAGTATTCTTGGCGACCTAGACCTTATTATTAGTAGACTAGGGTTTAGAGCGAATATTAAGGTTCTAAAAGGACCTAGAGTAACTAAATTAGTCTATATTAGACCAGAAGGAAGAGCGGCGAGGCGGCGGTATAGGTAAGCGCGAGGGCTCGCGATTATCGTCTATAACGAGATCTTCTTTATCCTCTAGAGGAGGTAGAGTAGATAGCGTACGCTTTAGAGCGAGAGGAGAATCTATAACCACTTTATCTATAAGTTTAGTACTAGAATTATCTAGATTAGAGTGACTAGTAGCTATATTAGTAGTAGAGGCAGTAGTAGTAGTAGCCCTAGCTACTCTCTTCTCTAACTTAGAGCACGCCTTCGTGCTACCGTAATAGGTAGACTTCTTAGCCGGCGTGGCCGGGGAGAAGGCGATATCTTTAGAGCGAGTCTTACGAGAGGAGGAGGTAGGCTTAGAGATAGGACTAGTATTAGATATCTATATATATATATTAGCTAGAGATCTAAGGAAGGAATATTTATCTACCCTTAACGGTAATTAACGAAGCTAAATTAGTAACCGTAATAACGCGAATGGGTTATATAGGACCGGTTCTAATAAGAATAGACTACTATAGACCCTTCTAAACCTAAACTAGGAAAGATAGTATATAAATTAACGACTTACCTTAAGAGCGAGGTAGATATACTAGAGAATAAAATTAAAGGCGAGCGAAGCTAAATATATACTTAACTAAAGTAGCGATTATATATCCTAGGTAGTAGCCACGAAGTAAGGGATAAGCGCGTATATAAACTAGTAAAAGTAAACTAGAATCTCGAGTTTACCTATATTAAGGATAGTTATAATATTATAGAAACTTAGTTACGGATATATAGATACACGATAGATTATAGAGACTTAGAATTATATATACTTAAGTACTTCGGGGCGAAGTATAAAAAGAAGAAGGATATTATTAGGACGGGAACTATAATAGACCTATATAGACTATTCTAATCTATGTAGCCACGTAGTGGCTAGAGCTAGGTTAAGTTAGCTAAGTTAAGCGAGGTTACTATATAAGTAGACCGTATAAACCAATTCCTACTCGTTAGGAATTAACCTCGTATAAGAGTAAGATTACTCTATAAATACATTCCTATGTCTCTCTATAAACTATTAGACTACTATCCCACGTCTTTACTCTTTATACTTATCCCTATAGTAGATTATGTCGACCTTCTTGGTTCTAGTTAGACTATCTTAACTATAGTACTATATAGGGAGTAATTCGAATATAAGAATAGGGTTATTAGATAGTAGTATAGTTAGATAGAATAATAGGGTATATTCTATTATAGAATAAATTACTACTAAATTCTTTTAGTAGAAATCTAAGAGTATATATATAAAGGGACGCCGATCTATCTAGCACGTAACTATTTACTACCCTTTACGTTACCTTCTAACCCTGTTAGCTAAGGTACGTGTAGGTCGGGTCCTACCTAAGGCTAAGTCCTAATAGATAGACTATATTATCTTATTAAGAGCCGCGTTATTATCCTATAGATCCTTCTTCTTCTTCTTCTTAACTATATCTCTATAAACTAAAGTAGAGTTATTAGTATTATTAGATATATTATCTAGTAAGGCTAGAGGATCGCTTAATAAGGGTACGTTAGAGGGCGCTAGTAGTATATTTTTATACCTCGCCGCTATCTTTATAGCCCTTAATATCTTATCTATACTATACTAGAGCGCCTTTAACGTAGATATATATAGCTATAGCCTAGGAGGTAGTAGTAGAGGTTCTATCGAGTTATCCTATCTGAATTAAATACCTTTATACTACTTAGGAGGTATAATAGATAGCGTAAAATAGTTAAAAAAATACTAATATATAGCTAATATCATATAATACTAATATATAATAGGTATTTTAATAGGTATACGAGTATTCGTTGACGATGCTATAAAATATTAATTATATATAAAAACGCGTGTTGGTGGCATAGACGTGCATCGGGCGCCAAGCTTTCCCATGTAACTATGGACAAACGGATAGTGGATAGCTTTATATGTCAGTGCCACGAGCAAACGACCGACCACGTCCGTGATGCGCCCAACCTAGACAGATCCAACGACTGATCATATGAAGCTTGTCAATCTGCGCCATGGGTAATAGTGTTTCTGTACCGGCGGCCGCTGGTAGTAAGACCATGCCACGACGGACGGTGAACGCCAGAGTAAGGTCCCACATGTCTTGAGCTGTTTTCATACTGATTCTGCTACTAGACACTCACAGCACCTATTGTCGCCTTCACAATGGCTGGTGTCCTCTTCGTCTACACACGATCGTCCATCAAAGCGGCTAAAATCAACGCTGCGAAACATCGCGACGCAGACGGGGGCGAGTTATCATGGAACAAGCAGCATTTACGACAACACAACAAAATAGAGAAAGTCGATAGTACGGCTGTTAGCAATCTTCGGGAGAGCCTCATAGGTGACTCACGACGAAAGAACAAGACAAAGAGTGCAGCGGAGGTCGAGAAGGATGTCGCAGCCGACAAGGATTGGTACTCCAACACCGAGAAAGATTTAAGGTCGATATTGGGAAAGGACCAGGAATCAAGAAAGGAATGAGGACCTGTTGCTGATTCATATAGGAGAGTTCCTTATACCCATATTGAGGTTAACTGTTACACTCCGATAGGTGGAGTTGGAAAGTGGCCATAAGAAGAGCTATTTGAGCACCGAGATCAAATGTATGCTCTTGCGAAGGCATACTCGGTTAAATTGATCTGGCCACGCCAAAGTGACAGCTGTCTTTTCAGATTTCGGCATAGCAGTCGTCGACTTCGATATATAGGTTCGCAGTCGAATGTCGACGGGCGAAAACACACGCCTCGGCGCGAGCTATGGATCTTGGTAGCAATGTAGCAGGAGAATACGCAAATCTTTTTACCGATTGACTGTACTATACACTCTACTCGTCTGCGTCCGATTTCCCTTATTCCGCTATACAATGCATGCAACATCTCTTCGTTTATGACTTGGCCACCTTCGGTTTCGTGATAACAATGTTGTCCAGGTCTTCCCTCTCCGCCATCTCGGCTTCAATCTGTTTGATAAGTGGAGTAAGATACGGTACATCCTGTGGCTTTGTTAGTACCTGCGTATAGTCGCGAGAGAATCGTAATATATACCTCCTCAGGCTTGGTCTGTTCTGCCTCTGGGAGTAATTGATGTTGGATGGAACACTGTTTGCCGTCAAATTCGCGCGACAATAGCAAAGAACCCTGATATATGTACCTGGAAAGCACGGCGCATGCGGAACACACGATCGTATTGTTCCTTTGGAGACAGGCGCTTCATAGCGAGCAGGACGGTCTCGTTCTCTTCAGGTATCAAATCATCGGCTCTATATCATGAACAATCATTAGCTTCTAATCATATGGACTACTGTGATGATAAGTTCAATGCACAGCTCCAATTGGTAGCGTAACGTGCTGGCGGAGCTCTCATACCTCAGACCGAGCTTTCTGTAACCTGCCGAGTCGGCATACCACTGCGACAGTGGCTTCAGCCAGTTATGTAGCCATGGGCGCTTGATAACGAATTTCGCGAGAGAGGGTTGAGACATGTCTGCGGTCGGTCGATGTCGTGATCGGAAGGTCGCGTTGGTTGGAACGTCGTAATGGGATTCTTTGATGAGGTCGTCGATTTGCGTCTGACTTCTGGGACGTCGTGATTGGCCAAAGTCCGAATGGTGCCGAGCTCGTGCATCACGTGATCAGCCAAACCTTCTCCTTGTCGAACCAAGTGTAAGTGTCAACATCGTATTCACCATCCAGACTTGCAACCATCTTCGCTCTGATGCAGCATTGAATATGATATTTCATCGCCAAAGTCCTCACTTCATCGCGAGCCAGCCTGCAGGAAGGCTATGGCCGTGAAGAAAGCTGCATCGAAGCTACTCAAGAAAGCGCCTACTCTCACAAATGTGAACCTCGCATCACTATGTGGATTGCTCGGCCTCGCAAAGTCGGGGCCGAAGCCTGCACTCACGGATCGATTCGAGGCTGGGATGACCCAACCTCGCATTCAGTGGAAGAATAATTGTGCGCGGATCCTAAGCATCGACATGGGCATCAAAAACTTGGCATATTGCATCGTTGATGTCAAACTGGAATCTCTGACTCAGCCTACGATATCTTTGCAAGTTGAGAAGTGGCAACGCTTCGATCTGACGAAGCTCGAAGGCGCATCAACCGTGTCCACCACCGAGAATAAATCTGCGCTTCCAGGGCAAGAATCAGTACCGGACGACATTTTCTACCCACCATCACTGGCAACTAGAGCCTATGATCTTTTGAAAAACCAGCTTCTTCCTAATGAGCCATCGATTGTTCTCATCGAGCGACAGCACTTCCGCCAAGCAAATGGCTCTGCTGTGCAGGAGTGGACCATCAGAGTCAATATGCTTGAAAGCATGCTTTGGGCAGTCTTGGAAACACTGAATCGTGAGTCAGGAAGTGGTAAAGCTTTGCCTAGATTCAATGCATTTCCTGTGGCGCCTAAAGCCGTGGGCCAGTTTTGGGTCGACAGCAGCACGTGCCAAACGGAATCAACGTGTGCTGAGGTCGGCAAAGCACGGAAGAAAAAGAAGATCGAGAAGAAAGACAAAATCGCTGTAGTTCGAGAGTGGTTCTCAGCAGATACATACGTATACTTTATACCACCTCGCAAATCTGAAAGTAGCATGACAGTGAACGAGCCCATCGAGATTACCTTTTCGAAGCAGGCCGAACGAGTACGCAATGCGTTCTGCGCGGGTGCTCGAAGGAAGAAAAAACTCGATGACAGTGAGGTAACAGATCCGGACTTGGACATGACCAAGAAAGACGATCTTGCAGACTGCTTTCTACAAGCTGCGGCATGGGTTGCGTGGGAGCAGAACCGACTCAAAATTGATAATCTTGTAAAACAAGGGGTAGATCGAACAAGCTTGTTACCGACTCTGATTACTTGTTCTTGAGGATGATTATCATGATGTTACGTAGCTTCGAGCATTATACATATGAGGTGTGGCATTCGGTTCTATGTATTGATGGTATTCGATGTTTATTACCAACCATAAGCGGTTATCAAGTATAGTCATATGGTCTTGACAGTGCATGAGGCAAGTATCAAAAGTTATCTTTTGGTCAAAGACTACAGCTTCCCGGTCGCGTCAAGTTTCGTTTGTAGAAACACGAACGAACCTTACATGGTCTGGCAGCGCAATATGCTCCGGTCACAGATTTTTAACATACATCAACGAATTGCTCGAAATTTGTCACTGAGAGAAAGTTCCGAGGAGATACGGTGCAAAAACGCATATACAGTGTTGTATATCGGCACTAAACTGAATAGTCCCCCTCCACATGGCCGTTTGTAGAGAGCCAAATCTATGTCTATCCTGTGTGTTATTCACGAAGTGTTTCACCTATCTTATATTAGGGCTAATAATTGCTTTCTCCTTGCCGATTTCGCTAAAGGCTAGTTACAGTATACTCAACGGTGGATCTATTGGCATGTCCCTGTCGAAGAATTGTATATTCTAGTGCTTGTAGGAGATATGAGTCACTTTCACTACGTCAATGCTTATATTTAAGTATGCCTCGTACATATCCTCGCCAGAGCATATAAAGTTCTCCTGTCTGTTTAGTGTCCTGGATAATTCTTCCCTGCACGTGGAATCTTTGTTGATCCCTAAGGACCCGCAAACACTCTGGCTGCCTTGTGACTTCTTCATTGATATCAAAATGCTCCACAAAAGGCAGTATAAAGAGACAAGACCATGATAAAGGAATGATACCAGCACCGATTTATTGGACAACAGAGTAGGAGGTCACTGACTTGTGTGTACGCATGACTGTCATTGGCCAATATGATCCCCAAGCTTTAGCTCATGTACGAGATGCTATCTGATCATGTTTGATACCGATCGACTCTGTCTAGTTGTGTATTCTTCTTGCCGGGTTCAACTGTACCCTAATTTGGATGCACTAAACGTAGGTAGAAAGCTACCCATCACAGTGACAACCCCTCGATGTTTGCGAGATGTATCAGAAGGTCGAATAGCATGAAAATACTGATGATTAAGGGATTGGGGGGAATGTTTCGCGGTTGAGGGTGAAGTGGACTCCGAGGTGTGTATGACTCTGTGTCAAGCACAAGGGTCTAGCAATGGAAGAATTTCATAGTAGTTGTAGCGGCACATTGGCAATCGAAGTATTGACCATTGAGTAGCAAGAGAATAGCTACATCTCACTAGCAAAATATGAACCTCGCAAGCTATGCCTTGATATAGCCTTCGCTTAGCCATGATATCTCATCGAACCCCAAAAACTCCTTACGCCGCCTATCACGCCTCTCTAGCTTCCAAAATGCCGCTTGAGATCGATTGGCCGTGGGTCAACACATTCAACTCTCATCCCCTTTGTCATCGTGCAGCTAAAGCACCTAGTACACCAGCAAGCGCGACAGCAATCCCGGGTCCATAGGTAAAGACTTTATCGCGCTTTCTCGCCTCAGCTGCCTCCTCTGGCGTCTTCTCTGCAGGAGCTTGCTTTGCTGGCGACGGTGAGGCAGTAACCTTAACACCCTTCTTCTGCTCCGTTGAAGGTCCGTGGCGGTCTCGAGTATGCTGACGCTCGCGTGGCGGATCAGCACTTTTGTGTCTGTGTGCTCCTTCAACTATAGTATTGTTAGGGTCTGATTCAGGATGTCCTGGGTTCACGGAGAAAGTGATTGGTTACGTAGACGTACTTTTGCGGAACATCAACCGTACGCCCTTACTGTAGTAGTACGGTTGGTCGTATTCTCCGTCTCGGACAATATCCTCCAGCGCCTCGTAGTCTACTAGATCGAGATCGATGTCCTCCGTACCGTGAATCGGTTCTGCGACCAATTTCATGCTTTCGTTGGAGACGAGGATAATTCGCGCGTCACAGCGGATGTGTAATTCATCGTAGGATTGCTTTAGTAGGTCGTCGATGAGATCGTAGGAAGCCTGGCGCTCGTGTGCGGTGTATTTGCGTTTGGCCATACTCGCGACAGCTGTGGCCCTAGGTGGTGAGAAAGATGGAGGTGCGTAGTTTGGTTTGTGATGGAGTGGTGGAGGAGGGAGATTTTGAAATTGAAGATGAGGGCGAGAACTATGTTCAGACGGATATGAGGGTATTACATTGGTCATGTCGGAGAATCTGCGACTTCGGTGGTAGTGCGCCATGTTGATTGTGTGCACAACGGGCACGGGTCGGGTTGTCGAAGTTGCTGTGAATTGTTTGGCTGAGGACTTGAAGTAGATAACGAATCCTTGCGGGCCGGCACAAAGTCAAGTGAAACGACTGGAAGGTTTGCGGCCGATCCTGGGTACTTTGCTACAAAATGAATGAATGAGCAATATACGCTAGAGGACGCGCATGCATAACGACGTAAGGGCGCATTGTTATTTAAGAATCTGTACGACACCGCCAAACACTGCCGCAATGCACGCACCTCGACGGCGTACGTCCGAATGTTGGAAGTTGGAGCTTACTCGTTTACAGCATGGTTCATGGATGGACATTCGAAACACCGCCATGTCACCATACACGCCCTACCACCGTCGTCTTTCTATACCTGATGCGGATGCGATCGGCACACCGCATGTCTGCATTCTCCATCTCAAACGCTGCAACTCTATGATTCTTTTTAGAATTGCCTCACTCAATCTCAACGCATACCTCGGAGGTGTAAGTTCTCTTTGCTGAGGCATGACTGTCCGTCTAGCTTCCAGGGTACTTGTACGTGGAACAAGCAAGGTATTCGAGGATGAGGTGCAGGATCAGGATGCTGACGAAAGAGACAGGTGGCCTGGAGATGCATCCTTCAGTTAGTCAGACACGCGCAGATGGGGGTCATCAGCGTGAAGCGCAGATCACTATTTCCGGGCCGATCCGGTAGGTCGATCATGAAGTGAACGTTGGGTCTGACATGTACCCCAGGATTCCCAGGAACGGCGACGTATGTCCGAGCAACTCCACACCGCAAAAACAAATGAGTTTCTCTCAGCATTTACTCTTTCTTGAAATACGCAACATTGATTCCTTTTCGTCTAGCGCGGATAACCTTAGTGTGTTGCAAGATCTCTGAAACTCGAGCTTCAGGCAGGTTTTGTAGCGTAATTGCCTTCTACAACAGAATGGTTGTAAGTGTTCGTCACTATCCATGGTAAAATTGGAAATCCAGACGAGGATCCAAGTAGGTCACGATTCTTATGAAAAGCCTTTTTTTATTGCAAGAGACGTCTGTAGATAGCTCACATGATGCTCTTCGTACTGCTAAATGACTCAGAGAGCACATTTGCGCTGATGACGATACTCGAGATTTTGAATAAAGAACACCTACCTCGGCTGAAAACAGTAGTCAGAAGATTGGTTTGTTGTGATACTGGTTGATAGAGTAATACAATAGGCACATCATATCAGAAGGGATACGGTAGAAAATAGATAAAGTTTGATGTAGAAATATATATAGATTGGAAAACAACATTACACAGAGATGTATTTGTTCTTGTTTTGAATGATGACGAATGTTGACTGCGATCCTTCAGTCAGACTTTATAGGAGGCTATCGTCGTCCTAAATACGATAACTTCTGGGAGATCAATATTGTCATCTCCAATATTGGTCATCGACTGAACACCAGATTCGTGGTACTTTGATTCATGTAGACTATAGCTTCGAGGTCAGAAATGTACTCAATTTAGATATGCACAACGATGGGTTGCCTCCTAAGAGTGGTATTTCCAGCTTTGTTTGCTATAGTGTAAATTAACAGCGCCAGAGTATTATAACACTATGTTCGATTCTCATAATAGAGCCGCATAGCTCCCAAACAACTCTTATCAATCTTCTCGCTCACACACACCCTCATTCCACCAAATATGATACTCCTACTTCTACTAAGAAATGTTCTTACAGAGACTATCTCTATTTACCGAACTTTACTTGATTTAATGCCAGGTCTCCTCATGGTATTCTATATTCTAATACGTAAGACTCTTCACCTCATTGATATTCTAGTCCCCCTCCTCGGTGCTTTTTGGTATATTTGGTATGCGCTCGTGTTGTGTAAGCATCGAGTGATTCCGTATCTTCAGTCTTTCCCAATGCTTCGGACATTGAAAATCTGGTCGCAAGTGATGAATCAATCGGGGACCAAGGTAGCTTAGCGAGAGAGCTGCAGGAAGAGCCAAAGTCGTAATTTGGAACGTGGACGAGTACGTCAAGTTTGATCTCTTCTATAATACCAAGGAATAAGTTTCTTATTCGTGTGGCCTGTGACGTTACATCTTCGACGAGTACGGCTACAAGTAGTACAACTGCATATCCGGTACAGCTCAAAGTCGTACGCAGCCATGCTATTCATCGTATTTGGAGCATCACTACCAAGAAGATCTTTAATGCTGAGAAAGTGTCTTTATTCTCGTCTTTATTGCCATCTGATATCATGCGTGAGATCGTGGGACACGTAGTTGGCCCCAGAAGTACTATGTTATAACTCCTAGACTGTAACAATGAAAAGAAATAGATGGCATCATAAAAGATAGTTGAATATCTTAGCAAAAATGCCAAAAAGTGGTTCACGAGGTAGGAATCGAACCTACAACCTCCTGTATGACATCCGTGGTGGCACTGCCGGGAGACAACCAGTACTACGACTTCGCCATCCCCCCGAAAACCGTCAGAGAACCCGTGAACGAAATCAATTGTTTGCCGCAATATATAAACGGCTAGGAATTTGAACGGGTAGGCAACGGCTGGTGAAGGTTCCACGAGCGTACTATGCCAAAAAGTCTGCATTCACTTGGCTAGTGTCATGTCAAGACTTCCTGGTGTCTCCAGACCGAGAATCTTTCTGCGTCTCCATCACTCTTGCTTTGGCAGTTTCCACAAGGGAATTTCGCTCGAGCGCTTCTGTTTGCTCCATATACGGAGATTATTAAGCCTTCGTCATATAACCGTGTGAAACAAGCCGTTGTTTTTACTGACATCTACAGCGAAACGGTGTATTGCAGCGTACAATTCGCGCTCCACACGATGACCACCACCGCCTAGCCTGGATCTGTAGAAGACTTGATGGAGAAGCATCGTAGTGAGTTGTCATACTTATCACCGATGTAGGGTACTAACATCGTTCATAGCACTAGAACCCAATGACTCGCAAGAATTGAACGGGTCACACATATCTGCTAATAAACTCAGCTTCCGACTCCCTCAAGATGGCATCATAGGAAAAAGGAGGCAAAAAGCAGAAAGGAAACAAGAGAGTGATTTCTGGACATTACGTAAATTGAACAAAGGTATACAGGAATTCCAGGACCAGATACTATTACTGGAATCTAGAAGCACTAGGAGGAAAGAAACCTATCCAGAGCACGTACATAATCGGTACGTGGCCTTTCTAACCTGCAAGAGGTATGCGGCGTAGCCAATGGAACTATGAAAAGACCGCCACTGGATCGATTGGGCATTAAACTAGACAGGAGTAAGAAGGGAACAGTAGTATATGTTAAGATTGATTACGGGCTTGAGATAGACGAACAACTTGACAGCTTGGAAGTCTCTCCGTCAAGAGGCCCACACAATTCAAGGGGTCTTAGGAGTTTGAGACGTAACGGTAAATGTAAGAACGTTGTTCCGTCCCAAGAGACCGAAAAATTAAAAGAGACGTTGAACGGCAAATAGACGCAACCCATCCGGAACAGAAAAATTTATTGCCTGTAAGGCAGAAGATAATTGGTGTAGGACACCCACATCGAGGGCCAGCTGATGATAGAGCAATAGTGCTACCTTTATAACATCAAAGATGAAACGCGGCGCGTGATGTTAAGTCAGAGTACCCTCGAAATGGCTTGAATAACAACTGATAATAGGGCCTGTGTGTTATATGATTCAATGCCGCTATGAAAGGAAATCAGTCCATCTGAAATGAATGTGTCCCCTTTTATGAGGGAGAAGGGCGAGGAGATGGTGTGAAAGTAGAAGAAGATTTGAAAGTGCTCGTGTGTATCAAATGTGATAGCTAGCGCGGCCCCGGCCCCTCTGCTCCCCAGGGGCTATTAGTACTGCTATTTAACAGTGGATGATGGATGGGCGAAAGGCGCGTCGCCCTTATCTTGCCCACGCGACTTTCTTATCGATAAGGTTGGCACCCTTCGCGAACCAAAACAACCTCATGTTCATGCCAACAGCATTCAGTAACTCTTACATGTCAAGCCCTTCTTTGAGAATATGGGTGCCCCACCGACAGATGTGAGTAGTATCCACGGTCTCACGATAGCCAGTTGCTAAATTGCGCAAAGTCTCAAGTCACACCGCTGCCTACCAATCTTCCCTTCCGCTTCGTCTCGAAGACAATCGGCCAGGGCGCATACGCATCGTATGACATATATGAGCTCAACGAGGGACTAGCATTGCTCTAACTCGTACGTCGCAGGATACGAAAAGCCTGCCCGCTCGACAAGCCTGCTCCAATCATAGCAATAAAACTCATTAATAAACGCCATGCCCACACCCAAGGCAAGCTATCCCCGAAGCAATTGAAGACTGAAATCACACTGCACGAATATCTCGGGAAACACCACAATATAATACAATGCTTTGGCTCTGGTGAAGATGCCTGCTGGACATGGATAGCCATGGAATTGGCTGACGGGGGCGACCTGTTCGACAAGATTGAGGCAGACGAAGGTGTGGGAGAGAACATTGCACATTTTTACTTCACACAACTATTAAGTGCAGTTGGATATATGCACAGCATGGGTGTGGCACATCGAGATCTCAAGCCTGAAAATGTGCTACTGAGCGCAGATGGAGATTTGAAACTGGCAGATTTCGGACTCGCGGCGCTGTTTGAGAAGTCAGGAAAGACAAGATTATGCACCACAGTTTGCGGAAGTCCACCATACATTGCACCGGAGATAGTTTCTGGAAAGAAATTGAGAAACAGTGGCAATTCAGATGTGGGATACGCAGCTAATATCGCCGATATATGGTCCGTTGGTGTTGTGCTTTTTGTCTTACTTGTTGGGAACACACCTTGGGATGAACCTACGGCACGAAGCTATGAGTTCCAAGAATACGTAACGACTAAAGGCCATACCACCGACGAGCTATGGCAGAAGCTTCCACAAGATATCCTATCACTCTTGCGTGGCATGCTGAGAGTTGATCCTCACAAACGCTTCACCCTCGATGAAATTCGCACACACCCCTGGTACACCCGCCAAAACCGATTCCTCTCAGCTTCAGGTAAAGCCGCAGATCCCATCAATATGGCGACACAAATGATGGAATCGCTTCACGTCGACGTCAATGCGCCCATATCTACATCACAGCAACGAGGCAACTCGCAGCATGACTCAATGGAAATAGATACGCCTGTTGCAGAACACATATCACGGCTTGCGGCCACTCAGCCAGAAACGCCTACTTCAGACACGCCTTTTGACTGGGAGAGGCCTGTACCGGTTGCAAGTCAGCCTGTGACGAACGGCTCAACATACATCATACCGGATGTGAGCCTCATGACTCGCTTCAATGAAGACCTCTCACTCAGCCAATTCTCGCAAAATCCATCCGTCCCTCTATCTCTCACACAGGCGGCGCGCAAGTTCGGTGATATCGTGCCGTCGCATTCGCTCACGCGCTTTGTGTCAGCCCTGAAACACTCTTTACTTTTGCCACTTCTGTCAGAAGCGTTGCACCGCCTTGGTGTACCAATCCCAGCATTTGGTGACAGGGAATTAACGGGGCAGGAAACCATGGTTTGGATTAGAGTCAAAACGGTTGATGGGCGGAGCCAAGGTCTGAACGGTCAGATCGTTGTCGAGAGGCTGGGGACAGAATTCTTGCAGGTTAGCTTCGAGCGTAAGAAAGGCGATCCGTTGGAATGGAGGAGGTTTTTCAAGAACGTAGTAGTGCTGTGTAGGGATGCTGTGCTGAGGCCAGCAGAGTAGAATTGCTAGTGGCGATACCATCATATCCGACCGAACTATTGTGTGGTACTGACGGGCTTATCTTGGGTAGAATGACTTGTATTGTAATTAATAGCCGCCTACGTATCGAGCGACCATTCGTAGTAGGAGAGTAGCGCCCCTCAGGGCAATGACGAAATTATCAGTCTCAAGGCTGATATGCTTTTGCCAATTCATCTTCTCCAACATTTGTCCATTCACGCAGCAACTCGTCTAACTCGTCGTCGTCACTCTCTCCGTCAGCCTGTTGTGAAGCATCCACTCTAGTCAAATCGGACCCGGGAAGTGGACTCAATACGCTAGGACCGCATGCTGCTGCAGCTGCTCCACGAACTGTGCCTTGATATTTACCAAAAGAATAAGACCTTGATAGCATAGTCTCGGACCGGCCCCGACTTCGTGGAAGGCGGTGTATCGAATCTGGTCTATCACTTTCATCGGTACCCCTGGATCGTCCTCGAGATTGTGCTCTGTCGGTAGAGCTGGAGTCGGTATTTTCCCTGTCGTATATTTCCACATCTACATCAGACTGACCATCGCGTGACTGTGGGTAAGGACTGTCATATACGGAATTTTGGCTCGACGGTCTCTCATTGCCGGTCCTTGTATCGTCAATCTTCTGTGTCGAGGCTATTTCTGTGCTTGAGAATGGAAGGCCGGTCTGTTGTTTGAATCGTTCACGACTCCAAGTTGGTCCTGCGGACTTGAGCACAGGGATTTCGGATGGAAAATCTGTGGAAGTAGGTGCTTCGTGTGATAACCTAGCTGCCGCCGCCGAAGCCATAGTGTATGACGCCCGCTCTCGCTCGTGTAGAGCTGGGACAGCCGGGGAGTTTGACCCGAAACCATACTCTGGGCATGTGGAAGCTGATTGGCCGCCAAAGCTCAGCCGTTCTGGGATTGCCGATTGTGTAGGAGAGAGCAACCGGGGGCCGTGTGGATAGGTCTCGGCATCTTTCGAACTGGTGCTATGTCCCAATGTGGCAGATTCAACGGGGGTCCCCAGTGAGTTCATCTCGTCCGCCCATTCCCCCAAATCCTGGTTTTCGAGAAATTGTCCTAACGACATGCTGCCCTGTCGGACTTTGGTTGGTCCTCTGGAGTATTTCAGAGCGGTGTCAACCACCTGTCCGCTACTAATCTGTCTCTGGACCATGTGATGACTCGGATCATAGCAATGTAAACCAGCCTTGGCGCAGGTGTTGCAAAGATCGTAGTCGCCATCGTCACAGAGGTTGCAGTGCAAGTGTTCGTTCCATATGCGCTGTCGACACTGATCGCAACAAATATACGTCTCGGGGCCTGTAACGTGAGAAGCAGCAGCAGACACTCCAATATTCGGTTTTGCTTCTTGCTCTGTCGGTGGCTTGATAGAATGCAGAGCCTCTACATGTTGCGACTGAACATCCACCCCTCGACAAGGTGGTACGCGTGCGTGTCGCTCGAAACTCTTGACGCAGTTTCTACAAGGCGTTTGTATATCGCACTAATCGTGATGTGAGTGACAAGATTAGAATCGGCAGGTTTCAGCGATGTGTAGCTAACCTTAATTTTGCGACGGCGACAAGAGTCACAATTTTTCATCGTACGGAGAGCTTGAGCTGCCTCACGAGCGGCAGGAGTAAGAGGACCAGAACGCCCACGAGTATGTCGAGACGTGTATTTGTTATAATCTAGGGATTCTGGCATTAAGCGACCGTTTCTATGCTCGTCAGGCTTATACTGGATCCATTGAGGAGCTGGGGAAGAGCTGGCTGCCGAGGATGACCGACGACGGTTTCGTTCATTTCCCGTCGTCTGTGGGATCCTGATCGAAGTGGAGGGGGTGCTCTTTCCGGCGGCAGTAGAATCTATCTCATTGAAAATGATATGCGACTTGTGGCGCAATGCGCGATTTTCTCTAATCCTATGATTACGTTTGTCTGATTCCGGTTCAACGGAAGAATAGGATGTCTCTGGCCCCTGGGATGACCTTGGATGTTGTACCGAGGGCCTGGGGTGTGGCGGAGGTGACTGACCGATGGATTCATGCCAGCTTTCACGCCCCCATTCACGTTCTCCCACCATTTCTGGAGATGGAATCGTACTGTAACGTGCAGGATGCCGCTCTAGTGCATGAAGTGCGATAGGTGGCTGGTATGGTGCAGATACTGTCGCCACATTGGGCAATACACTAGACATCTGAGAGTATGGAGGCCGCTGGGGAGAATCTAAAAACCCCGGGTCTGGAAACCCCCTCAAAGATTCTCCATTTCCATAAACGTTTGATAGGCGTGATATTCTATGGTCGGTGCCAATTGGTCTTTCGTGGAGGCTGGGTGGCCGAGTGACCAGAGTACGACGATCAAATGGGGGGGTTCTTGACCTACGTTCCACAAGACCGGCCACGGTAGCGCTGGCAAGACTCACTTGAGCTACTCCTCGGCCCCTATACTCAGGATCCTTTCGGCTCGGTTCACGGTATGTGCCATTCGGAATATCAACATCATACGAAACATTGCGTGGTACTGAAGAGACATCCCTACCATATGGCAAGCCCTGCTTACCGTCAGGCTTTGACGCCCTATACTCGCAAGAGAGGTCTCTGCGAACACATCGACCACACCGGGGAGTCTCGTCATCGCACTAGGACCTGTCAGTGGACCCATTGGTGCTTGAAATCCCTGAAGATGGGGTACATCTTTTTGGACCTACCTTCCTTCTGTCGGCTCTACACGTTCTACACCCGCGCATATAGGCCAAACGTGTGGATGCTTTGTGGCCTTTCGATCGAGCTTCGATACCGACGTGGATGCATAAAATCCCCCTGTTATCGCAATAGCCGCACGAAGAAGCTCTCTGATTATACTGTCATTAGGTTAGCCAGACCTACTCTTTCTAATGCATGGATAGAACATTGGATCTGGTAGCTACCTTGATTTTATTGGTAGATGAATGTTTCTCGGTGCCATCGATGATTGTGTCTAGAGCATCTCGGGTCTTCGCATATGCTGCTTGTAATTGCATCTCGGCCTCGATGGTCTGAGTAGTCTGTCCAGCATACTGATCGAGCTGGCTTTCTACCACTTCGATATTTTGGAGAAGTGACTGGATGTGCTGTATACAAAGCGCGAGGGACTCGTTCGTGATCAGTCCTCGTTTGTCACGTCCAGTCCTCAGTAACTTAGGACTACCAACACCAGGTGTTGTAAGGGTTTTGTCAATGCTCATGGTGTTGCCTTCTTGATCAACGCTCGCATTGAGATCCAAATCTCGGTTCAAATTCTCCAAGTCGTTGTGGTTGGCGTTGTCCTTGTTTGGTACGGCAAGACTAGACACAAAGGCAGTGAAGGTTTTGATACCCAGGCTAGGCATAGCCTTTGGACCAGGCTGCATCCGCTCGGGGGGCTCTAAGTCCCTTTTTCACATTAGTACAACGATAATACATCACTAGCTTCATGTCTTACTCAACGAGTGTGCTGTCTTCACTGGAACTCGTCGCTTTCATTGTGTCCTCGTATCGTTTGATAGCGGCCTTCTTAGCTTCTATAAGGCGTTTTAGTTCCTTCCGCTGTCTCAGGACTTCAGCCCTGTCTTGATCACTGGAGCACTCATTAGCAATCGAAATATCTTCGACGGAATTAGTTGCGATCTTGATCTTACTTGTTTCGCACCATTTGCGCGTGTAGAAGAGCCTGCATCAGAAGTTGAAGTGTGCTTTTCCATCGGTCCAAGTTGGCACGTAGAAGTTGTATCTTGCTGTCTTTGAATGGCATGGTAAATTTGGCCATACGGCTGTCCTTGCTTCTTGCTACGATCGCCTCAAGCTCATCAAACACATAGCGACATTCCTTAACTGCACTTTCAGCAGTCTGGATTGAGCTAGCAGTCATGACCTGGGCTGTGCCATTCTGTGAAAACGTATGACCCAACTCTTGAATGACAGCAGATGTAAGCTCTACATCTCGAGCGATGGCTTTGATTCTCTTATCGGCCCCTGAGACAGAGTCGACATACTCGTAAAGAATGACGGAAAGTTGCAGGCCAGCTCCGGCGAGCTGCACAATTGATGCAGCGACTCCAACTGCGGCGATTGCCTCCATGCCTATTGTACTGAAATGTGATATAGCGACAGATTCATTCTTGTATGGAATTGAGTCACAAGCATCTGGGGTTTTGTTTTTGAAACAGAGCAAGTGGACAAAGACTAGAAACACGATTTACTTGTAGACATCTGAAGGAGGCGAAGTATTCGCAGGCATCTTTCAGCTCTCACCTAAAAGTGATACGAAATTACATGAGACAACCCAGGTCGAGGCTGAGCAGGGGGGGCTTTGAGGGATCTAGATCGTGATGCCTCAGGCATGAGTATTAGAGCTTCCCGACGCGTGCCGAGCTAAGCTCCATCGACGCGACTTTATGATGATGTAACGCGCGTCTTACAACCTTTGAACCTTCCTCTAACGAGCATAAACACTCCACCTCTTCCACAGGACATTCTACATCCCTATTCACTCCAGACAAGTATGTTGGCGACACAGTTGATGTTCATGCCGCAATCTTTTGCACCCGCCCGCTCGTCACCACTCTCGGAACGATCCTCCAATGCGTGCCCGCGGCGGTATAATTCTGCTATCATGTCGCAAGCACAAGACGCGAAGCAGCAGGTCCCCTACTCGAAGCGCTCCATTAAGCAAGCTCCTATAAATCGTGGCCGAGAGGAGGTTCGCGATAAGAGACGCGATTTATTCTTGAAAAAAGTGAAAGAGGGCCGGGAGGACCGGAACTGGGAGGCGAAGGGCGAACAGGTAAGAAATATAGCCATACTCCTGCAACTGTCGATGCTGACCATTCACTAGATCCTGAGGATGGACTTCATGAAAGAGCAGAAGAAATGGGAGACCGAGAAGGCGCGCTCCGCGCCAAAGTTTGATGAATTCGCCGAAGACGACGAACCACAGGATGAGATCATGCTTAGCAGCCAGCCATACCAAACACATCCATCATTTCAAACGTCAAGTTTAAATTCGGCCCTGGCTTCACATCACGAAGAAGCTGAGGCTGAGGCCCTTCTCCGGCAAGAACAGGAAGAGCTTGACGCAATGCTGGCCGCTATAGAGGACCAAGAAAATATAGAGCAAGCATACCAACTTCCTTCACATTTTGGTAGTGATGATGAAGATTATGACAGCTTATTCATGGACTATCTCTCCACCCAAGAGGATCAACACGGCATCTTACGAGAGCCCGAGCTATCGAAACCTGTGGATGACGAGATGGACACGTCGTAGCATCCGACTTCCATCATATTCAAGCGGGCAGGGAATGGGGGAGTTAGAAAATGGTCATGTGGCGTTAATGGATTGTACAAATTTATATGAATTGTTACTGCTGCGGACAGCCCTCGTCCATACCAGCAAGAGCTTCGGCGGCGGCATTTGTGTCCCCGACCAAGTCTGGTGGCGGTGCGCCTACAGACTGCATCTGTAACGATATTAGCAAGAAATTTTGCATGGATAGGAGTTTTGCTAACTTTCTGCATTCTCTCAACAATATATTCCCTGGCCTTCGGCTCCTTGTCACTGTAGTTCTTCTCCTCGAACTTAGCTGTGATCTCCCCGACGAGCACTTGCTGCTGCTCATATCGTTTTAAATCCTCCTTCGAGACCTTGTCCTTGTTTTGTATCATCCAATCCGGGAACTTGTCACTTAACTCTTTCATAGGCTCGTACAGGACGTCCTTGTTTGTGAGCTCTTCCATCATATCCGTCAGCAGTTTAGCGAAGCCCTCCTCACCACCCCCTCCCTCCTTCGCCATCTCTGCGAGTAGCTGCGCCATCATGTCATCCCCAAGATCAGCACTGCTAGATGCTTCCGCACTAGCTTGGTCCCCAGATTGCTGCATCCGCTCCATAGTCTTACGTATCGTCTCTTGGAACGAAGCTTCAGTAGCCTTGGATGACGCGGATGGGTCTCCTGCATTTGACGATCCAGGAACAGCTGTATCTTCACTTCCTCCATCAGCTGATGTGGCAGCTGCATCCCCAAGCTCCTTCATGAGGGTCTCGAATTGTTTTTTCATATCTGGAGAGTCCTTGAACTCCCCTAGCAGATCTGCCATACCCTTCTGCAGCTCTTTCTGAAAGTCATCGTCCGCGAAATGGAATGGTGAATCTTCCGTCGGAGCAGTCGTGGCTGTGGTTTCGGCAGGTCTCCCAGGCCCAGAAGCCTGTGGGACCTCCGCTTTCGAATCTATTTTCGTGTGCGCAAACTCGTCGAGTACGTCTGCGTCGCCTTGATTAGCTTCCCCTTCCCCTGGCATGTGATCCTCTGTTCGTACCGTCCAGGTCATCTAAATCGTCCTCATCAGGGTCAGGCGCCGTCTCGATGAGTGTTTGCTCTGGTTTTTTCTCGGCCATGCTGGGCTGACGGTTTTATGCTGAAGACGTGTAAAGCTGCGCTCCGTGAAGTCATGCCTCAAGTCTCGGTTACCAGCTGAATTCGACAGCCCGAGGCCGACCACGAACTACAGAATAGCGGGGACTCTGAAGCTTGGACTGATGGCGGGGGAGGGATGCTCGATGCGCAGATCCCTTCCACTTTTGGGCTAGGTGGGCACCGCGTGGACCCTGTGCCTGGAACTTCTTGCCTACCATCTGTACTATCGAAGTTCACTCCACGACCTATATCTCACCTGCAGAGACAGATACGTTGTTCACCTCCGTTCGCCTACGCGCTCTGTATATTCACCGCCACTCGTGTCTTATAGTGTCTGATCTTCTTTCCATTCTCCTTCCAACCGCTGTCTACACACACGAAAGAATCAAGATCCAGCCTTGCGCCAGCAGCAGTGCAACCTAGATCTCAACATGTCGCTGTGCCAGAATCGCCTCACCGAGGAGAGGTAAGACTTGCACGACCACGCTCAGCAAGAACAATATCTGATACCACGTATAGGAAGCAATGGCGCAAAGACCATCCTTTCGGATTCTACGCCCGACCCACGCGCACCAGTCAAGGCATCCTCGATCTCAGGAAATGGGAATGCGGCGTGCCAGGCAAGGACAAAACACTCTGGGAAGGCGGCCTGTTCAAGCTAGAAGTGACTTTTCCCGAAGGTACACACCTATTAACTTTCATCATCCCAGGGATCATGACTGATTCATTCGTATAGAATACCCGACGAAGCCGCCCAAGTGCAAATTTGTGCCACCGTTGTTCCACCCGAACGTTTACCCGTCTGGTACCGTGTGTCTTTCGATTCTCAATGAAGAAGAAGGCTGGAAACCGGCTATTACATGTAAGGAGATCCTGTTAGGGATCCAGTCGCTACTGGACGAGCCAAACCCCGAGAGCCCGGCGCAGGCAGATGCATACAATCTGTTCAAGAAGGACCGTGTGGCATATGACAAAAAGATCAAGCAAGTAGTCAAAGAGAATCCAGCACCATGATTGATATGAACGCAAGCGGGTGCAGCAATGTGACTTGGCCGCGCAGGCGGACTAGGGGTGACACAGTTGATGATTTGCAGGAGACGCTTGCAATTTGTTGGCGATACGGCGATGCGGCATGGACTGGTTCACGATTTGTAAAAATTAGGATAACGGGCAGTGAAGAATTTAGCGGAACACATGAGGTTTGGCAAGATGATTATGGAGAAGAAGAAGACCTATTCTAGTATACAATAAACGATGCCAGGTCCGTTCGAGAGTAATAGCAGTCTCCGAATCCGACCAAGTAAGAGGCAACTAAATCATTTCCATGTCAACGCCTCAACCCGTTGCGCAAAGTGAACTAGTATGGTGCATAGCCACGTCCTCGTGGTCGATAGCCACCGCGGTACCTGTGTATTATTTAGTATTGTCTGTGCGCCTTTGGCGGAAGTGAAATGAAAGGATTGAAAGGGATGGAGCGGCGATATGTGGCACGAACTCAGAAATAATGGTGAGGAAATAGAGTGACCTACCCTCCACCACGACCACCTCCGTATCCACGGTCACCACCATAGCCACCTCGTCCACCATATCCTCCTCTTCCGCCTCGTGGCCCACCGCGTCCACTACCTCTTCCACCTCTCGTCATGCCTGGAAGATTAGTGCGCTTGGGAACAACCTTCACTATGATCAGTACATACCAAATAAACAGGACTTTTACACTAACCTTGAGTTGTCGGCCCCGAAAGTTGCTATCGTTGAGGACTAGGGCCTGAGCTACAAGACTGGGCTCAGTGAACTCCACATACGCATACCTGCATACGCTCATTAGCGCTCCATCTCTTACTGCCAATCTCTTGCCAGGTAGCGAAGATTTTTCTGGGGCATGAAGAGAAGAAGTAAGATACAATCTTCGGCGCATGGGAAACGCAAACATAGCACGACCTCGCACTGAGTGTTCTCAGGCGCTGTAGCCCTGTCCATGCGAAGCAAAGAATGCAAAAAGCCAGCATAAGTAAATGTGTTTTCAAGGGAATGCCCAGCTCTTGGATGTTACTGACCCCTTCGGTTGTCCGGTGAACTTATCCAGCAAGATAGTCACTCTGTTGATGCTGCCACAAGTCTGGAAATGCGACTGGATCTCCTCGGGCGAGGCGCCATAGTCGACATTACCAACAAATATGCTCCGTGCGTCGATGTCTTCTCTGTTCTCACGGAGGTCTTCGGTGCGCTGATCGAGAGACTGTTGCATCTCACGGAGCTTCGCCGCTTCGGCTTCCATCTCCTGGACGCGCTTTTTCATCGCGAGAATTTCCTCCTATTGAAATTTAGCTCTTCTGTTTGTAAGTAAAGCGCGCGCTGGGTGTGGGGTTTGCGCCGCGTGCCGTGGTCGCGTAGGGATAACCGTGGCGTCGTCAAGGACGGCTGTTGGAGTCGTACCTCTTCATCTGCATTGTCAGCAGTGTTGTGCTCGTCGGCACGGCGGTCTTCGATGTCGGCCATGATGTTTGTATGTGAACGGTGTCTGAGGATGTTGATTAGCAAGATGAGCGAGGTAGCTGACAGGTTAAGAGCAAAACAGGTAGATTGTATGACTTGCACGTACCAAGTTTTAGTTCTATAGGTTTAGCAGAGCAGACTCCAGACCGCCTGCAGATATCTTATGTATCTGCGATCTGTGAAGGTACTGTGTGGGTCAATGAGCGCTGGTGAAGCCGCGAAAGTTGACATTAACAGGAAAGGCAATGATGGAAGGGACATCCGGCCGCCTGGAGAAGCCTCCTAAAACGATCTAACCATATTACTCTTAGCGTCTTTTTCGCAACCTGGAAGCTCGATTATTAACTTATCCAGTATTTATCTAACAAGTGCTCCAACAATTCTAGTGCACAACTCGCAGTGTAAGGGGCACCATGTTATTATGACGAGGCCCAGCTGAACATGCACATCCAAGAGCCATCGCCTCACTCTGTATATGCACAGCCGCAGCCACTTTGCCAAACAACTTACGGCCCAAAATCCCTTCCAGTCACAGCATGCTCAATACAATATGTTTCCATTGTCTGCCTAGGCCGACAGGATAGACTTGCATTCCTGGATCAGTGACAGTAGTCTCTATGTTGCCCTCGCTGAACTCTTCCCGGCTGCGCGGGATCAGCGACCTGTACGTTTAATGAATAGTAAGACACGGACTCTACCATTCGCCATCATCGCACTGCATAACTGGAAATGGCTTACCGTTACACTTTCTACGTCGTTGGTTTGACAAGGTTCGACCTCATAACCCTGTTTGCTAGTACCCACGCTATAGCAGACACATGGTTGGCGGATACGAGGGTCATGATACTGATTGGGGCTTGCTAGGGCATCAATCAAAACAGAGGCTGGTCGAGCTGGACTGTATGACTTGTTTAGTCCACCGTTTGAAATCCTTTAGCTGTCCAACATAGTGAAAAGTCCTGACTTGTTCCAGGAGCAGACCTTTGGACGAGACTGGTCAGTTCGAAATTTCTCTCGTAGGGTTTCTCTTCCGATCCTAACGTCCCCAATTAGGCTGAAGCGAAGATGTATTCGTCATGATCCACTTCTTTGGTTGAAGTCTAGATAGTAGGCGGGATTTTGCCCAATATAGATTTCCAGGACGAGATCGCATATCCCTCAGGAGTAGTATCGCTTCGGGGTCGTTGTTTTAGGGGATATCGTACCACAGCAACTGGCCGAACATCGAAGCTCACAGTATTATCATCTCCTGCCTCCATTTCTGGGCGTCTTCTTTGTGTCCATGATGGGTGTTAGCCAATTCGAGCTCGTAACCCACTCGCCCTTTCTCGCATCTATTACAACAAGGACATTCTAGAAACTTGACGGACGCTCCGTCCGTCATGAAGCCTTCTCCTTGAGACTATGACACTCATCCACCGAAGTACCCGTGCATATCATAGCGAATTCACTATACTCCGGCCTCTGCGTATGTCCGTATCCTGAACGGCAGCATGTACTTCTGGCACCCGAGGCGCTGGCTGCAGTTCGATTGGGGTGTCAAGCCTGGTGGCTTATAATTCTTGGTATAAGTGCTTAAACACTAGAAGTCATATCTATGCTTACAGAGTTATGTGTACTGATTATAACCATACTGAATCTCTCGAAAGCTGTATTAGCTATATGAGAATTTTCCCTAGTGATAAGTGATTGAACCAAATCCGACTCATTATTCAATGTCAATATGGATGTACAAGACAAGCTGCTCCAACGGTACTGAGACAGATCATGTTCACAAAACAAAAACATATTTCAAGCCTCGGACGAAAGATTTGCATGCAGGTTTTTGATACACTGTGGACCACTGTTGTTTTATTACTATCTTATTATTCTGTTTGGTCACCTAGCGTGCGTAGCGGGATGCATCCAAACCACCTCCGAGAACACCGCTTCTTCCTGTAGGCGCCTTCTGGGAGGCGCGGGCCTGGGATACAAGAGCTAAGGCAATGTCAGTGTTGACGAGCAATATTAAGGAGCATAGGGTGATACTGGGACCCTCACTGAGGAGCTTACATGCTTTAGCAATTTTCTCCTCGATACCAACACTCATCTGCTTGTGGACTTTCGCGAGCGCAATGCGATAGTGTGCCTGGATTTGGCACGGCACTTTCTCGAAGGGGCAATTGGTGAGACGGCAATCGATATGGTAGTTGACACCATGGGTTAGCATCTCCTTGATGTCTGCAGTGTCTCGAACGATACCAAACCAGTCATTGACGTGCTCAGCGCTCAGAGGAACAACTTCCGAGGCAGTAGCGTCCAATGCCTTGTTGAGCGCCTCAATTTCAGCGATAGGTTTCTTTACAGGGGCAAGCGGAGCTGGAGCATTAGGGTCCTTGGGGTCAATCGGTTCTAGCTTCTCATACCTCACACCTTCGTCCTTGGAGATACTGCTGTTGGTTACGGCGGGCAGCGGCTTATCCGTGACGCCGTCAGAGACATAACGATCGACACCATAAGCGATAGGCCGGGCGCCATGGTCGGGAAAATTCGTCTGAACTGTCTTGCGGTCGGAGGCGTAAGGATGTGACATACGAGTCGTTGGGCGAGCGGTAGGATCAACAACGTAGCTGATGGAAGCACTGGGAGGTATCGACTTACGGCTGCTAGACGAAGCACTGAGAGGCATTGACTTGCGGCTGCTAGACGAAGCACCGCCGCGCGAAGATGGGTCAGACGGTCCCTTGGGACGGTGAGGTAAAGCTGCTTGGTGAGCGGAGTGGAGCGAAGGTCCAGATTTAGTTTTCAGCATCTCCATGGCTCGCTCAGGGTTGAACAATTTAGGTCCTTGAGGTGTCTGAGTGGCCACTGTGCTAGATGCAGTGCGCGCAGGTTGATGCACTGGTGAAGCACGTGCCAGATCAATGTTTCTATGATGGACTGGAGGACCTTTGTTCGTATTCGATGCGATGGGACGAGAAGCATTCGGCGGTAAACTGCGAGGCTCAGTGTAGCCATCACGTCTGATGCGATGCAACTGACCACCATGGATGACACCAAGCGACTCAGCTGTATGATCACGTTCCTCATCAGCTGGGACGTACGCTATCACAAGATCAGCAACTGAAATGAGGAGAAGACAATGACAAATGCGTACTGTTCCACTCCGTAACTCCCTGGTTTACGGCTCGATCGACTCTCTTCGCACGCCCACCTCGAATTGCACTAGAGGCACGACCTACACACTGGGTCAGTCAAGGCAGAGTCAGTTTGCTCCGTTGATGCTCACTAGGAACGAATCCAACGGAAGGGTCGTTCACGTAGCGGTGATCGTAGTCTCTGGCGATTGTATTTTCCCGGCGATCGGCACAAAGGTCGTCCTAAAAGCTCAAGTCAACAACGTGTTCTGCTCATGTCTTCTTGCAGAGATAGCTACATATTCAAAGCGATCGTCTCCTTCGGTTGAGTTAGGGTTGGCCATCTCCCCGGCGCACCCTGTAGTGCTGGTGGCAGTTGTAGCTGCAAAAGAAGGTGAGGTAACTGGTAAAGGGAAGGTAACTTGCAGTGGCAGGTGAAAACAATGAACAGAGTCACAAGATTGGAGCCTAATCCGGGGGGCGGAGCTAATGTTTCTCCGAGTCGGTGAAAGTGAGCCAGCTTGGATAGCACATTAATAAAGGTGTGTTGAAATGAGACAGCCGAAGCAAAACAAATGAGGTGAAGTGAATTAAGAAGCGCGCCTGTATCTCTGCACAACAACGCAAATGTGAGCTTTGCCAATACCAATCACTCAGATTGCATAGAGACAAAGGATGGTAGAATGGCCCATCTTTGGCTGGTAGGTGTGAAGTAGTAAGGTCGTTGATGCGCTGCTGCCTTCCCTGTCTGCTCCTCTCGCGCTCCATTCCGTGCTCCTTTTTGTGTAGGTCTATGAGTGTTGTAATTTTCATATCATAAATTCCCTGGTGCTCTGTACCATACGCTACATTCGTGTCTAGCTGGTCATATCCCTTGTATCAGCAATGTTTTGCAGCATGAATCAGTTGCTGGGACAGCCAGTTATCGTCGTGTAACCGGTTCCATAGGACAGATAGCAATATACCTTGTGCACCTATGACAGAAACCTTAAAAATCTTTCTCTTCAAGAACTTCCCTGCAATGCATTGCAGTAGGCGACTGGACAAGTCCATGATTTCATTGCCGACTAGCAGGTTGTTGTGTATGTGACCAAGCTCTTGAGAGCGATCTCATAGGCATCACGCTACAGTAAGAGGGACTACTCACTTCATCAGATGACTATTTTGCGACAACCTTGAGTTGGTTGTGACTTGTTGGAATGAGTAGTGTCCCATGTTGAGGTTTGGTAGGTAGCCCCCAGTTGTTGCCAGTAGATGAATCATGATTAGTCAGCGAAGGAATATTCATTTTCCGTGCTGACTTCTACTTTCCACTAGCCCAATGCTAGGTAGATCAATGTCTTTCTCTGTCTCCATATAATGAGCACTTGTCTTTTAGGCGTAGCGATCGAGGGATCATCTATTAGCTCCTCCAAGTCACTCCTCAATCGCGTGCTAATGCTTACATTCGCAGATGACTGGAGCTAAGTTGCGGACTTGATATTTCCTCTCATTGCTGATATTCACAGGAGCCGTGCTCGATGAGAAGATCACAAGAGCTCTGCTACACATTGCAGTATTTGAATTCACGCAGGACTCCAGCATTAGCGTAAATAGTCTGTCTTGGCTCAAAAGGTGTCATATCGATTTTAGGCACTCTCTATGCTTTTCTCTCCAAAGCCTCCCCAGCGTCACTCCAAATATTCATCTTGTACAATCAAGCTCACATCTTCCTCGTTGGTGCTCTAGGCGACTAGACTTGTCCGTGGTCGATGTGAATGATCGGTACGACGCTGTGCCCCTAGGATGAGTGTGTTTCCGATGGACCATCATCTCCGTGTACTAGAGGTCCGAAATCTGGATGATCCAAGGGAAGGAAGCGTGCGCTTGCTATTTTTGATAGCCGATAAATGCGTGTATCCTCAGTGTGAAGGATGGCTTTAAGGATAACGGAAGTGTGTGTCTTGTCTGAGTGTTAATCGACTTTACAGGACCCCTGACTAGGGATTCGTAACTATTCGTGTAGTATGTTACCCGATTGAAACTTTTCAGCTTGTGAAATAAGCCCCAAGGAATGACTTTCCGCAGTATCCATATACTTGTGGGCAAACATGGGTATTCTTCGATGTTGGTATTCATACAACTCCTCAGAGCTACGTTCACGAAGTCGTGATCCACTACAATGAATGCCATCTTGATCTGGGCGCATTTCCAAAGAAAAGAGGAGCTTAGCTTCACTCATGACTGTGTCGCTTTCCTACCTCTACCACCCCAGCGTGCGCTGGAAAGTTCCGCCAGGTCTATCCGAGCTTTTTTCCAATTCTTTTTGTTATTGATAACGATACTCATGCCACCACAAGGTTCGCAAGTTCGCTGAGCTGACTATCGGATATGTTTTATTGTACTATTTTTAACACGAAATAAAAGAACCGTCTTCTACCGACGCCAAAACGAGGGGCATCAAAACGGCTGGTGATGATAGTAATTATCGCCAGCGGTGTCAAAACTTGTTTGATCGCGCATTTACAGGGTTTGCCAGATGGAACGTAGGCAGGAAATTTTTCCTTGATGCTGAAAGGCTGGTAGACCATGTGAACGACATACACTTTTCGTTGGCGCTCTAAGAGAGGATGTGAGTGTATCAAGGACATATCAGTCGCTGGTGTCATAATGTTCTGATATGGTAAGGTACTGCAGAGTTAGACATTACTACATCGGTAGGGAAGTCGACTTCGGAGTGAGCATTATGGATCCTCTCGAAGCTCTGACTGCCGCAAGACTTTATCAATGCCATATGTTTGTAGATCAGAGTAGTACGAAAGATGTTAAGTTCGAAAACTGTTTATATGTGGCGCTTGCATAATCGAAACTCGTGAACCGAGTGACTTGATACGCCGTGGAGCAAAGTAGCTCCAGTACATAACTTGACCAAAAATATAGTGATTCCTCACGAATGGAGTCTGGGCGTCAATTTGAGTAGGACATCCTCGCCGTCCAGCGGACCCATGAGTCCCGCTACTGGAGTTCCCAAATCCGCTTGCGGAAAGCCTTTGTCATCGATCTTTTCGATGTCGTACAAGCTTAAAAGTCTTGTAATCAAGATCAATACCTCTGCTTTAGCTAAGAATCTTCCTGGGCAATACGTATGTCCCCCTCCAAAGGGTCTCAAGCTCGTACTGGAGAGCATCTTCGGGTTCCGTTCGAAACGCTCTGCATCAAAGACTTGAGAATCTCCCCATACAACATCATGCATGTGCATCTGTCGATAAGGTACCATCACTCGAGCATTAACCGGGATCATTTTCTGACCTATTTTTGTAGGTGCTGTTGCAATACGTACTGAGTGAGAATTCGTGTATACACGCAATGACTCCGCGAATAGCGAAGTCAGTAACGGACAAGAATCTGCGAGAAATTGCAGGTATTCAGACTCATCAAGCTTTGCAGCTGCTGCAACTTCCCCTGAGCGGAGCCGCTGCAACAGCTGTGGATCTTCAACAAGATGAGCTAGAGCCCAGAAGGCTGCCTTGTACGTGTTTGTGTTTGTCCTCATCTAATGTCAGCTACGAGTCTCGAACCGCGCTGGGTAGAGATTACTTACGCGAAGATAACGATTGACATCATCTCAGCAATGTCTTTCTCTGGAAAATGGACCGCTCTTTCGGTGACAATCAATCGCTTGACTAAATCACAAGCTCCTTCACGTCTCTCCTCCGGAAGGCTGAGCCAAGTCTGCGTTGTTTCTAATAATCTTTGTTTCGCCTGTAACATACTCCTAGCCCCCGCCACCTTGTACCAAAGCTTCCAGCTTTCTTTGTCGAATTGCATCGAGTCATCAATTACATTTGGATTGAGCTCCATAAGTGAGTCTCCGAAAAATGCTCTCAAGACCGCATCGATGAGAACCTCTCGGGTAAGTTCCAATAGAGAAACGATCTTCGAACCATCCTTCTCAGTCGATCTAGTGTACCGTCCTGATAGTTTGTGAACTTGAGAAGATATCGACGCAGACACCTTTGCCAACATTTCGTTGTATCTGGGACCAGGCACGAGCTGTTCTTTCCAAAAGATCATATTAAGGTGCGCAAGTGGTTTCAAGTCAGCGTTATTCATATCAATGGCTTGTGCTGCAAGATCCGCATCCCTCGATTCAGGAGCCTCGTAGAACTTGTCGCAAGAAGCTTTGGACACTCCGAAGATATTAGTCACATCGTATACGACTTTATCAACAGAGAGCGTTGCTGAGTTTCTGTATAGGGCCACTGTATCGTCGGGAGAGGATACAAAGTACAACTTCTGCCCCCCGACAGTGAGAGCGAATGGTTCACGTTGATTTTTGAAATATTTTCTAGTGTAAGGTCAGTTGGGTGTATTGGAAGCTTATGGTCTTAGTTGCAACATACTGGGCTCTTGTAATGACGCCATCTCCATTCTTGACGAACTCAAGGGCGTGGCCTTTAGATGGTCAGCAGGGTCTCGTATAAGCTGTTTTATATCGCCCTACCTAGAACTTATGAACGTCAGTCGCAAGAAGGCGGTGAAATCAGAGACATATCTCACTAGGTATCCAATACGGCAGTTCTTTTGGCTCGTTTGGGTTTAAAATTGGCTTAATAGTGAAAGCCCAAAGCCGAAACGAGATGAGAAACACTAATAAGCAGGTTGGAATCGCAGCAAATGGACCACCATAGAGCACTAGTGCCAGAACTGTTGACAAAATCATGACTGGCAGGTTTGCTGTTGAGAAGGCTCATTCTAGAGAACTGATGAAGTGTACTTGAAGCAGTGAACAGAGTTGGGCAAACGCTGACTGTGCCGCACATTCACGCTCTATTTGCCGTCTCATTTCTAAGCCGTGACCGATGATGAAATGCTCAAGGACTACCCATTGAGGCAAACACTATTTTTGGGACAAAGGTTTCTCACGCCGCAAACACCATAACGTTTGCAGGCCTGCCCGACTAGTGCACTTCTGCCATATGCGTGTTATATCAGCTGCCTTGCTCTACATGGTACTGCAAAATGGCGGGGCACTTGAAGGCGATGATCAATCTAATTACCTGGATGGCCCCCGTAAAGAGTGAAGCATCATCCTTACTTTGTGCTTGGCCAGTGGCGCCTATTACACCTATTATGCGACATTTCCCGGGATATTGATGACATAAAGTCAAATACGAACACGACGGATCCCAGTACCTACTGAACGATCGCACCTATGCCAGAGCAGGAACACTACCCTTGCAAGTCAGTATCACAACCCAATCCGTAGTACCTGATCCCTGGTTGACCCTGTATTCTTCGCTTATTAGTGCCGAACAAGACAATCTAACAACACACTACTGGTGTGGGCAGCTGGTGATTGGCATGGGTTTACCATATTGCCTTATCGCATATGCTTTTCATCACCGATCACACATAGCACAGCAAGTGAGACATCCAACAAAAGCTCCATGGTCGATGGGAGGATCATAACTCTTTGAGGTGCGACCAGTTCGGGCCGACAAGGGGTTCAGGGATTTGGGCAATCCTAGAACAAAAACTGTTCATGCATGCAGCATACTTGCAGGACGCAAAAAAGACGATAATAATCAGGTGTTCAGGTGGTATAGTTTGTGCCGTGTGCGTACGAGCCACCGACCATAATCACAGCTGGCCTTGTAGCATCTGTAAGGCTCAACGTCGTAGCAAGCTCTTTATGAGCCGAAAAATAACGGCCATGAATAGCTTGGGAATTGAGAAATTTTCATAGCTTGTAATAAGCATCTGTTTCATGTTGCGAGTACAATAGAGTATAACAGAACTTTACGAGATGTGAATGCAATAAATGGTACCCATCAAGTCTTCCTTCGAATACGGAACGGCGTTGGATTTTTTGGACGAAGAATGCCAAGTCCATAAACCGACCAGTCCAGCTCTATGTGCTTTTCAGGAGTCACAATCTCGATCTCGTAACGACTCAGTAGAGTCGCGGTTATCCATAGGTTCATGCGGTGAGCCAAGTGTCTTCCGGGGCACATCCTGATACCTCCTGCAATCGTTAGTCTCTTCTTATATTTTGGGTATTCTCTAGAGTTACAGTACCTCCAAATGGCAAGAAAGATCCTTTAAGACCGTTGATTGAGTAGATGGGCTCTGCTCGCTTGGTAGCAGATGTGATAAAGTCTGTAGACTGGTCTTTACAAGGTCCCGTGGCATCGTCGTCAGGCCATACAAGAAATCTTTCGGCCCAGAATTCGTCAAGTGGATGCTGACCACCTTTGGTGTTCCATACAGAAGAAGCAGAATCATGATGCGATACATATGTATTGAGTATCATCACACTTCTTTTTGGTAATATCCATTCATACACATGTAGATCGCGATCAGGAGCACAACGCGTAATGAAAGTCGCAAGATAAGTTCGAAGGACTTCGGAGAATAGCGATCGGAGACGCGGACTCTTTTCGAGATTCTTTATGTCAAACGATGTGCCATTAGACCGATATTCGAGTTCTTGACGCAATTGCGACGTCAGGTTTGGGTCACTATAGGTATGTATGAAGCTCATCGTAGCTGTCGGTATCATAGTCGTGAAAGCCCTAAAGATGTTAGCTTCTTGAACTGGTTTCAATTGGAAGATCATACGCAAACATGAGGCCGAGATCAGCAGAAGCCACTGAGTCATGATCCAGATTTTCCACCCCAAGAAGGATCTTCTGCCGTTCTCTGATCATCTCACAACCCCAGTATGGATCTCCGTTTCCATCGGGGTCAATACATCGTTCTGAGAACATTCGCCGCGCCTGTCTGTGCCAGCGCTTCACGTTTTCCAATATCTTATCACGAGCTCTATATGCAGAGAAGATTGGTATCGAAGGTAGTCCTTTGAGGAGCGTCAGAGTTCTCGCTGAGCTGTCGAAGTCGCTAAGATCGCGGATCATGTTCGGGTTCGCGGACAACAGTGTTGGACCAAATATGCTCTCCAATAAAGCCGGCCCAACAGTGTCCTGAATGAATTGAAACACGTCATGATACTCTAACCATTCTGTCGTTACACTTAGATGAGCAAGCTGTTTATCGAATAGCTTTGTGAATCTATCGAAAGCAGGATCCAGACCGGGTCCTGTAAGACCCTTGACCAAGTTCTCATGAGTGAGGTACTCGATTCGGTTTTGAGGCTTGACGTTACTGTTGGCTTCCGCCTTCGCATATGGTCCTGAATTGTCGGCAATGTACATTTGTACCGATTGAGAAGACATGCCAAAGAGCTGTTTGAGCAGAGTGGTATGTATGAAGACTGCGTTCATAAAGGCAGGCTCTTTGAAGATGGCTGTAATATTCTTTGCGCCATGGAAAAAGAACAGTCGTGTGAAAGGTAACTTGACCATGTACGGAGACTGTTTGTTCCATCTCACTCTGCGCAAAGAGCGTTAATTGCTTGAGTTCTGCCATGTTTAAACAGCTGGGGACTCGAGACTTACGCAGCGGTTCGAGTGAACCCTACAGGGTTTAGAAACAATTGCAAAGCATTACCGAAGAACGCTATGCCGTGTGGAGCTACTGGAGGTATTTTCCCGTATCTATTGGTGCTTCTACCTTGCCAAAGTTTATAGACAATGCTCACAGACATTATCACTGTCAGTAGTAGTATTGGTGGTATAGTACACCGTGTTGTCGCTTGTCTCACCAGCGAGTCTAGTGACTCATATTGCCGTGTAATTCGAACCATCTCCAGACACATACGCTTTAGGTGTGGGAGGACGAGTACTCAAAGGTAGTCCAGGACTCCCAATTTGCTTTAGGCGTATCAAGAATTCAAACAAGACAGCTGTGAAGTATAGTCCCGGTCGAGAACCAGACTAAAGAATAATGGATACCGTAATTGAAACAAGAGGGCCTCGTATATTATATGTAGAACTGATGAGTATGAGTCATATCGAAGCCTTCTTTCTCTGATCAGTGCATGATATGGACAGTTTAATTGTCATAAACCTAAGCTGTCCCTCCAGCGTACTGAAATATTGTCAATGAGACACACAGGAGAGCCCATGGATCAAGCGTAGATCTATTGGGCTACGATTTACTAAGAAAGGCAAGTAATGATGCGGACCGCCGGTCATTGTTCTACAGTCAATGCGACCCGGCGACCAATTTGGTCCTCAGCTGCGCGCTCGGACATGTGTGAATGAGCCGTGACCCATAAGGCTGGGTGTCCGAAGCCGGATGGCCATCACCTGTTGGGTTTTGGGAGACAACGGTTGGGTTTTGGAGACAACAGTTGGTTTTGGGAGACAACATGTTGGTTAAGGATAAGACTGCAGAGTGCATTAGTGCCGCTGTAAGAAACACACTAACGATGCATTTATCGGGGTTATCGTGCCTGGGTAGTTGCTCATCATGTATCAACAGTGGAACACTTCCAATCACAGAAGTACATCATCAGGAGGTGGCATAAAACAGTGCTTGCTGAACGATTTGCCTGTGGAGCTTGCACCTCATCCTAGTATCCACAGCGATCGCGTATTGATTCGGTCTCAGAACGGCACTTGTGAATGAATACGATTGGAAGCTTGAAGTGCCCTGCTGCCCTGCTGTACCAGACTTTCAGGTACGTATAGAGAAAGCAGACAGTGTATTATTGTTGCTAGACTTTTGTAGACTCGTTTGTATTTTGATACCAATGCATTCGTACTTCTACAAGATCTCTTGTCTTGTAGAAGCGGCCCTTTAAGCTACAATAAGCATGAGTTGTGTATTCATGCTCTCTATCACGCAGGAGCAATTTCCTTGGAGACTTCATATCGTGTAATATTATCATCTAAGTACTCTGCTCCATTCAATCGAGCAGCTTTCTCGGTG
The DNA here is from genome assembly GCF_010093815.1 of Pseudovirgaria hyperparasitica. Classification (NCBI taxonomy): domain Eukaryota; kingdom Fungi; phylum Ascomycota; class Dothideomycetes; order Acrospermales; family Acrospermaceae; genus Pseudovirgaria; species Pseudovirgaria hyperparasitica. The sequence continues at coordinate 884,696 of NW_022985553.1, forward strand.
ATTTTGATGCTCCCTGAGTTCATCATCCTTCAATTGGGAGCAGGTGAACTAAGGTCTATTCAGACCCAGTTGGTTCTTTCGAGCTCAGGTATGTCTTCCAAAGACTGGCATTGTTGTGAATGGTGGAACAAGGGGATATTCGTGCAACTATAACCTTGAGATAATTTCAGGCCTTGTTCTTCCGCCCACGACTGATCTTGGGTCTGCCCTGCAGCGTAGATAACTGTCGAGTTATGTCCTCTGGCAATATTGATAGAGCTGTTCAGTCGAGCGCGTGACAGTTTCGCAGGAAGCTCATAGTCCTTTGTGGTATTGGGAGTGAGACGCTCAGATTTCCATCGCCAGGTAGACCGGCTGCCGATTCTCGATACCCAGCTAGACGATCGATCTTGTGTCGTACGAGTGCGACCTGGCCATCTCAATGCTTTAGGATGTGAGACTGCAACAAAGAAGGTTCGGAATGCGGTCGCTGAGGTCATGAAAAGCCCAATCTGTGCGCATACCAAAAGCCAGTAGGTCTGCCAGATGATATCAATCATACCTTTTGCTTCCAGTCCACTACCACGTATGATGGTCGCAATTATTACAAATATGAGAAGACATAACGATAAGCCTAGTCCCACTTTCTGGGTCCACTTGATTCGAACTTTCCATATCAATTTCACTGGGATAGCGAGTACTTGGGTGAGTTAGCAATGTCTGAGTTGATGTATTTGCGAGTTTACTTACTAAGGACATCACTGAAGATTTCAAATACGGTGCTACCTATTGATAATGCTGCAACAATCGACTGTCGGGACCCTCCACCATTACACGATACTTTCTCAGGTCAAACAATCTTCAATCAGGGGGAACTTCATGTACTTACGCGCTCTGAAGTCTCCGAAGTAAGGGCAAGTATAGTAGTATTGCGCACCGCCAGCAATAAGAAGCGCAAAACAGAACGATGAAACGCACCACCAATAGATTTTACAAAATCTTAGACGATCGACAAGACGCCGGAATAAACAAAGAAAACTGAATTTGACAAACATGACTGATGTCCAAGTCAAGCCCAGCATAATCGCATTCCATCTCTGGAAAGAGAATACGCGCTGGAGAGTGTTCGGTGGGAGTACAAGCCATGGCTCTCGAAGCAGTAGTGCTTGTGCAAAGTACATGTCGTCAATTAATTTAGCAAACAGTATGACTAGAGAAGCGATTAATGTGCTGAGAGATACAAGAATGCAGACATCATCGGCAGCGAATCGCTCGGAGATCAATCGCTTGATGCAGAACCTGACAGCAATGATGATAATATTGAGACCAAGAAGGACAGCGTGAGAAATGATGAACGCATGCTTAGGAACCCGTCCAACTGTATCGTAGAGGGACATGATGATTTGAAACTCGAATTTGGCTAATGATATCACAACGCTTTTGCTCAGATGTGCGACAAGTTAACTTTATATCTGACAGGCTAATAGTGCTTCATTCCAACAATAATTTGTGAACCTCAATGGGTTTTGAGCCATCGTTACAAATGAGCATTGCTAAAGCGGGCTACTAAGGCTCTACCTATTCCATCACTGCCGCCCGCTGCTACACAAGGGTAACCTTGCAATCCAAAATGTTGGGTGATCAGCGATTGCAATGGAATCCCTTGCAGCATCATGGCGTAGTGAAAAACTAATATGTGTTTAGCGGCGTCGAGGTGTCGTTTTGTTCACATTCCCGATGCGACAGCCTTGAGTGTCTTCCAGCTTCCTGCTCAAACCCGTGCCCCTTCATAGGTTCCCTCACTTCAGTCTTTCTAATTTATCTACTCCACCGAGCGACAAGAAGTCGTTATCAGATAGAATTCTAGGTGAAATCTTGTTGCAGGTAAGATGACCGAGAAGCTCCAAGAAGACATCGAATTGTATGCGAGATATCGAGGGAGATTCCACCGCGACGAAGCTTGCCACGTCGGGTTTCGCGATTTGACTGTCAATGGCCGCAATTACAACTCAGACTACCAGCGGACTTGTGGCAACTACCCATTTTCTATACTCCAGCAGCTTCTATACCGGAGACCTAGCATTATTCCGATCCTAAGACAGTTTGATGGGCTTATCGAACCAGGAGAGACTGTACTCGTACTTGGTCGACCGGGAAGCGGTTGCTCTACTTTTCTCAAAACACTGTCCGGTCAACATGACGGTCTCACCATCACGAGTGACAGCAAAATCAGATACAACGGTACCCATTCCATTTAATGATAAAGTACATTGCTACCGCACTAATGAAGTAAATAGGCCTTGAGAATCAGGAGCGTCACGGAGAATTAGTATACCACGCCGAAACCGATCACCATTTCCCGGAACTGACAGTCCATGACACTCTCAAGTATGCTGCTTCCGCGAAGGTCCCCTTATACGATTCGGCCAATTCCTGTCGGAGCGAAAGATTGCAGTCTGTCACTGACTGTATTCTGAAGTTGTTCAGCCTTGAGAGTAGTGCTCGGACTAGAGTCGGAGATGACCTGATTCGTGGGGTCAGCGGCGGTGAAAGACAACGCATCAGCATATCAGAAGCATATGTATGCAATGGCAAGGTACACTGCTGGGATCAGAGTACTCGAGGCCTAGACAGTGCCACAGCTTTGAATATTGTGAAGCTTATCAAGGAGTCTTCCCGCTCATTCGGAACTGTAAGCCTGATGAGCTTATACCAAGCGTCTCAAGACATGTACGAGGTATTTGTTACCAACCCAAGAACTGCATTGACTCATATACTTACTTACCAGACATTTGATAAAGTCTGCCTCCTCTACGAAGGAAGACAGATATACTTTGGGGCAGCCAGTGAGGCCAAGGAATATTTCACTAGCCTTGGATTTGTCTGTGAGGAACGAATGACTACTGCAGACTTTTTGACATCCTTAACAAATCCTGAGGAGCACGTAGTCACGGAAGGTTTTCACAAAAAGGTTCCACGCTCGGCTGAAGATTTTGAAGTAATTTGGAAGGCAAGTACAAAAAGGAAAGAGCTAATTGCTCAGATTGAAAAGATGGTCTCTGTCGAAGTACGCGGTGAAATGGAATCTCAAGATCAAGATGCTCACCTGGTGCAAAAGAAAAGGTAATATCCTTATATCGTATATTGAGCTTCAACTCATAACGTTTCAGGCCCAGCTCATACGTCCTGCCCTTCCACTACCAAGTTGCGCTCTGCAACGCGAGGGCACTTCAGAGGATGAAGAGCAACATGGCAGTGCCGGTTTCAGGCATACTCGCACAAGGCGTGCTTGGAATCCTTACAGGTAGTATGTTCTATAATCTGCACTCGGACACGGCAAGTTTTTACAGTCGAGGGGCTCTTGTATTCTTTGCATCGCTACTCAACGCAACCGCGAGTGGATTTGAGGTATTAGAGCTATCTTTTATACCACCGCTGCCTGTGATTGACGTGCTCACTCCATGTATAGGTTGGGACTATATGGGCACAGCGCCCTATTGTCGAGAAGCATCATCGCTATGCACTCTATCATCCTTGTACCGAGGCTATCGCGGCCATGATATGCGATATCCCAGCCAAAATTCTCTCATCCTTACTCCTCAACTTTGCTGTATATTTCATGAGCAACCTCCGAAGAACCCCGGGCGCTTTCTTTACATACCTTGTCTTCGCATTTTCTCTCCATCTTACCATGTCGATGTTCTACCGTATGGTGGGCTATCTTTCACGCACCTTAGCACATTCTATGGCTCCTGTGTCTGTTTGGATACTTAATTGGATAATATCCACAGGTTTCATTGTTCCTACGCGTGAGATGAGGCCCTGGGTGCGATGGATCGGATACATCAATCCGATTGCCTATGCGTTCGAAAGCATGATGTTGAATGAAGTAGGTTCGCTTCTTGTGGCCGTAGGAGGGCGCTAATCTACGACACAGTTTGACGGCCAGAGGTTTCCATGTACCACTATCATTCCAAAAGGGCCGCCTTATGATAGTATGGAGGAACGAATGATGACGTGCTCTACTGTCGGGTCAATTCCCGGAGAGACGTATGTTGAAGGCAATCGTTATGTCTCGGAGAGCTTTGGATTTGAGCGAAGCCACCTCTGGAGGAATTTGGGCATTCTTTGGGCCTTTTTGATAGTGTTCATGATTGTGTTGATTCTCGGAGCTGAATTTGCATCTGCAGAGAAGCCACGCGGAGACATACTGATATTTAGACGTCCAAGCAGTTCGAAGAGTCCAATCACCACGGGGCACAAGACCGTGGCGAAAGAGGCACCAGCAAGGCTGAGTGGTATGGCGAATATCCAGAGCCATAATTCTGTTCTCCACTGGAACGATTTATGCTACGACATCAAGTCTGGGTCTGCCATGAAACGTATCCTAGACCAAGTAGAGGGTTGGGTGAGACCGGGTCAGCTCACTGTGCTCATGGGTGCGACAGGAGCTGGTAAGACAACTTTGCTAGACGTGCTGGCCAATCGCACTCGACTTGGAGTCATCTCAGGAAACATAGCCGTTGATGGGAGGCCACGTCTACCGGCGTTTCAACGTCAGACTGGCTACGTACAGCAGACAGACATTCATATACCAGAACTGACTGTGAGAGAGTCTCTTATGTTTAGTGCATCACTTCGACAGCCTGCCGATATCATGGCAGAAGACAAAGCTGCCTATGTCGAGCAGGTGATGGAAACCCTCGAGATGAAGTCTTACGCAGACGCCGTAGTTGGTATACCTGGGAATGGTATTGCTCTCTTCATCACGCTTTTATACATACTTACAAAAACCAGGTCTAAACATCGAACAACGCCGACGACTTTCAATTGCGACGGAACTGGCGGCGAAGCCAGCTTTGTTGTTATTTCTTGACGAGCCGACATCGGGACTCGACAGCGAGACAGCTTGGCTGATTTGTAGATTGCTTCGCAAACTGGCAGATGGGGGTCAAGCTATTCTGTGTACTATCCACCAACCGTCGTCGCACATCTTCAACACATTCGACAGACTCCTGCTTCTTGATCGCGGCGGACGGTCTATTTATTTCGGCGATATTGGCCACCACGGAGCTATCATGAAGAACTATTTCACTTCGCATGGTGCTCGTGACTTTACAGAGCACGAAAATCCGGCGGAGTGGCTTCTGGAGATGGGTTCGTCCTCAAAATCCGACGACACAATTGATTGGGTCAGTGTCTGGAGGAATTCGCAACAGCGCCGGGATGTACAAGAACAGATAACAAAGCTCTCGGAGAGGCAGTCGCCTGCGGTGTCTATATACGACTCGAGCGAATTTGCGGTGCGGTTTCCTACGCAATTATATACCGTTCTCCTAAGGGCACTGCAACAGGACTGGCGCGTACCCTCCTATCTATACTCCAAGGTATTACTGAGCTTTGGAATGGTATGTGGTTTCCCTCCACGTCCCAACTCAAGACGCTAACAATCTCGAGGCCTTTTCTATAGGAGTGTCATTTTGGGCAGCACCTTCCACCATCCAGGGCACACAAGGACAAGTGTTTGCCGTCTTCCTCCTCCTGACACTGTTCAGCAATATGATGCAGCTGTTGATATGGCGATTTGCATATAGCCGCGCAATCTTTGAAGCTCGTGAACGGCCATCCAAAATTTTCTCATGGAAGACTTTTATGTGCTCAACCATGATTGCAGAGGTGCCATCTCAGACATTCATTGCGGTCGTTGTATATGTTTGTTTCTACTACCCAGTAGGCATGTACCGCCACATGGGCTCAGCTGTGCGTGAGAGGAGCGGATTGATGTTTATGCTCATCTGGGCATATCTGATGTTCACGTCGTCTTTTGCTCACATGATGGCCATCATGATACCCGAGCCGGCGACGGCGATTAACATATCCCAGCTGCTCTACATGCTATGCCTCCTTTTCTGCGGGTAAGCACCTTGATATTCATCATTTTGGAGTTCGCTGACATTGCTGTCAGTGTTTTGGTACCTTCCAACAGCTTTCCGAGATTCTGGATCTTCATGTATCGGGTCACACCGATCACGTACCTGGTCGAAGGTCTGTCAACGACCGGGCTTGGACGGAGAGCGATCGAATGTGCACGACAAGAAGTCCTCGTTCTCCAAGGTCCCACAAATGTCACTTGTGAGATCTATCTTGGACCTTATGTCTCCGCCAACGGGGGACGCATCTTAAATCCTGACAGCATGGGATCATGCAGATTTTGCCCCGTTGCAGATACAGATAGCTTTCTTGGTGTGTTGACCATGTCGTATTCGCGAAGATGGCTTGACCTTGGCTTGATGTTTGTGTACATTGCTTTCAATGTATCGGCAGCATTGGGCGTGTACTGGCTTATAAACAGGCGGCAGAGGCGTTAGCCGAAGACTGCGGCCCACCATGATGTCTACTCGATAATATGGGTAATTCCTAGTCATATCCATGGTCAAGTTATATTAGGTAACAATATCAACACCCCACGTAATGTTATACATGCTCAAAACAGACGGCTAGTCTGTGCTGGCTCCGGACGAAGCTTTCGACGTAAGACTCATATGATCAAATGACTATGAAGGATGATACGAAAGAAATGAAGAAATACAGTGGCGGACCCTGGACCGAGGTGGAGAGCGGGATAGAGAGCTTTAAACAGAATCCAACCCCTGCAAGCTCGTCGGCTCGTCCCGCATGTCAGCCTTACGGGGATCTCTAGCCTGTTTCAGCATTTGGGGCGCCACTAGCGCGAAACAACTTGCTCATTCGTGCTCAGTGGGCAAAACCTTCTCAGCCGACGCCGCAGATGGACCGTGATGGACCTCTCGACGTCTTCACATTATTAAAACCCTTTACATTCTGTACCTATACCACGTTTCCTCGCATATTCTCCGTCTGGTTATGTTCGTCGGGATCTAGGTAATAGCGATTCCACTAATGCACCTGGGCCCACGTTGTGCTCTCTTCGTCTTCGTCTTCTTTTCGTCCCTCTCTACTACCTTTGTCGTCACCTGAGATCGGCCACCACGCCAGAGCACTACGCGACAGAATCACCACATCGCCCTTGACGACGCCGTCTAGGAGAGACGCGCATTTCAAGATGGCCATGTCGAAGCTGGTCAGCGCGCTGCACGTTCTCGCACTGATAACTGTACCGACGGCCTCCGCGAGTGGAATCATCGGCTTTGGTATCTCATTGTATCAGGACCTTTGCTGCCAATCATGCCACGACTCGCTTTCCAAACTGTACCTCAACTGTACAACATTTCCAGAGGGCATGGATGCTGAATCGGCTTCGAGTATGTCCATGGACATGGGAATGGACATGTCTATGATGCCCGAGACCAGCGAGGAATGCTACGCGTCGAATACTCCTTGGCTGCAAACTATGGCATACTGCATCCAGAAGAACTGCAATGCCGATGGATATCCCACCTCTAAGCAAGCAGAGTGTTTCAGCAAGCAAGCACTTGGCGGCGCAACAGAGCCGACCTTCCAGGACAGCTTGCCATCATCTGCCCCTACGGAAGAACTGGCGGCTGATGCGCTCTGGCTCAACTCGACCAGCCTTGTCAACGGAGACACATACTACTCGACCCATGGTACTCTGGGCGAATTCGCCAGATCGGAGTATATCCACACGCGATACTCGTAGGTTTTGGATGCTATGCCTATCTGACGGAGACTAACTCGTTTGCAGTTTAATACTTTATCTGATTGTCATTGGCTTCATCCTAGCCTGTGGTCTCTTCGTCCAGACACAGCGAATTCTACCTGGATTTCAAAAACAGCTGCAGACGTCTACGCTATGGGCCAAATGTCAGCAAGCGGTCTTCCTACCCGCTCTGTTCAGAAGTCGACGCCTTGAACCTTTGCCAGCCAATGCTGGGTATGTTCCTGGTAGGGCTTTGACCATCTCAATTGCTGTATATGTCATCATCAACATCATACTGTGCTCTGTGTCCTATCGCAGCTTTCAACCGAACATATATTTCCTGTCGAAAGGCTTCGAACTGTGCGAATACGTAGGAAACCGCACTGGAACCATCAGCATAGTCAACATGAGTATAGCCATCTTGTTTGCGGGGCGCAACAACATTCTCATGACAATTACTGGCTGGAGTCAAACCACTTTCATGACTCTACACCGCTGGACAGCACGCGTGGCCACGTTGCAAGCCGTTGTCCACTCCATTGTCTACACAATGGCTTACTGGGAGCAAGGGTACGAAGGCGCCTCTGCATACGCTGCAAAGGCTGCAGAGCCATTCTACGTAAGTTCAAACACAAGGCGTTCTGCAGAGTGATTCTAACATTATATGATAGTATTGGGGAATCATCGCGACCATTGCAATGTGCTTGATCCTCCCATTCGCCCTCCTGGCATTCCGCATCAAGTTCTACGAGACATTCCTAGTTATCCACATTGCCCTGGTCATCCTCACATTAGCTGCAACATGGTACCACATTGTTCCCCACTTTGGTTACGTATATGGCTACCAGACCTGGCTGTACCTCTGCTTCGCTTTTTGGGTCTTCGACCGAGTGGCCAGAGTTGCGCGCGTTGGCTTCTACAGCCATCTTGGCAGCTCCAAGGCCATCGTTGAACGGGTCCCGGGATGCGACGTCATGCATGTCACGGTGTATCCTCGCACTACCATAGGTTTCGGTGTTGGGCAACACACCTTTCTGTACTTTCCCTATATTGGCGTAGGGAAGTTCTGGGAAAGCCATCCTTTCAGTGTAGTTAGCTGGGGAAGGCAGCGACGATTGCAACCAAGTAATTCTAGCTCGGCGTCCTCCTCGGCGGAGAAGAGAACTGCCGACGACGAGATCAACGTTGTTGGTGCGAAGCATGGCTTGAGCACACATTCGCGAGCCATTACCAAGGACTCGTCCTCACCGCTCTTAGGCGAGATGGATGAACGGCCTTCGATATCATTCATGATGCGGGCCCACACTGGCTTCACAAGAACCTTACTTCGAGATCTCTTCACCTCTGACACTCGGCCTGCAGAAATTGCAGTCTATACGGAAGGACCATATGGGGGACACGGTGCGACCCTGCAGCCGCTCGTCAACGCGGACACCGTCATCTGTCTCGTTGGCGGTATTGGTATCACCAACATTCTCGGTTTGGTTCAGGAGTACACCAGCGGAAAGTTCACCGGTGGTGAGAGTCAGAGTAAGACACGGGGTCTGATGAAGAAAGCTAAGAGACTAGTGCTTCTCTGGTCTGCAAGGGAGATGGCCTTGATCGACTTCGTAAAGGATAGGTTCCTTTCATTCGACGTGGAGGTTGAAGGAATCGAGTGCGCGTTCTGGTGCACAGGAAACTCCAAGAACACTGAGCAGGACTCGGATACTGAAAGCCAGAAGGCAAGCGGAGTCAAGACAGGACAATCCGCTGTCGCAACGAGAGGACGAATGATGATGGGAACGGAGCTAAGGTCTCACTTGGAAAAAGGCCAGCAGACAACTATTGTCGTATGCGGACCTAGCCAGATGACGGACGAAGCCACCAGAGAAGTGGTCGGCTGTATCAAGGAGGGTTATAGAGTGGACCTTGTTGAGGAGGCTTTCAGCTGGTAATTGGCATATGAGCGTCTTGATATCCAACCATTCGATTCCATACCGCCTAGTTCAAATCCTTCCGAGCTGATGTACAAGCTGGATTACTGTGTCCTGCGAGCCAAGATAAGCAGAACCGTGATGTCCAGCACCGTTGATGTCCCAGCGCTCCAAGGTAATAATAGCACAATGCTATATACACTAGCACCACCGCCGTTCACCTTAAATAGCCCGTTTCCGCAAGCCACGTGCTACATATGCGTGGGGACCTTGTCCGCTAACCAGGATCGACTGCTACACCACGTTTCTGCTACTTGCTCGAACATGCTCATCTCCAGACGATGATCCCTCTCCGCTCGGCCGACCAACACGAACACACTTGTTTTCTTGCCAGGATGCTGCAGATATATATGCAGAAGCAAACCCAAACAGACGATCTTCGCATACAAGCATATTCTCAACGACATAGCACCGTCTTACACATACATAGTCCTCGTTAGAACGACGCTATAATGCTTCAACCGAGAGTTGCCATTGTCGGCGCAGGACCTGCTGGATATGGTATGTGACGCTCCTTGTTTCACCCAACATAAAATTGCTAAACATACCACAGCCCTCGCCGCGGACCTTCACGCCCATCACAACTCAGTCCTCATCTACTCACATCCCTCGCACACCTCCCACACCGACGCCGTCATACGCAAAGGCGTCCTCCGCTCCAATGGTCTCATCGTCTCCGCCATCACTCCTCGCACGACGACCGACATGGCCGACGTCGTGGCCTTCGCAAAGACCGTCGTCATCACAGTGCCGAGTACAGGCCAGGAAACCGTGTGGGAGGAACTACGCAGATTCGACCTGAGTGCGCACACCATCGTCGCAGTACCAGGCAATCTGTTCGGCCTAGTAGTGCAGAGAGAACTGCGCGACGTCAAAGTCAGAGCCATCCTCGAGACAAATCTCTCCCCATACTCCTGTCGCATGAGCGAGGGCGCCCTCGTCGTCCTCGGCAAGAAAAGCAGCTTCCACATCGCCCGCCTCGACGATCCCCCTTCCCTCACAAACCCAATCCACCACCCCCCAGACGATGACGCCGACGTGCGACTCCGCCTCACAGCCCTATTCCCCCTGCACCTGCACTGGTGCGCCAACATCGTCGAAGTCTGCCTCTCCAACATCAACGGCGTCTTCCACCCGCTGATGGTGCTGCTGAACGCCGGCCGCATCGAGTCCACCTCCGGCGCCTTCTTCTTCTACCGCGACGGCCTCACACGCTCCGTCGCCAACGCCCTCGTCGCCGTCGACACCTGCCGCATCGCCGTCGGTGCAGCGCTCGGCATGTCTCTGCCCAGCGTCATCCAGGTCAGCAACGAGTGCTACGGACACACCTTCACCGACCTCGTGCAGCTGGCGCGTGAGAGCGAGCCGCATCGCGACTTGCGTGCGCCGCAGGGCGTCGAGAGTAGGAATATTGCTGAGGATGTGGGCGATTTGCTGGTTGCGTGGTATGCGCTTGCGCGGGTGCTGGGGGTGGAGTGTGCGCCGTTGTATGCGGTTATTGTGATGGCTGGTATGTGTACTGGGGTGGATTATCTGGTTGAGGGTAGGGGGCTGGCGAGGTTGGGACTCGAGGGCGTGGGGAGGGAGGAGTTGATTGCGCGGTTTGGGGTGAGGCGGTGATGGATGGAGGGTTGTTTAGGGAGCGGGTTGCATATGTACATACATACATTCATACATACATGTATATTCATAATCGTGTACACACCAGCTATACACACTAATTAGCTATACCACACCACACCACGCCCCTCCCCTCCTACTCCCCCTTCACCGCAACAACAACCAACAACTCCATCCCCATCCGAATCCACCCATCCGCCTCCCTCTCCGCCTCCCACTCCACCCTCATCTCCTCCCTACACCTCTCCCTCAACTCCCCAGGCGGCACCCCACCATACGTCTGCCCCGAACTACTCGTATCCAACCACTCCACCATCTCCCCGGGGCCCTCCCTCTCCACCACAATCCGATTAACCCACATCTCCCTCCCACCCGTAAACCCGCCCCCATCCAACAACCCATTCATCTCCCCGCGCGTCAGAAAATGCGGGCCCCCAACCTCCTCAAACGCCGCATACGGCGCACGCGCAAGAACCCGCGCCTTGATCCGCTCATGCGCAGCCTCGAAGTCGCCGCTTCCGCCGCTGACGCCCAGCCGCCCGCCCGGCTTCAGGACGCGGGCGAACTCGCGGATCGCGCGCGCCTGGTCGGCGACCCAGTGGAGGGTGCTGTTGACGAAGACGATGTCGAAGGCGGCGTCGGGGAAGCGGGAGAGGTCTTCTGCGATGCCGACGTGGAAGGTTAGGAGGGGGTTGTGGGCGTGGGTTTGGGTGGCGAGGGCGATGCGGTCGGTGGAGGGGTCGATGCCGGTGACGTGGGCGGGCGGGCTGGTGAGGGTGGAGATGTGGGCGGCGAGGTTGCCTGGGCCGCAGCCGATGTCGAGGACGGTGGCGGCGGGCGGGATGGGCAGGTGGGAGAGGAGGAAGAGGGCGGCGTTGAACTGGGTGGTGTTGCGGGTTGTGTAGCCGGATGCGAGGGCTGGGGTGTCGTTGCGGGTTGTCATTTTTTTTGGGTTTGTCGGGGGGTTTTGTGTGTGCTGGGGGGAGGTGGATGTATATGATTGTGTCGGGGGGATGGAAAATTGGGAAGTGAAATGTGTTTGTTTTGAAGGTGAGGAGAAATGTTGTACATGGGATGGACTGGAGCACGTGGGTATTAGAGAGCTTTTGGCATGAGTGAGAATGTTTCAAGGGTATCGGTCAGAGGAGTAAGTTTGAGCAGGTTGTGTGACACACAAGGTCAGTTTAAGGGCGGGGGGTGGAGTGGGGCGTGTACCGTGGGCGCAAGGCGTCCGGACTGAGGTGGTGCTCAGGGGAGTGTAGTCCGACAATGGCTTGTTTGTTATGTTTTCCAGTGTATTATTTTCCCATGCCCCAACGTTGGATTTTCTTTCTCGTGCTTCCTATTGGCCAATTGTCTATTTACATGACTTCTGCAGATGTATGCGGCCAGGGGGAGCAGCCCGGGATGCGTGCATAGGCCCTTGCAGCCATCTCGGCCGAAAACGGAATCCCGGTTGTAATATGCTTATCCGGGATCGGCGAATGCTTATATCTCCGACACGTCCCTGACATCGCATTTTCTTCGCTATATTGATTAGGTGACAAAGCATGTATACAGATGCCCTCCTTCAGTCTCCAGCAGCAGTGCTCGGCATAACATCAGTGGCGCTTGTAAGAGCGTCTTCGTCTGCCTTATGCAGTGCTAACGGCGGCAGCTGATCGGATACATCCTTACGCAAGCGATACAACGTCGATTCTTCCACCCGTTCAGTCATGTACCAGGCCCGTGGCTCAATAGCATTTCAGAAATACCAGCTGCATTCCACCTCGTCAACGGAGAGCAGCATCTTTACTATCGGTCTCTGCACGAGAAATATGGCCCTGTGGTTCGCGTCTCGCCTGACGAGCTGAGTTTTGTCAGCGTAGAGGCGCGGGACGAGATATATGGCCACCGAGTATGACCATGTTCCATCGTCATACCAAGTCATGCACACTGACCTCTAATACAGAAGGCAGGTCTAATGGAGAAGAGTCCCATCTTTCTTGGCGCGGTGGGACAAGTCAACGGAGAGACCGGTGTGAGTCTTGCACTGAACGCAGAACACACCAGACAGCGTCGGGCAATAGGGTACATCTTCACAAACAGCGCCCTACTCCAGCACGAGAGCATAGTACGGCGCCATATACACAAATGGATCAATGTACTGCGTGATGCGGCTAATGGAGCCCGCCCCCTCGACTTCTCTGACTGGTACACATACCTCGCCTTCGACATCATGGGCGACCTCTGCTTCGCCGAGCCCTTTGGCTGCCTCGACCAAGCCTCCGCAACATCCTGGTCCACATCCGTCATCAAGGTCTTCGTCGCAGCAACCTGGACCCAAGCCATCCGCCGCATCACGGGCGTCGGCACCACGCTCGAGACAATCCTCACAAAGCTCCTCATCCCTCGCAGAGCAGCCGAATGGCGGCTCACGCACCTCGCAAACTCCAAGGAGAAAACCCTGCGTCGTCTCGCCGACCCAGACCGCGACCATCCGGACTTCACATACCAAATCCTGCACAGCGAGTCGAAGAAAAGCCTCTCGCACACCGAAGTAATCCTTAACATGGGCCTTTTCATCAGCGCGGGCACAGACACCACGGCGACGGCATTGGCCGGCTGGACGTATTTCGTATGCACACATCCAGACGTGTACGCGCGCTTGACGGGTGAGATCAGAAGCGCGCTCGCCGATGAAACGGCGATCATATGGACGAATGTGCGCCATCTGCGCTATCTCGAAGCCACCATCAAAGAGGCACTCCGGCTATTCCCTCCCTCGGGCGCGAGTCAGCAGCGGATTGTGCCGGTAGGCGGAGCGGTGATCGACGGCTACCACATCCCCGCGGGGAAGACAGTCGCCGTATCGCCCTGGGCATCGACTCGTTCCTCTCTCAATTTCCACGAGCCAGACGCTTTTATGCCGGAGAGGTGGCTGGGCACACACGAGAGGTTTGCCAATGACCGACTTGCTGCGTCGGTGCCGTTTGGGAACGGGCCGAGGGTCTGCGTGGGCAAGAATTTGGCGTACATGGAGATGCAGCTTGTGGTGGCGCACCTGTTGTGGAATTTTGATATTGAGCTTGATAGGGGACTGTTTGTGGATCGGAATCGTGTCTGGGGGTTGGATGGCGTGTTGAAGCCGCCCAAGGTGTTTCATTCTACGATGAAGCCTGAGTTGTGGGTGGCTTTGAAGGATATACGGCGCTGAGTAGTTATCTTACCCATGAGTTGCGTCAAGTCTTCTCGAGCTAGCATCGTCGTGTTGTGAAACAGCTCGTACATAGGTACAGCTGGACATAGCTTCAGTAAGCCGAGTACATGCACCCGCTTTAACGGCATAAAATGAACATCCTAGGGGTGCGGTCACCTGCTAACGGGCTAGCATATGCCCGATGCAAAGACTTTCATAATTCAGTTGAGATAGCCCAGCGTGTCATCCTCGAGCAGCCCCATCATATACTGGTTTCCATTCCACCAGTCGCCAATACTGTTGTTCATCACGACGTTGCTGTCTACACTTGGGCCTCCTGCGAACCCCATGGTGTTCAAGTATGGATTTAGTGCGCTCCACGCTTGAGAACTAATGTTTACGGCCTGGTCTGGGGCCGATGATGGCGTGTTGGACTGGGAGTGACCCTCGACATATAGATTGGCGACTTGGTGTAAGGTTGAGCACAGTGCATGCATCTTTCGTGATCCTTCCGTAGTCTGGCCCATCGCAAGTGTTTGAACAAACTTCTCCATGCGCTGGAGGTCACCTGCATCTTGGGTGCTGAGAACATTCCCGAATAGGACGATGAAGGGCACGAAGGGGGCTTGAAGGATGGTCCTGTGGCAAATGGATTTAGCTCATGCAAGAGTGATATCCGATCATTGAACATACCAGTGGATGTAAAGGGACCAGGAGTCTTCTCCAATGTCAACATAACTGTCAGCAGCCTTCTGGTGGAGTGCGAGTGCAGCTCTGGCATAGCCTAAGCAATCCGGACTCAGACCAGCATCACTGGAGCTTCGAGCAATCATGCAGCACACCACATTGACTACTACCTCGTCAGAGATACAAAGAAGCTTCACCGCACGTATGCCTGCAATTGTGTCGGGCAGGTTCAGACTCTCGTGGTGCTGATACAGCTGTGGAATCTTAGATTTAGCTCATCAATTTTGTCAGCGGAACTCACTTGAGGGATTTCCTCCCGTACTGTCTCAATCTCATGCAGGAGTAACTTCGCATGGTTCTTTTGTACCTCTCTGCTTTGTTTGAGCGCAGCAGGACTGTACAATTGCTCGTATACCCGGCCTTGAACACGGGCAGTACGAATCCATAAGCATACAACTTTGGTACTGTATTGAGCCACAGGCGAGCTGCCATAGTCTGGCAGGTCGACATCAATGTCATAATCCTGCAGAATCGCTGCTCTCCCAAACCGTAGCGAGATCGACCTGTCCATGACATAGATGTACCAGAAGATCTGTGCTTTGCGTCGCCTCTGCTGGTCAGTGTCATCTTCGGACATTCTATGCCAGCCCATTGAGAGCGCAGCACTAGCTGCGGCCGCTGTCAACTTCCAACTCATGGTCGGTCTACAGGTCTCGATGGCGTAACATGCTCCGAAGAGAAGAGCCGATATGAGATTCTCGTTTCCGGGAGACAGTACCTCGAGGTTGGACAGCGCGATCTCCAAGTTGTCTTTGCACAGAGAACTCTGTGGCCCCCGCTCAATATCGTAGCCCAGCCTCCCCCCAGAAGAGTCGCATCCGAGCCAGTAGAGATGACCGAAAACCAGTATTGCTGTTGACGTGGGATAGTTATCGAGGCAGAAAAAGACATCCTTACACAGTTCTGTAAGCTGGTCGATATCCAAGACGGCGAAGGGATCCAAGAAAGTAAGAGTCGGGGATACTAAAGTCGGACATGTCAGGCAGGTATCAGAAGCTTGTATGATGGCATAATTGTACTTTTGGCTTGCCGTAGTAGATTCAACACCACATCCGTCGGTGGCAATTTTAGTCGCCGATAGTCAAATCGAGAGTCGCCCCCTAGTCTCGCAGGTGGAACTGTACCCGGTGTGGGCTCATGACGGCTTGAGAGTTGTCGCAGATGTGCCAAGGCTGAAGACATGGCTGGGCTACTTGCAGCAAAGGGATCTTCTTGAACTGCTTTCTCGAGCAGGTCACGAGCATATGCAGAGTGAGCACGCATCGATGTTTCGCCTTCATAGGCCTGTCTCTCTTCTTTGGTGAGGTCATCAGCTGACAAAGGGGATGCATACGCGGCTCGGGATACGGCACGCGGAGACGTCTTGGGTACTTGTGTCAAAGAAGAAGATGAAGATGGTGCAGGGTATCTGGTGTTCTCGCCAGAGTGGAAGACATGATCGAGGTCTGCTAGCCTCTCCTGGATGAAATCGATTTTTCTCTCACTGCGCCTATCAGTCAACCCTGCTTGAGACACACAGGAGTCACCACCAACTATTCTTCAGTTACATGGAGTCGTTTTCGGGGAGCTTTGGGCTCGGGATTACTGGTTTTACATGGGATGTTCGACGCTTTACATGACGAACATGGTGATGCTTTGTCGCAGCGTACCTGAGTAGTTATATGGTTAATGATGACTCCTCGCTTCACGAGGAGACGCCCACCTTTCTTGCTCTGCAGGCATTGCACTATAGCTGATATGTCAGCATATATGTGTCACCATGGTAGCACAGGCATGAAGCCAAAAACACTTACCGCTCGTTTGAAAAATGGCGACGGGCTTGTAGCGACCCGATTGCCCGCGTCTTGTGCTGGCATGGAGAGCGTTCAGAGCAGAAACTAGAGCAAGGTGAAATGAAAATGATTGGGAATTGATTATCCCGGTATTGAAATTTGCTGGAGGCTGAAGAGGAGTAGGCGAATCCATTGCTCTAAGAGATTTCGGAGTCCTCGGGATCCGTGGAACCCTGATGACTCAGCAGTTACGCCTCCTTCTTCCATATGGCCAGAGCATTAGTTTACAAAGACACTGCAGTCTCGAATCATGATATTACGGCCATCTAGGGTTTACTTACAGGACGGTTGAGCCGGAGATGGTGCGAGATGGAGATGATAATGGTTCCTGCAGCACATACGGAAGGAGTGAACGCCAAGGAAATGTAGGACGTCATGGCTCCGAATCGAAACAACCTCCTTTGACGCTCAATATGTTGTTCTCGGTGTCCACGGCCGCCGTTCAATCTGTATTTCTAAGTCCTCCTCGATGTATGATGTAGGTGCTTGTGTCGTAAGTCCAGCCAGGCCGATCTTGTCAGCGACCTCTTTGGCCCGTCTGGAAGGGCTGCTGCTTTGAAGCATAAGGTCGCGCACCATGGCTATAAGATCTACTCTGAAGACCCATAACCCAGCGCCTCTCCGTTCTGTACGCAGGAACATTCAACTTCTATCTCTACCCTCGACAATTTCACCTGTCTTTCTGGGTATATTGTCATCAATCGAAAGCACGCGGGATTGAGAGCAGCAAACATGGTTTCGACTGAGAAGTCATCGAGTGTAGCTCGAAGCTCGTCGGATATATCCGAGATATCGTCCGATGATGGAGCTGCGGGTTTCAAATCTTACCTAGTGAGTAACATCGTGATGTATTGTCCACTGTTCAGCTGTTTACATAGATATCAGCGCGTTTTTTCCTACGCAGATGGATTCAGCTGGTTCTTGAACGTACTAGGCACCTTTGCTGCCATAGGTTCAGGCAGTGTTCTACCTTTGATGGACCTCATCTTTGGCAAAACTGTCACAACATTCAACGATTTCGGCATAGGTGCAATCAGCCCTGCAGAGTTTCGATCGAGGTCCGTCGACTGGACACTCTACTTCATCTACCTCTTCATTGCCAAGTTTGTCCTTACCTATGTCTGGAGCCTCTGTTTCAACCTTGCGGCCCTTCGAACAACCAAAGCACTCCGCATCCACTTCCTCCAGCAAACTCTACGGCAAGACATTGCATTCTTCGACGAGGAAGGCAATGGCTCCATTTCAATTCAGGTCACAACCAACGGCAATCTCATCAATACTGGTATATCAGAGAAAGTTGGTCTCATCATCCAGGGGGTCGCCACCTTCGTCGCTGCTTTTGTTATCGCCTTCGTTGTGGATGCAACCTTGACCGGCATCACGTTGGCTGTTGTACCCACTATTGTCATATCAATGGTCGTCGGCGTCATAGTCGAGACGATCCAGGAAGGGCGAATCCTAGCGTTCTACTCCTCCGCCGGCCAAGTGGCCGAGGAGATTGTAGCAAGTATGCGAACCGTTCATGCATTTTGGGCACACCCAGCACTTGGTGGGAGATACAATTCGCTGCTAGACAGCGCCAGAAAAGAAGGAATGAAGAAGTCTCTGAATATCGCCTGTTACTACTGCGTCGAATTCTTCTGCATATACGCAGGCTATGGACTCGCCTTTTGGCAAGGGATCAGGCGCTACGCTCGTGGAGAGACGTCACAACCAGGCAGCATAGTAACGTATGTTCAGTCCTCTCAGACCTCCCAAGACATTTCTGACGGCCAACAGTGTCATTTTTGCAGTAATACTAGCGGCAACGGCCATAACCCAAGTTGCTCCCCAGCTGATGCATCTTTCCAAAGCGGCTTCTGCGGCGGGTGCGTTGTTCAAAGTCATCGACCGAAAGCCATCCATAGATGCATTATCCAATTCAGGTAAAAGACCAGCAAAATGTGACGGTACAATTGATATCAAAGGGCTTAAATTTGCCTATCCCAGCCGCCCTAATGTTCACGTTCTCCAGGGGATGGACCTCACGCTACCTGCTGGGAAGACTACTGCATTAGTTGGAGCAAGTGGTTCGGGAAAAAGCACTATCATTGGATTGATCGAGCGATGGTATAATCCAATCGAAGGGTCAATAAGTCTTGATGGGTGTCGCATCGAAGAGCTGGACATTGAGTGGCTTCGCACAAACATCAGGCTTGTACAACAAGTACGTCTCCGGACAGACCATGCGTCCAAGTCTTTGACTAACAGGCTGCAGGAACCTGTATTGTTCAATGTGACGATTTTCGAGAACGTGTGCTATGGGTTGGTTGGTACTGAATGGTATAAAGCCTCTGAGGAAAAGCAGATGGAGCTTGTCCAGAGTGCCTGCAAAGCCGCATTCGCTCATGACTTTATTGAAACGCTCCCAGAGGTAGTCCCCCGCAAGAACTTCTCGAAATCTCCCCACTGACCCTTTCAGGGATACCATACCCATGTTGGCGAGAGGGCTGGTAGACTCTCTGGTGGACAGAAGCAACGCATAGCCATCGCTAGAAGCATCATATCCAATCCAACCGTGCTACTACTGGATGAGGCTACTTCTGCGCTCGATCCGAAGGCGGAATCGGTCGTACAGGACGCACTTGACAACGTGTCCGCTCAAAGAACCACCTTGATCATTGCCCATAAGCTCTCCACAGTCCGAAAGGCAGACAATATTGCTGTGATGTCTGCGGGAGTGATCATCGAACAAGGCACGCATGACCAGCTTTTGGAGATCCCTGATGGCGCATATGCTCGTCTGGTCAAAGCACAAGACCTCGGCAAAAAACATGACGGTGGACTCATTACTGATGACGAAGAAATCCGCCGCGGCGAAGAGAACATGCAGCTGCTCCGAACCAAGACTACAGAAGTCCAAGTCGAAAGTTTTTCCGATGATCCGTCAACGCCGAAAAGGAGTATGGGGTATGGACTGCTAAAATGCATTTACTTAATCATCAAGCAGCAGAGATCTTTGTGGCTGTTATTCTTCCTCGTTCTTATTGATGGTACACTCGGTGGTAAGCACAAGCCATCTTCGTAAGGCAGATCGTACCTGATGTGTACTTTAGGTCTCGCGTACCCGGCGCTAGCCATACTGTTTGCTAGGAGCATAACTGCTTTCACTTTACCGCCAGATGAAATGGTCGACCAGGGCGACTTTTACGCACTGATGTTCTTCATTGTCGCCATAGTAATTCTGCTGGCTTACTTCAGCATGGGTTGGTGGACAAATCAAATTTCCCAGGTGAGTAATCCGGATTCCGCTGCAAGAAGTTGTTCTTAACGATCGTTGAAAGATTCTCACATACAATTATCGTTCACAAATGTTTCATGATACAATCAGACAGGACATGAGTTTCTTTGACAAGCCAGAAAACACCGTGGGTGCAATCGTGTCACGGCTGTCAAGCCAACCAACACATGTTCAAGAGCTGCTCTCCATGAATGTCGGGATTATCATAGTGGCTATGGTCAATGTTGTATCCAGTAGCATCCTTGCCATAGCTATCGCTTGGAGACTTGGACTCGTCGTTGTGTTCGGTGCGCTCCCCGCACTTTGTTTCTTTGGCTACCTTCGGATTCGACTGGAGTTCGCCCTTGACGATGCAATCACACAACGGTTTGCAGACAGTGCTGCTTTGGCTGCTGAGTCTGTATCTGCTATCCGAACTGTGGCATCACTTGCCCTCGAGCGCACAATTCTGGACAGATACCGAGATAGCCTTGCTTCTATCGAGCAGCGCTCCGCAAAATTCCTGCTCTGGACCATGTTCTGGTTCTCCTTATCTCAGGCAGTCAATCTTCTCGCCATGGCACTAGGCTTCTGGTATGGATCCAGACTTATCTCCTTCGGGGAATATGACCTCCAGCAGTTCTATATTGCATTCCTCTCTGTGCTCTTCTCAGGCGAAGCAGCAGCACAATTCTTCTCATACTCCACCAGTATTACAAAGGCCGTTACCTCGGCCAACTATATCTTCTGGCTCAACGCCCAGGTTCCAAATGTCCGCGAAATAGGTCCTAACTACGGGCCAACAGACTCCGATACCACCGATGAGTGCAGAGGCGCATCCATCCAGGCTCAAGATATCCAATTTGCATACCCCGAACGTCCCAACATCCCCGTACTCCGGGGCGTCTCTGCAACTGCAAGACCCTCTCAATCAATTGCTTTCGTTGGCCCCTCGGGCTGTGGCAAGACGACCATGATCGCCCTTCTCGAACGCTTCTACGACCCTGCCTCCGGCCGCTTCCTCTTCAACAAGCAGGACATCAGCACACTATGTCCGCGTGCATACCGCACTAACATCGCGCTCGTACAGCAAGAGCCCACATTGTACGGCATGTCGATCGCGGACAACATAGCACTCGGCAGCCATGGCACCGCAACAGAGGTTGAAATCGAAGACGCGTGTCGCAAGGCGAATATCTACGACTTCGCGGCCTCACTTCCGGACGGACTGCGTACGTTGTGTGGAAAGAGTGGCACGCAGCTGTCTGGCGGACAGAGACAGCGTATTGCGATCGCGCGAGCGTTGATACGTAAGCCGAAGCTGTTGTTGCTGGACGAGGCGACAAGTGCGCTTGACACGGAGAGCGAAAAGATTGTCCAGGATGCGTTGGAGAAGGGCAGTGAAGGCTGTACCAAGGTCGCGGTTGCGCATCGTTTGAGTACGGTCAAGGGGTGTGACTGTATATTTGTGTTTGCCAAGGGCAAGGTTGTTGAAAGGGGAACACATGAGGAGCTGATTCGGCGGAGGGGGGTTTATTTTGAAATGTGTCTTGGGCAGGGGCTTGATTCGGCGTAGGTGGACGATGTTGTCCGTCAAGCGGGTCTTTCTCACGTCATGTATAGAGTATAGACGTTGTGCGTTCAGTAATACTATACAAAGTCAAGAACGCGTCTTTAAAGCAGCCCTTCCAGCACTTTCCCACCTTGAATCTGTTACAGCCCGCTTCACTGCCAAACAAGCCCACCGTATCTCGGGTCCCTCTTTCAAGATCCTATGCAGCCTCATATACGCCCTGATATAATACGACTAACCAGCAATCATAGTTTCAAGTAATTACAGCTTCGGCACGGAGCATCAGGTAGCGATCGATGTATAGAGAATCACATAGCATCCAAAATACATGTTGTTCGAATTCACGACGTGTTCGTTATGACATCCCTGCTGAGAAATCTTGTAATTGAGATATATCTATGTTCCATTCATAAGAGGGGGAACCACGATTAACCCCCAAAAATGCTAATCAAATAGTTCACGGGAATGGATCATATTCACGTACTCCCGCACACACTCCATCCACCTCAATACCATCGATATGCTGCACAGCCTTGCCATTGGCACCAAAGCGCAGCATATCACCGCCATTCGGCTCACTCACAACTTGAGGCCGCCAGCCAAAGGCTTTCTGGGGCCCATTGTATGGGTCCTTGACGAAACTCATGATATGGTCCTGTATCGACTGGCTGACTTCAACCTGGAAGTCTGTGGTATTAGCTACATGGTCCAGAAGTCCGTATGTGCCAAACACCATTGGCGTTTCGCTATTATGGTACGCGCCAAGCCAGTCATACACATTCAAGTTGGGAAAGACGCCGGCGTATTGGAATCGAAAGACTGGTGCATCGGGAAGCTGGTTCCGACGTGTTGTTGCGTTTAACATCGTACACACCGCGGCAATATCTCTGCTTGTGACGGCAGCCTGCCACGGGCCCTCGGTCAGATTATCTTTTGGCCACGGCGCCAATGAGGAGAACTCGTTGGCTGTGAAGGATATCATGCTTGGTCGACGTGCAAGCTTACCTGCCTTGGCTCGCGCTTCGTAGTCGCGGAACACGATCCGGTCATCGGGAACAACGCTAAACGAGAGCGCAGGCTGCTCCGCCCGGTCGCCATACCGGCCGATGAAGTTCGAGATCTGAGCGGACGAGACCAGACGCATGCAGTCCAGCTCTGCGGCACCGTCTTCGTCCTCACATGCAGCGCCACAGGGCGCTGCGCAGCCAACATGTCGCGCTACGAAGCTAAAGTTTGAGTGCGTGGGGTCCTCCGCCAGACCGGAAGAAACGGTGCCGGACTCGAGATAGTAGGATTGCGCGATTGGGTCTGCGTGGTAGGCATAGGCGTGGATGTCGGCGCTGATGGAACCTGCCGAGCGGCCCCAGTGCATGATGCGCGTTGGATTGCCTCCGAACGCGGCGATGTTGTCGCGGATCCATTCGAGAGCGAGGCGTTGGTCGAGGATGCCGAGGTTTTGATCATTGCTGGCTAGGCCACGCGCGTTGGGGAAGCCGAAGATGTTGACGCGGTAGTTGATGGTGACGATGATGGAAGACTGAGACCGCTCGGCCCACGTCGTTGGGATCTGCCATGGGAGCTCGATGCCGCCTATTACGAAGCCGCCTCCGGTCATGAAGAATTGGACTGGAAAGCCGTTCTTAGGTGGCGCCTTTGTCGGTGCCCATACTGCGAGATATAGGCAATCTTCGGACGTTGCCTCGCCGACGAGCCCGGATGTATCGTTCTGGGCGCCATTGTATATCAAGTTACCTTTGGTCAGGGGCAGGTTCCACATTGACTCCACTGCGGTCACGAATTGCGGACAGGATGGCGGGAACTTTGTGGAGTAGCGATGTATGCTTGGCGATGGGGGGAGTTTCTGCGGACGAAGCCAGCGGCGGGATGCGACAGGAGGCTCTGCAAATGGTATTGCTCGCCATTGTCGTGTATTGGGATATTCGGAGTCGATAAGACCAGTGAAGGTGCCCGTCGATGTCCGCACAGTAAGCTTGCTATGGGCGTCTGAGCAGTTACTCGTTGCCGTCGCTGGCAGAGCGAGGAGAGCCAGCGAGAGAGCGGAGAGCCGCATATTAGACAGAACTGCCTTGTTTGACTCTCAGAGCACTTGAAGTTCTTGGTTCAAGGAGAAATATCGATTCTTGCTTATATACTGGCTAACAAAGGCCGTTTCCAGCAGGTAAACTCGTTTAATCCCACGTGATGCGGATCCTGCAGGTAAGGATCACTGGCGTCTTAGTATTGCTCGGCGTATCGTAATCTTTGGGTACTTGAGGTCCTCCCGTAATACATACTGATGGTACGAATAGAGTCCCATGTAAGTGACGTCTGAGGCTGACCTACCTGTTCTAAGGTCGTCCATGTCGAGAAAGGGGCTGGAGGCATTGAATCGCACATATACTGGAGATGTAAGATTAGATCACGCACGAGACCACCGGGGAATTCGCTTTGCAGAAATGACTCCACATGTATCATGGTTGGGAAGCGATGAATATCTCGAAGGCGATGATGGAGTGTGAAGCGTTGCTTCACGAATGACATGTAAAGGGGGTTCGCTGTGCGCTAGGCCGAAAACACCGAGTTTGCCATGCAGGGATTTATGTTTGCCATGGATTGTAGATGTGTACACTACATAACACGCTTCACCGTATCTTTGAATTTCTCCTTGCTCATCCTTACTTCCGTCAGTCTGCCAACGCGGAGGCTCTCGGTGAGGACTGAGTCATTCGAAACCGTTATGGCACCCGTGCTTGGACGTGGCTGATAAGGCGGATCGAGCATTAGCATGTCAGGCATTGTGATATCGGATGAACCTCGTGGATATATGTTGCAATTACTTACTCCTGCCGTTCCACATATATGGTTAATCACAGGTTGCTCCAAATACGAGCAGATTTTGAAGAGACCGATTTTCGCTTCAGTGACAATCTGTACGATAATAGCTTTCACAGCGCTACCAACGTCGAGTGAATGATAACAGCGAGCACATCATTCTGGTTAGAGGATGTGAGATCGATATAATTGATAGTTTTGCTTCGTTCATGGCGCAACGTTAATAGTCCACAACGAGAGAAGGTCGTGATAGGGGAAGAAGGAAAGACAAGGGTTCTAAACATAAGGCGGTGGTCAGTTCTGTACATTGAATAGCATAGTTGAGTCAAAATCAAACATGGAGCTCAGGGTGGCTTGGAATCAACGATCAAGAGTGATGTGTGAATCAGGGGAGTCGTTGGACCCTGGAGTATCGTGACGGGATTGGTGCCTGAGGCAACCAAAACGTGGGGATGCGAGGGGCAGCTCTGAAAATGGCCGACCGGAGTTTGACTCACGATCTTGACTCACGAAACAGCCGAAGTTGTCAGACTCACTTACCGTGCACGCGACCTGCGCATTCCCTGGGCACACGACAGAGAAATATATAATCTTCGTTCCTTCAATTCACCCTATTCCAGTCCATATCTCACATCTCCGTTCCAGCCTCTGAGCTTCATCGCGCCATGGCGGCGACCGAGCAAAAGATCCTACCTCAACCAGGGAAGAGGAATATCCTTATCACGAGCGCTCTTCCCTACGTGAACAACACGCCTCACCTGGGAAACATCATTGGAAGTGTATTATCGGCCGATGTCTTCTCCAGGTCAGTTCACAATCCGAAGCTTCCCACGCCTGGCAAAGCTGAAGTTACCACAGATACTGCAAAGCCCGCGGCTGGCCGACCCTCTACGTATGCGGAACGGATCAATACGGTACTGCGACCGAAACAAAGGCGATTGAAGAGGGGGTTACTCCGGCAGAGCTGTGTGCCAAGTTCCACAAGATACATTCTGAGGTCTACCAATGGTTCAATATTGCCTTTGACATCTTCGGCAAGACCCCGACCAAGCAGCACACAGAGATTTCTCAGGCCATGTTCTTAACGCTAAGGGATAAAGGTTACCTAGAAGAGAAGGTCACTATACAACCGTACTGTGAAAAGCATGAATCGTTCTTGGCAGATCGGTTCGTAGAAGGAGAGTGCCCGCTTTGTCACTACGCAGATGCTAGGGGAGATCAGTGCGATAAGTGTGGTAAGCTTCTAGATCCACTAGAACTAATCAAACCTCGGTGCAAACTGGACGGAGCAAGCCCTGTGCCGAGAGAGACAACACACGTGTTCCTGTTACTGGACAAGCTACAACCAATGATCGATGAGTGGTCCCAGAAAGCATCGAAAGACGGCGCATGGTCAGCAAATGGATGGAGTATCACGAAGAAATGGCTAGATGAGGGCTTGAAACCAAGAGGTATCACGCGTGATTTGAAATGGGGAGTACCAGTGCCGGTTGCGGGTTTGGAAAACAAGGTCCTGTATGTGTGGTTCGAAGCTTGCATTGGGTACCCGAGTATCACTGCGAACTATACCGACGAGTGGGAGAAATGGTGGAGAAATCCGGACGACGTCCGCCTATATCAGTTCCTAGGAAAAGACAACGTTCCATTTCACTCCGTCATCTTTCCCGGATGTCAATTAGGAACGGGCGAGACATGGACAAAGCTCCATCATCTTTCCACCACCGAGTATCTCAACTACGAAGGAGGAAAATTCTCCAAGAGTCGTGGTATCGGCGTCTTCGGCAACAACGTTCAGGAAACTGGTGTTTCAAGCGATGTCTGGCGTTACTACCTCCTTTCCCGTCGTCCAGAGACCGGCGACACTGAATTCGAGTGGACCGCCTTTATTGCAAGCAACAATAACGAGCTCCTCAAGAACCTCGGTAACTTCGTCAACCGCATCATCAAGTTTGTAAACTCAAAGATCTACAACTCGAAGATTCCCGACTACGCTGACTACGCCGCTCTTGGCGACTACTATACCGAGCACCTTCGTGCTGCGAATGCCATTCTCACACAGTATAATGAAGAAATGACGGCAGTGAAGCTACGCGCAGGTCTCGTTACTGCTCTACATTTCTCGGATCTTGGCAACAAGTTACTCCAGGATAACCGCATCGACAACAAACTTGCCGAGAACGAGCCAGAGAAATGTGCCGCTGTCGCGGGATTGGCCATCAACCATGTCCATCTCCTTGCCAGCCTCATCGAGCCATATATGCCCGGTACAACAGCCTCCGTGCTCTCGCAATTACAGTCCACGCTCCAAATCATCCCGGACACATGGACGCCAAATACTATACCCGCTGGCCACACCATTGGCAAAGCAGCATACTTATTCAGTCAGATCAAGCCCGAGAAGGAGAAGGAGTGGCGCGAGATGTTTGGCGGTACTGCCGCGCTCGAAGCAAAACGCGAGGCTGCAGAGAAAGCAGCAAAGAAGAAGGCGGACAAGGAGAGGAAGAAGGCGAAGAAGGCAGAGCAGCAAAAAGCTGCCCAGGAAGCCGGTGTGGAGCCAAGTGTCGAGGCCACGGAGAAGGGTACGGACCAGGGCGTCGGAAGTGACAAGACGGCTGTCGAGGAGGTCACAGAGGGCGTAAAGCAAGCGGTGTTGCAGAGCTCTTGAATGTAATTGTGGAGTCAGAGGGCGTGGCGCGGCATGGCGTGGCGTAGAAGGTAGGCGGTAGGCGGTAGTGGATTCTGGATGCATGGCGTGGATGTTGAGATGACATGTATGACGATCGTCTTCTTCGCATGTTTGGGTTTCGATGGTCGAATGCATTTGCAAGGGATGTTTGGTTCGATCAATGTAGTTGAGGAAAAGTCTCATCTGTACGTATGGAGTTAAAGACCCAGCATGATATGGTTCAACCGACTTGGGCATGGTCTTCGTATCAATGAAGCGTTTTTGGAATGAACTGAGAGCCTGGACTGATTCACTGATGAGAGGACTGTGGTGTCGGTTACATATGAAGCCTGGATTCAGCCCTGTAGAGTCTTAGATATCAGACAAGACCTGGGCTTCTTAGCTCGTCGTGCGTAGAGGATTCACAGGTAATTCTGACGCTGAATCTTGTGCCTAGGGAGGTGAGATGAGATGACATCTTGAGAGTCTGGTATCCTAGGACATATAACATGTTTTACTAGACTATTCAATAGCTAACATTATTCGACTATATGAACAGTTATCAGCACTTGCCCTAACCTCTCAACATCGAGCTTTCAGACGGGGGGCACTCAGCTAAGGAATCTAGTACTCACTTGTTACGTCAAGTCAGCGGCATTATGGACACAAGTTCTCTCCTGTGGATCAGAGTTCGACTCCAGAAGAGGCTTGTACATCAATAATCCGCAGCTTAGCATATGTCCCACTCAGAAATAAGGGAAATTCATAAAGCAGTAACTCGGAATCAGGTAACACAACGAAAAGGTCAGAATGTGACGTCAATAAGCTGGAGCAGCATCTTTGCTTGACTAGAAATTGAAAGTTTGATGGTCACTTGCGCATTAGGAGGAATGGGCTGCTGGCGAGGTCTGTTTTGTTGTTTTCGTTGTTCACTGGGGCGTTGTTCACTCGCGGATTGTTCACTGTGCTGAGGTGATGTACTGAGGAGACAGTGATCTGTCCGGGGCTTGAGGAGGTCAAGTTCTTAAGTTAGTATGGGTGTCTCCGGTGTCCCATGACGGTGATTACCTGACCGGCGAGACTTAAGAAGCTTTGTTAATGGTACACGCAACTTCCGGAAACATTGGCTGACTGTATCATGCGAGTACCGCTTGGTTGTGATATTCCCGCCAAGGAATTGCCGGCAACACTGTTCACTATGGCGGATGGTGTTTTCACGTGCAGTAGTGAAGTATATAAACATTCTTTGGAAAAACTCAAACCTAGATGACTCGTTTGACGTCAAGTACCCATTTGCAAGGTCCAATATTCTTCTTCGCTCATACAATCCCGGCGAAAGCCCTCAGATGCGCTCTATCAACTGCTGGAAAAGCAGTTTCTTAATCCCATACCCCCTGAGAACATGCCGAACCACAGAGGCCAAGATGAGGCCATCAGCCCAGCCCCAAGATCATCCAAGTATTCTCTCTGGCAGCGCACTCCAAAGTATCAAACGCCCCCTCCACGCGCACCATACCCTCCGTCGCATCCCAACTTATTCGGACCTTACCCAGCCACGTCCAAACCAGACCAAGGCGCCATCCACATCCACGCACCCACACAGCAGAACCCAGCCTACGCCTTCACATTTGACCTCCAACCTCACGACGGACTGACTCGCGGCACCCACCTACAGCTCCAATATGCCCTCACAGCCGACGGCCACGGCATCAACCTCTCCACTCAACCCCGTCCTTGGAAAAGCTTCAAGATCCAAAACACCGGCGCCGCACACCCCTGCGACTTTGTCTACACCACAAACATCATCGACAACGTAGCCTTCATCCTCATCACGATCTGCTACGCCGGCGACGCGCCCCCGCCACCGCACGACCAGAAGATCTACTCCGAGGACCTCTACTTCCACGGCCTCGTCTGGGG
This sequence comes from Pseudovirgaria hyperparasitica, assembly GCF_010093815.1. Taxonomy (NCBI): domain Eukaryota; kingdom Fungi; phylum Ascomycota; class Dothideomycetes; order Acrospermales; family Acrospermaceae; genus Pseudovirgaria; species Pseudovirgaria hyperparasitica. Next base: position 913,913 of record NW_022985553.1, read on the forward strand.
CGAGGATAAGGAGGGAACAGGCAACGCGCCATTTCGCGCCGTGTACATGGTGTACGACGGGATCATGAACAATGTGATTGCGGACGCGATGAAGGATGCGTATGATCTGGCGAGCCGGTTCTACGGCGTGGACGGGCATCTGATATGGTGTGAGAAGCGCGGGGATACGGGGTATGACGAGGCGATGGAGGCGGCGAGTGCGAAGGTGCTGGGGACGACGTTTGGACGGGCGGCGGTGCGGATGGTGGAGAAGTTTGGGGCGAGGGCGGAGATGAAGGGGTTGGGGGTGCGGTCGGTGAGGGTTGGGGTGGAGCGGATGTGTCCGACGCCGGATCGGTTTATGATTGTTACGTTGATGGAGAAGGGCTCGAGTCGGGTGGAGAGGGTGGGTTGATTCTAGGGGTTCTGTGGCTAGCTTCTTGTGTTTATAGTTTCGGTGAGACAGGTGTCGAGGTGGTCTAGATGCATGGGTCTAGGGTTGACATGCCTCGAGATTCCTGATCTGGATCTCATTGATACAGCTTCTATAAAGGTTGACATGGTTGGACTGTGCTTGGTGATGTCGACAACGGAGACCTCGGGATTAAGATTGGACAGAATCGCATGATAGTGTTCCATGACATGAAGAGAGCAGAGTAGTGGGCATGGTGTGGTTCGCGAGCACGTTGGAAGGTGGAAGAAGGACGAGCGAGTAAGATTCTCTTGGCCGAGACAATCGTTGAGGAATCTTCCGTTGGGATCTCTTTGGTTTAGGGGGTATCACTGGATGGCGTTTCGTCAGCGGTTCTAAGCTTTGTTAGGAGACCAGAGAGGTGTAAGAAAGCTCGTGAACCGTTGAATATAGAGGGAGGTACGTGTCGAGGTCTCATATATAGGGTCTTGGGAGTTGATCATGAGTCTTGTCTATCTATGCCGTATCGAGCCGTCGCAATTGGTATGTGTTAAGGTCGCATGTAATACCCAGAAACTTTGCTCTACCGATACGCCTGCCAGGTAGCACGTATCTTCAATTTAGCGAAGGACAGAAGTAGGGTCGGACGACATATGTGACGCGTTTTCGGGATTATTGATTTCTAGAATGAAATGATCCTTGGTTACAGATATTCATTTTCGAGAATTCGATCCTAGACGTGACGTTTTGATTGATCATCACTCCCCTTCATCATCGCTCATTTCGACTTCTTCTGCTTCACTACCCAGCTCTTCAGCTATGATATCAGCGCCTTCACCATCTTCGTCCCCTCCCGCATTTTCATCATAATCTTCTTCCTCAGATGATGATCCACTTCCATCACTGTCACCTTCCGATCCAGGATCGTAGTCTTCCTCTTCTTCGTCCTCCAAGTCTTGGAGCTCCGCTTCAGCCTTTGCCAACTCGGTGGCACCGTCCTCCTGCACTTCGGTCTCTTCCCCTCCTTTCGGTGGGCCGTTGATGTTCAATTTCTTGGCCTTGCGTGTGGCTGCCAGACTCGTGTCCTGCAAACTGTGCTTTTGGACATATTCATTGATTCCCGAGAAATCTGCTTGGTCAAGCATAGCAAACTCGATCTCTTGCTCCTGTTCGCCAGCTGTAACTCCGATGTTCAAGTTGAATGTCCTCTGGAGTACAGATGTGTATGACACAGATGTGATCATATCAAATGGAAAGAATGCCAGCGGTTTTTTGAAACCAAAGAGTATTCCAACAGAAGTAAAATACAGATAGCCTGTACGAGTCAGTAGTTGCTTCGAGTCTCAAGTCAAATAACGCTCACCCTCTTTGCTACCCCTGAAAGCTTTCACATGGTATGCCTTCTCTCCTTTCCTGTGCGGCTGGGGTATACTGCTCGAGAACTCTTTATCTGTTGGGTATATGACTTGCTTTTTGTATAGGCCCAAATGCTGATCGATGGCTCTCGACGTCGTCCCAGGGCCTGGATCCTCGCCCTCCTTGATGTCCTTACCAGTCGGTTCAACATACGTCCATACAATAGGTTCTGGCGCGGCCGCCCCCTCTGCTGCTGGCGTTATACCATCTGCACCGCGCGGTAGGACTACGAAGTTGTGTTGCTTTTTGGCCTTTTCTGGCACAGGAAGGCAGAAAACTTGATCTATGCAGCTATTAGATCTTTATAAGCTACTGCCCAGTATCTTGACTATCATCTTACCAATTTCGCCCCAATTGGCCCCGAACTCAACCGTGTTGCTTGCTGCATTTACTCCCCGTATGCCTCCCTTCTTCACTCCAGCTTTCGAGTCTTTCTTGACAATCTCGACGTGCAGCTTCTTTCTCTGTGGTATGGAGAAGCTTACATCTGCCATTTTCCAGCTGGGAGCCACGTTGATATCGGCCCAAGTGCCTTCAGCTGCCTTCGTGTCACCATTCGCCGCATCGCTCGATATATCCAGTTTGCGTTTCTTTAGAGGTGGCTTCTCAACCTGGATTTCGCTTTGTAATGCATATATATATGCGCACAGGTCCTCGAAGAGAGGTCTCAAGGCTGAGTTCTTTTCTACAATGAAAAAGGGTCAGCATAGTCTAAAGCGCTAAGGGGATCTGTGAGATAGTCTACCAATTGCTGCATCGACTCGCAGGAACAGATCGTAATGCGAGGTCACGAGTGCATCTTCTATGACTGTATGGCGCGACATAGTTAGTATATATGCGGAAGTGAATAAATATGTTGGTTGTCCAGATGGCATATCACAATGGATTCCAGAAGACGCAGTTCGTGCTCTATACTGCGCATCATGATGCAGTCTACCACACTAAAACTGTGGGGGCACATGTGGATCGCTCTGCTAACGCGTGGGCATCACTTGGCCAACCGTCGAAATCGATAGGGGCCAACAACACTAATAACTAATATCGTCAGGCACCCGCAAATTACTAAACATTTCTGATCTCTATAAGCTGTTTATAGGACTTCAACCTTCTGATCAACGCAAGACCTGCTTCGACCCGACACTCATTCTTCAGAGCCGTCAAACAATTAGCTACAAGCTGAATCGCTCGTTCCAATTCGTGCACTTCATCCACAACCCTTCGCGCATGTCGTGCTTAAGTCTGCTGCACACATGAACACTCTTCGGCTCGCCAAACGAAAGGGCCAATCCTACCAGAAGGTCTCGGCGCATGATATCGATGATGCTTGGAACGACCTCGAGAAACGCCCATTAGTTGACGATAACGACTCCAACGACTCTCCTCCCTCGTGCGCAGTTTCATCTCGTGTCTCCTCCGCCTCACACCAGCCAATGCTTAGACCATCAAGATTCCAGAAGCCTCGATGGCGGTCAGGAGCATGGCGGATACGTTCCCCGCGCGCCTTTACAAGATGCTTCTCGCTGGTTCTCGGTGGTCTTATAATTCTGTTCATCATAACATTGACCAAGCTAGGCGCGGCGTCGTCAAGAGCAGTATCGCTAGGTCTATCAAAACCGAAACCACAACCCATAGTCTGGGAAGCCTTCCCATTCTTGAAGAGATATCATGGTGGAATTCGTACATTGGTACAGAGGTCAGAGAATGAGCCAGAGTATCCTGGTGAAGGCAAGAACATTCCGGACGTTTATGCTGGAAAGAAGAGGATTGAACAACGCGACAATGTCGAGGATAAGACCTGGGACTTCACGAAATATGGTTCCAAGTTTAATCCTTACCCGGACTACTCGTCTGACGCGTATGTTGCCGAATGGGGCCCAGTCAAACAATGTTATCTTGATGCAGAAAACACTGTCAAGATCCCACAGCTATACGCTTACAGTGGCGTGGTCAAAGGAACTCCAGACAATGTCATTGGCTCGTACGACGTTCTTGGTCTCAACAAAGACGTCTGTTTTGAGCGTTATGGCAGACTTGGTCCTTATGGCTACGGTTACAGCAAAAAGCTTGGAGGTAGTGGCTCAGGAATGGCAGGAGATAGGGAGGGCATTGAAGAGGTGTGGAAACAAGATTCTGAAGTCGACTATCGGAACATTGACTGGGCGGATGTTCAGGATCGATGCTTAGCAGCCAATCGTAATCGATTCGCAGAGATGTCTCAAAGTAAAAACCACTTCTACTACAACATGGGTTCTGGAGGGCCACACCGAGAGACCATGGGTAAAGAAACTGGCGAACAGACGGTAGAAGAGATCAAAACTCAAAAGACTCACGCATCTGAAGAGAATGTTGAAAAACGTCTTGCGAAGAATAAGAAGATTACCCGTAATGCCGTCATAATCCGCACCTGGTGGGACTACAATTACGACGATGAAGATATATGGTACCTGCGAGCCGTCATCTCCGAACTCGCCATCCAGACAGGTGGTGAATATACTGTCCATTTTCTAGTCCATGTCAAAGACGACAACTTGCCTATCTGGTCGGATGACCAGACTTACCAGCGTGTTCTCAACGAATCTCTCCCTGAAGAGTTCCGCGGCATGGGCACGCTCTGGACTGAAAGACAGATGGGCTTGCTTTATGGTGGTCTGGCAGAAAGTTTCTACAGAGACCTTCCCGTCCACGGTGTATACCGCAGTACTTTCATGCCATTCCAGTACTTCGCGCACCAGCATCCAGAGTATGACTTCTTCTGGCAATGGGAAATGGATCTCCGCTACACCGGTCACTTCTATCATCTCCTCGATAAAGTCGGTGCGTGGGCTCGTCAGCAACCCAGGAAGCTTCTCTGGGAGCGATCGTCCCGCTTTTATGTGCCTTCCGAACACGGTTCATGGGATGACTTCAACACGCTTGTCAAATATCAGACAGAGCATGGAACGGGATCCAAAGGCAACATGTACCAGAAGCTGCGCGAATATCACCCAAACCTACCAGCCAATGCTCAGGCTCCAGGGAAAGCCGAGGATCCAATCTGGGGTCCCCTACCTCCCCTTGACGATGAATTAGAGACTGACAATGACGTCAATCCACCTGAAGGAGTCACTTTCAAGAGTGATAAGTACGAATGGGGCGTAGGTGAAGATGCTGATCTCATCACTTTCAATCCTATTTTCGACCCTGATGGCACAAACTGGATTCTTGCAGACGATGTCACAGGCTACAACACTACCCGTGGGATGCCTCCACGCCGTACCGCTATCATCACATTTGGCCGCCTGAGCAAGCGCCTACTAAACACCATGCACCGAGAGTCCTCACTTAAGAGACATACTATGTTCTCTGAGATGTGGCCTGCGTCGACCGCGCTTCATCATGGTCTAAAGGCTGTCTATGCCCCACACCCAGTTTACATTGACCGCAGATGGCCCACGGATTATCTTGCGGCCATCTTCAACGGAGGACGTAATGGCGCTGCTGGTGGCGCAAGACTGTCTGTTTTCAGCGATGAGAGACAGCACAATTTCAGGGGCACTACGTGGTACTACGATGCTGGTTTTGCGCCCAATCTATGGAAGAGATGGATGGGCTACAAGGTTGACAATGACGGAGGCGAGCAAGAAGAATTAGAAGGTGAGGGCAGAATGTGCTTGCCTGCGATGCTAGTGCATCCTGTCAAGCAAGTTGACTTGGTGTTCGAGGAGAGTGATCGGGCGGATGGTGAGCAGTAAGACTGCTCTGTAATTTTCCCTTTTATGTCAATGAGAGACGAAGAAACGAGTGTCGCTTCGTGGGCATGATTATTGGCGGGCGTTTTGTGAGGGTCCAATGAGAGACCAACTGGAGCATACATAATCGGTACTTCTTCACACATCCATAGCGACAGCGCATGGTGAGACTTGGTACTCCTAAGAACATCACAGGACATGTTTGCAATTTCAATATTCTTTATCAACACGTTGGTGGCTCATGTTGATGCGCCGGTCACTTCGTCCGAGAGATACCCGAGCCTTGCATGGCAGCCTGGTGGCATCTCATTGTCACGTCCTACTTCAAACCGTCATCGTTGGATTATGAAGTTGTACTGACCTGGTTTTGAGGTCAACATGAGACTGCTCAACACATTTACGCTCGAGATTCGAGAGTTCATAGTCCAGAACACTCCGCCGTATGCTATCCTTTCGCACACGTGGGGCGTAGGCGAAATTACCTTCGAGGACCTGATCAAAGAAGACAAAACCCAGGCCAGACAGAAGAATGGCTTCCTTAAACTCAACGGTTTTTGTGAGAAAGCAAAAGAAGTTGGGTTTGAGTGGGTGTGGATGGACACTTGCTGGTGAGCAATCCTTCCTTTCTTTCCCGCCCAGAAGAAGCTAAAAGAGCCTGGGTCAGTATCGACAAGAAAAGTAGCGCGGAATTGGGTGAGGCTATAAATTCGATGTTTGCCTGGTATCAGAAGGCGAATGTCTGCTATGCCTACCTCGACGATTTCAAGTATCCGCCGAACTGCACTGAACCTGACTACATGGACTCGCCAAACGCTTATGTAGACTCCCTCAAAAAGTGCCGTTGGTTCACACGCGGTTGGACGCTTCAAGAACTGCTCGCTCCAGGCAGCATTGAGATGTACGCTCCAGACTGGAGTGAAATTGGGACCAAGGCCACTTTGGCATCTCAAATATCATCAATAACTGGAATCCAACTGAATATCATCCGCGGGTACGGAGTGGAATTGAACGTGGCTCAAAAGTTGTCCTGGGCTGCGGGTCGATCCACAACAAAAATCGAAGACATTGCGTATTGTCTGCTGGGTATCTTCAATATAAACATGCCCTTGTTGTATGGAGAAGGGACGAAGGCGTTCCGCCGACTGCAGGAGGAGATACTGAGAACCACCGATGATTACACCTTATTCATATGGAACATCTTGGACTTCAGGACAAACCGAAGAAGCTCGTCCGGCCCATTTGCCGATTCTCCTGACGCGTTTGGATACAATAGTACAGGACAGGAGTCTCTAAGCTACGCCGATGTATCGAGCACAGATATCCAATTCCCGGAAGTAGTGGAAACTTTATCTACAATGCCGCCAAAAATGACCAATCGTGGACTCAAGATACGTCTGCCTGTATTAAAAGTGCCCGACTTTGCGTACTATAACGGTGGGTTGCTCGTTCACTTCCCGCTGTCTGCGACCAAAGAGCTGACGACTGCGGTATGGATCCATCGTCAGAGAGTATATGGAGACAGAGTCTTTGACATGATTTTTCATCTCGAAAAAGTCCTATTGGAGAAAGACGAAGACGAGATTGAAGAACACGTAGATATAGACCTGGTTCCCCCGCATACAGGGCACCACATATGTCTCTGGCTGGAAAGCGATGGAGATCAGTGGTGTCGTCTTCGAGGCCTCGACATTGTCTTCATTCGTGATGAAGATCTTGCCAAATTTGAGTACCAGACTGTGTATATCCAAGAGCGTGAAGAGGCCATTACGTGTTACGTACGTAGACTCGGGAGGGTCTCGAGCTTCATAATACAGGATGCCAACGGTGCCCTACAGCCGCAGTTTCAAAAAAGCTGGATAGAGCACCCCGATGATGATGGTTGGGGTGGGGTCATACACTCAGCACGATTCCGAACGACGAACAACGACTTGTTCTTCGCTCACTTTAGTATCAGTTGGTGCGAGCTAGTGGTCATCGCAGATATCAGCTCCGCACATCCATGGCTGCTCGCTGAACCTGTTGACTGGTACAAAGTCCATTACTTGGCGCGTCAAATGAGCAAATCTGCATATTTTGGGCCTGTGGTGCTTGACAGGGCAGTCGCGCGTCTACAATCGGGCATTATGGTCAGATTGTGCGTCCGACGGACCGTTGCAGCTGGGGCGACCGTAACCTTGACACTTACTTGAGTTCTCCACAGGACAGTTCTTCTCATCATCAATCCTGCTTTCTGCGTCAGCCTAGCAACAAAGCATGTCTGAGTGTATTTCCACAGTGACGCATCATGACGTTGTCGTATAGAGATCAATCCCCCTAATTATACGCCGGCTATCGTATCGTGAGAAACTCGCCCCAATCTTCATAACATTAGACTATAACTCAGCCGGTAACACCTGGCTGCCATCGTACCATGCAATTGTTCACATAAGTCCTTCACCTTGATGAGTCTGAATATCACTGAGCAAGAATAGTCAAATTCCTGGCTGCTTGTATACGAACACGGTGGCATAGGACGACGTCTTGTTCATGCATCACCAGTAGCAATCGATTCGTTCAGAGATCGTGAGAGTTGCAAACACAAAATGTCTTGCTCATCAAGGACTGTTACGCGAAATCAAAGGCGAACCGTAAAGAATACCAAAAACCGCACGATACTCCTAAACCCCTAAAGAAAGCTTCCATATTACATAAAACATATACAATTACAACTCACCACGATGTACCAAGATATAATACACCAACGTTCTTACTACCTAAACACTGCACAGAGAAATGCGCCGCGTTGTGTACTTGAGCTGCAAACATAGATCTCGTCAATCATCTCCTGTCCCCTTCCAAACAATCCCAGTTCCAGACCTAATGCTAAACCCCCTTTCTAATTTCCCTCGACTCTACTCGCCCCAGACACACAACATCTCCGAAAAACATCACATCAAACATACTCAGATGCACAGTAGCTTCCATGTTCTCAAACATACACGAATCCAAAAATAAATACCCTTTCCACCACAAATATCCGAACTCCTAAATTTCCCATGGTTTCAAAAATACCCTTTCCATAAATACACGAATGTGTAAATACCCCAGCCACATCCCACATCCCTCCCAAACCTTTCCAAAACACCGCACCAGCCACCAATCACCGCCACACATATCCTCCCAAATCCTCTCAAACGTCTTCCGTCTCACATCCTCCTACACAGCCACGGCCGGCACCGCCACCACCACTTCCTCCGACAAAGCCTTCGACTCTGTTTCAAGCAAAGATTGATTGAACGCCATCCTTTTGTTCACTTTGAAGGAGTATTATAGGCTTGTCAGAAATCAAATAGTACGCCACAACACGCCACGACGAGTCATGCCAAGCCATGTTAGCGAGAATAGCTCATTATTCTATCATCATCACTCACAAGCTCACATACTCACGTGCTCACATACACGATAAAGTATCTGAGCCCATACACAGTCATGCCAGACAGGGGGCTCGAGATTGAATTGAACGAACGGGGTGAAAAGCGAGCGGGGATGCACGAAACGAGAACGAACGACCTGAACTAGCGAGGCGAACGAACGGGTGGACTGAGCTTTTGTGATTTGAATTTTTTTTTCGGTTTCGGTCCGGTTGGCGTTGGGGTTGGGGGTGGAGAGAGTCATCGGGTTTGAGAGTCAGGTTTGAGAGAGCGTCTGAGAGTCAAGTGTTGAGAACGGTTTTGTGAGAGTCAGTGTTGGGGGGGTCCGGGCTTGAGCAGGTTTGGAGAGTCATGGCTGGAATGGAATCGGCTAAGAGTCAGGACTGACGGATTTAGTGGTTGGGGAGGTTTGGGGGTATGGGGGTTGGGCAGGTAGGTATGTCGTGTGTGTATGTTTATTTATTAGAAGTAGGGATGAGGATGCCGAAGTCAGAGCGAGACGGATGTGTGGAGGAATGGTGCCTGGGTAATCAGCTCATGTTCACATCGAGTTGTGTTGCATTGTCGTCTTGATACATTCCAAGTCGATCTGTTCAGGTCCTATTCCACTCCTCGCACTACACGTCCCAGCCGGGCATCACCTCCCAGTCACCAGGAACTCAAATCTACCCATCCATATGCGCATGCACATTCAACCACAAACCTCGCACACGCAGACCCGAATCCGAATACTCACTTTCTATCAACAACACACGACGATCATCCCGCACCGCACTGCACCTCCGTACCCTAACACCACACGAAAAACCGAAAATGCTACGCTACGCTGCAGTACCATCGTGTCGACCTCCTACAACAAACTATCCCTCTACGTCAAACGTCGAATACAGCCACTAACTGCCATCTCAAGTCTATTCTTGAACCTATTTCTTCGCACTATCTCGGCCGCTGCTGATTAGGCTCCCTCTACCATTTAATACCCTTGCCCATCCATCTCATCTAGCCCCCCTGCTCCCTGCCCCCTGCCCTTCCTTCCTACCCCGTGCCCCCCCCATCCCTAGCGCTCATCACTTTGGCCCTTTCCAAAACATCCCTTTCTAGAGCATGGCTTGCTTATACATACTGTACACATGCCGGGTGTAAATCAGTAGCCTCGGCTGCTCTATCCTTGTCCTATCTTGTGTCAACCCCCTGTCCATCTATCCTGCCATCCCTCCATCTATCAATCCCGTCCATCCTTACCATCCATCTATTCACCAGCATGTATATATATATATAAATAGTATATAAATAGCCCACACCCTCAAAGAGCCCGCACCCGCACCGCACCGTGCGCACGCCCACACACACGCACACCCCGGACCCACGTCCGCAGCAGCACGCCCCATGCTAACAAGCCTACATGCATGCATGCATTATGTCGCACATTAGCCCCACCAGAGACTGACTCGGGCCTACTTCAACGGCGGTGGTATAGAACCGGGGAAAGGCAGGATGCCCGGGCGGGCACGGGCGCGGGGGGCCTTGCAACGTGCCGGATGCCGGTGTGGTGTGTGGTGTGGTGTGGGTGTACGGCGAGATCGTTCTTTGGGTTGGGGGGACGTGGCGTGGGCGCGGTGCGGGAAGGATGTTTTGACAGCGGGCTGGCTGTGTTTGTGTGAGTGGGGTTTGGGGTTTGTGTGTTGTATGGAGTTGGAGTCGGGATTTGTGTGTGTATGTGTGGTGGTGGTTGTACATTTTGACGAAGATGGGTAAGGATGCAGACTTGCGGCTGGATTGGGGAGTATGTGTTGTTGCTTCAGTGAGTTTGTGCAGAGGTGTAGGGTAGGGAGTGCTGGAAATGCGTGTGCCAATTGACCTTCACTTCAGTCTACCTCTGGCAATCAACAATCCGGCTTCCTCGTCTCTCAAAGGCCCGAGAGAATCGGATACGGACAAGGTGGAGTCGACACGAGTCAGCGATCAATATGGTCGGTCTCTGTAGCGACCTAGACTGTAGGTGAGAGAGTTGCACAAAGTGAGCAATGGAAAGGTGCAAAAGTCTGCGGTGGCACGCGCTCAACGGTCGCTAGGGCAGGACCGGGATATGCATGGGTGAATGGTCGTTTCGGGGTTGGTTGATTAGGTGTGTACCACGCGATGAGTGGGAACTGTGTTTGTGGACGGGACAGGGCAAGATGGGGCAGGGAGATGATCTGCGTGGTGGCTATTTCATGATGATGGCGTGCATCAGCCTTGCTTACATGCTTGAGGTACGAGTACCCGGGATAGAAGCAGACAACATACCAAGTCTGGCGACGACGTTGAATGAGGAGGAGGAAAGAGGAAGAAGAGGAAGAGGAGGATGAACCCAGCACAGGGACAAGGCAGCCTCCATGTTAATCCTAACCAACAACGTGACACCCCAGCGGCACAGAACAAGCAAGCAAATGCCCGCGGCCGCGCTGAAGAAAGTGAAAAGGGGCGTCTGCATCTTCGCTGATCCGAAGATGAGCCCCCTTGCTACATCACATTACATACAAGGACTGCCCTATGCATTTTTGCGATTGAGTGCCTTACAGACCAGGCTCTCTCTCTCGACGGAGCGCCCTCCGAACGCACATGCGGATGGAGGCTGAACAGGCACGATCGGACGCTGCATCTCACCTCTTCTATCCGTTCTACTCTATATCTCTTACCACTAATGCATGCATGCAGACCACACTCTCCACACACCCAAAGCAAACCTTCACAGGAACTACAACCCATCGTCCCCACACATACACACATGACAGCAACGCCGAAAAGCCGTAGATCGGATATTCGTTCGTCAGCGTATTGACATACCAGTCAGTCCCAGCCGTCCTGGAAAGGAAAGGAACGAAACGCGCATATCCCCAACCCCCGTCCCCGAGCTGCGCAACGGCTGCGGAACACTGCACTCCACGACAGCAGCCGGGGGCACAGCAGTGCCTGACTGACTGACTGACTGACAGACTGACAGCGGGTGATGGCGTACGTGCGACGTTGAACGGGCTGCTGTGTCTTGTCTTGTCTAGTCTAGTCCTGTCTTCCTCGCTCAGTCGGGAAGTGGCTACGTAGGTACGGTATGTACGGTAGGTACTAACGAACGGCACACACACTCCACGAAGCCGGCGGGCGTGGTAATTAGTAAACTCGCAACGAGGCACTCTGCACAGAACATAGACCCGTATATCCGATTTGTGTACACTACCAATATGTGCTCGATCGCTCGATGCAAAAACATCAGAGGCGACGATGGACGACAAATTAGCGCCGATGTTCACCCCCTTACCCCCCTGATCCCTGGGCCTCCTGGACCCCTGACCCCTGAATCCTTGAACTTCCTCCTTGCCTGCCTGCCTGCCACACAGCCACGCAATCCCTGCGAGAATAGAGCAGATCAGACCAGGAACTCCAGCCTTGTAATAGATGGATGCGTCGTCGGTCGTGCCCCCCGCACGAAGCTCATCGTGCGGGGGGCGTGATGCAATGTCTGCTTGTTGTTTGTGAGATCGACGCGTAAAGAGGACTATTTCGTTTTGCTGTGTTGCAGGGCTGTTGGGATGGAAATGGCAATAGAGATCGATGATCGTACTGTGCTGTGTGCTGTGCTGTAAACTGTACTCTGGGCGGGGATAGGATCAGCGCAAGCAAGAATTCACGCCCGTTCGTTCGTCGCCAAAAGTATCCATCCATCCATTCGTCTCCCTGCTCACGAATATAGTACCAGACTCAGCGAACGAGCCATGCTAATGCCAATGCGGCGTGTACAGTCTTGTCTTGTCTTGTCTCGTCTTGTCTTGTCTCGTCTTGTCTGGCCCGGGCGTGTATGGATGGGCTGTCTGGCTGTGTAGCTAGCTTCTTACCTAGATCCTTCTACACTCCGTTCCACACTCCCTCCAAAGCCGATGTAGGAAATTATAGTAGACAAAAATAACAATAAGAATAAACCAAATTACGCATACAAACATAAGCGCGTGTATCATGGTCATTGTCATTGCCGTTCTGGTGTTACCTGCTGCTACTCCTCCGCAATATAACATACATATCCATATCCTTAAACATCCCCGGTCAGCCAGTCAGTGCGTGCAGGAGACGGGAGAGGTGGAAGCGTGGTATGCTCCGACTGCCGTGTGCGTGGATGTCTGTCTGTCTGTCTGTCTGTCACGTTCGTTCGTCATCAACCATCCGTCATTACTACGCAGTCCGACCCCATAACATTATAACGTAGCATCAAATACATTTTAGCACATCGCTATAGAAGAACACCGCTATAATGGATCAGCAGTACCTAGCTAGCTAGCTAGGTCCGCGCCTCAACCGGGGGCATGGATCCCGCTTCCGTATATCCAAATCCAAACCCCCCATCATAATCTATCTGCTCCGCTCTGTTCCCCGAAAGGAGTGTGGAAAGTAATAAATTAAAGGAAGTAAAAAAAAAAGAAAATTCCGACGATTCCACATACCCGCGCTCTTTTCTTTTGAAGGGGGGAAAGTGAATGATTATATGTTTCGCAGCGCAGAATGTGTGTGAGTGAGAGAGAGAGAGAGAGACAGACAAGAACAGGGAATTATATTAGTATGTAAACAAACAATATGAAACCAGTGTGTGCTAGCCACCCCACCCACCCACCCACTCTCTCCCTCCCGGTGACAGGAAACGTATTCTAACCGCCGAGTCTTAAAACGCCGGAAACCGCCTCCTCCCCCTAAAGATATGGAATGTTTGTTGTTGTTGTTGTAGTTGTAGTTGTAGTTGTAGTTGTAGAGATTTGCTTGCGATTTTACCCGTGTGGTTTGTGATGATGTGATATTGAGAGCCGGAATGGGGCGATGACGGTGTTTGGCCCCCCCCCCAAAGAAAAAGCGAATTACAATGATGATGATGATAATGATGATGGTAGAGCCGTTCGTATGATAGGCACGTATGTGAAACCCGAGCGCGAAGAAGAAGAAGTAGAACCAAAAGAAGAAAGAAGAAGCAGAATAGACAACGCCAACAAGAAAGAAACCAGTAAATCATACACCCAAACAAACCCCAAGCGCAGAACCACGCATAAAACCCAACCCACCAAACCCCCTCACCCCATCTCCGGCGGCAACTGCAAAAAATGCAACGCATGCTCCGGCGACGGCGTAGCCTCCGGCGTATTAGTCGAGTAAAACCCAACCCTACCCTCTCCCAAGCCCACGCCCAACCCGCCCTTCCCATCCAACACGGCCTCCACCCCCGCACGCAACTCGCCCAACCCCTCAAACCGCGGCACCGCATCCAAGCCAACCAACACCCCCCGAACCGCCTCCCGCAGCCGCGCAATCTCCGCCTTCCGAGCCTCATGCAGCCGAAACGAGAGATGGAGCACCTCCTCCTTCTTGCAGGGGATGCGCGCGACGTCGCTGTTGTGCTTGTTGAGGCGGGTGACGGGGGCGTAGGCGGGGCCGGCGTCGAGGAGCTCGTTGTAGTGCTTTTCCATTTGGGCGCGGATGTCCTCGCGGGCGGTGCGCTCTTTGCCTGCTTTGCGGTTGGTGTCGGGGCGGGGGTCGACGAGGGAGGAGGGGGAGGGGGAGGGGGCGCTGGAGAGGG
>NW_022985553.1:928531-1247750 GCF_010093815.1 Pseudovirgaria hyperparasitica
GTGGTGGTGGTGGTGGTGGTGGTGGTGGGTTTTTTGATACGGCTGGCTTGTACGCTGGTGTAGCGGGCGTGGAGAGATGTGTTTGTGGTTGTGCGTGTGCTTTCACGTGTGCTGGTTGGGCTTTGGCTGAGTACCGGTCCGCATAGAGGGCTTCGGGGAGCGGGAGGCTCGTAGACGGGCGCGATTGGGCGTGCTGGGGCGTAGTTTGCGGTGGATAGATATGTAATCTTCTGATCGATCGGTGGGGCAGGCGACCGCGGGGCAGGTGAGCGTCCGTTGAAGGCATGAGCTTGGAGTGATGGCGATGTAGCCATTGTGATAGAGGGTAGGGTCAGAGATGGAAGTGATGCTCTCGCGTGAGGGTGCTGGTCCATGGCGGATGTCGATTGTGTGTGCCATGAATTGCTGCTATCTGGCGACGTTCTACCACTCTGGAGATTGACACTCTCTGGTAATGAGTTTGATCGCATACCAGAGGTATACCGGTGAAGATCACTGGTACTGTCAAGATCTGGAAGGCGTACCATCTTGGGACTTGCAGAGGGTACAGGCTTTTCCAAGTAAAGAGCTGTAGGAATTGGGGGGAAAGAGGGCATAAGAACAATGACTTGGGGAAGATAGACAGAAGAGTCGGACTATGTAATGTTGAGAGCAAAAGATGAAAAGAATGCGAATTGGGAGATTATAGACTTGAGCCAAAGGTCTGTGTGTATATGTGTGTGTGTGTGCGTGTGCGTGTGCGTGTGTATTTGGGTATTTCACCAGCAGGTCCCCAATTAGCATCCGAACTGAGAGAGAGAGAGAGAGGAGCGCCATGCCATAAACACGGCCGTGTTGCAGGGCCGTTGGGGTATCCCAGGTCTACAACGGTCCCAGAATGCGAGGAACATCACAGGTAGTACGACGGTCCCCAAAGAGGAAGACAAAGGGAACTTTAGACTGAGTGGAGCGACAGGGCAAGGCGAGTGAAGACGAGTAGGTAGCAGTCAGGCGCCCTTGCGTGAAGTTGCTGTGTGTGTGTGTGTGGTCAATGGCCACCAAGTTTGTTTGCGGCGCGCAGGGTCTCCGGAAGGCTCCATGAGTATCCGCGGCGGGATCAACCTGGGATGAAGTGGGAACTCAGCTTGCACTGCATCCAGCGTGCTGTGAAGCTCTCTATGTATGGCATTCAGTCCGGTGTCGTGTGGAGTCGAGTCGAGCGGGAGAGAGACAGAGATAGAGAGCGGATGGAGAGCAATGCGGTGCAGGTTTCAACGGTTACTACTACCCATCTACGTTTCGTGGCTTAGCGGTAGCCGGTGGAGACATCTATTTCTCGCAGTTCTCTCTCCTCCTACGTATAATATAGCCTATAGAAAAGACTGGCTGTGCAGGATATTCGTTGAGCGGGTCTCCATTATCGCCGCAAAAAGAGTCAAAAAAGTGACGACGTCTCGGAATCCAAAGTGATGATCCTCAAATAGCACACGCAAGCAACCATGTAGCCAGGTCGCAGATTGGGTCTGTCTTCTGTCTGGCTGTCTGTCTGGCCTGACTGTCTGTCTGGCAAGCAACATGAGAAGTGACGATAATAGTAGTAGTGTTTGCACGCTCTACACGAACATACAGCCAGCCTTGTGGGTGAACCGAGGCTCCATGTGCTTTGCTCTCTGTTTAGATTGCACGTTGTGCGAGTTGATAGGCAGTCAGCCAGTTATTGCGATGCGAATGACTCTTGACGTGCCGATTCCTGTGTGACGAGGACGTCGTCTTCCTACCAAACATGTCCTGGAAGTGCGCACAAAGTACAAGGATGCGAGGAGCGTGATGGTGGCCTGCTCTCTCTGAGAGAGCAAGGCCTAGGTTGCGCAGGCCCCACAGCCGTTGGAGCGCAAGATTGCTTCAGACTCGTGCTCGTCGCAGAAAAGTGATGAACCGCATCTTCTCCCGTCCAATGCGGCACGATGCATGCTGGGCGGCGATTGATGAGGAATGAGTGGGGTGATGGAATAAATAGGCGAGCGGAGGGAGATGGGAAGACGAGGATGCATGGAAGATGGGCCATGCATGGAAGACGAGCATGGATGCAGGGATGATGGATGCTTTCAACGGCGAGACGACTCATCCAGCCACTATACACGAGTCAGGTATCATGTTCTTGAGGGCCTCCTTCAGACAGGCAGAACGCGTCTGTTAGGCGGATAGTGATATTGACCACGCACTCAATAAACAACTCGGATACACTTGTCAGTGGATGATCAAAAAAGGAAAACGACTCATGTTGCTCAATCTGGACTAAGGCATATAGACATGGAACAAAAGGCGACGGCCAGAGAACTTCCCAGCAGACTTTCAAAGGAAACCATAACATCACCTGCCGCCACAGCTGTCGCGGCGAGATTCCCTTTGCCTGTTCGTTCTCTGGTCGTTTGATTAAAAGTATTCCCCAAAAGAGCCCGCCATAAAGCACGATGCTTTTCATGTGTTGAGACACACACCACCAGCGGGCGAACCGGTGGCACATCTCAAACGTCACGTCCGCTCTCCAAGCACAATGGGAATAAACACTTAGATGTTGCCCTCGTCGTTGTGCTAGAAACACCTCCATACCCGCCGTATTCGTATTAGTCTATGCATATGATGATGGATGCGGTAGTGCCAGCGTTTGTTTATAGCAGTGTGAACATGGCAAGGCCCGTCAGGCCCAGGAAGGCAGACATGCCGAGCTTGATAGCACCACTGCCTTCGTCAGAGTTGGAGGGGTTGCCGTTCAGGTTCTGCGGGTCGTCCTGGCTACCAGCGCAAGTGATTCCTCCGCGAAGAGGCTTGCCGTCACCAGTCAGACCGTCATAGTAGTCACAGACGTCGGTGATGTTCTCTGAGCTCTGGAGGTTGAACTTGCCGTTAACCTTGTTCAACTTGGGGAGTGTGACACTGCGCCATTGTAAGCAATTGTCCTTGGATTTCGACTTGGGTCCAACTTACTTGGTGAAGTTTCCGGCAAGATCGACAGCAGCCTCGACATCGGTCAATTCCGGGAAGTCAAGTTCCTTGAGTTCGGAGTTGCCACCAGCTGCAAGGTCTTCGCCCACCTTCTCGAGCAGAGGAAATGAGACATTGTTAAGCTTCTTGTTCTCAGTGAAGGATAGCGAACCAACAGTCGTCAAGTTGGGGCAAGCCAGATTCTCGAAAAGACTGTTTGTGAAGCCAAGTCCGCCCTCTACTTCAACCAGAGATGAGAGATCGACCATCGAGACGGCAGTAAGCTGGAGCTTCTTGGCAGACAAAAGGTTACCAAACTGGGCCGAGGTTTCAGCGTTGTTATCCTGGACGGTAAGCTCAGTGGAGACGTTGGTGACCTTGATGGCAATCTCCTTGAGGTATGGGTTCTGGGCGATGATCAGAGTATCGACAGTCTCAATGTTGATGCCTTCGAGGGTATTAAGCTGGGTGTTGCTGATGGTGATTGATTTGGCGTGGGTCAATTCCGAGGTGAAGCCAATGGAGCCGAGACTGGCCAGCGAAACCCATTTGAGGGAGTCTACGTCGGTCAATTTAGGGAAGCTCAACGAACCGAGCTGCGTGTCGGCCGTCAATCTGAACTCTCCACCAATCTTCTGGAGGTCGCTGGCACCCAACGAGCCGATGCCATTGTTCTCCTCCACGACGAGGTCACCAGTGATTTCCTTCAGGCCGCTGATCTGCACATCTCCAGAAACACCAGTGGCCATGGCAATGCTGCCGGTATAGGTCTTACACGAAGATAGGCCGGTGGCATCGGCATTGTTCTCGATTGTGGTAGTGGCCGAGTTACTGCATTTCTCGTCTTGAGCTGTGGCAGAGATTAGCTTTGTCCAAGGGGTTGGGCGACTACTGGCATCGAATCGAATCGGGCCCATGGTTGGTACGTACCAAAGACGGCAGCACTAGCGGCTAAAACGGGGAGGATGAATCTGAGAGACATTGCGTTGATGATTCGAGTCGTATTAAGTCGTGAACTGAGCAAGTAAGGTCAGACTGAAGACTTCATAGCGAGGACTCCTGAGATGGATTATAATACATACCCGACAAGTGTTGATTAAAACTGCAAACGGATGGGGCGATGTGGACGCGACTGAATGCGGAGACAGAAAGATGCTGGAGCGAGAGTAGAGAAGAAGAGGAAAAGGACTGGAGTAAGAGGACAAACGAGAGTAGAAGAAGCCGAAGACAGGCGTGTGAAGAGAGAGGATGGGAAGGCGAGGCTGCGAACGTCGAAGCTGCCGAGTCAGAAGGATTGCGTGAAGTGATGATGAAGAGAAAGAGAGAGAGAGAGAAGATACGAGGGAGGAAGTGAAGGGTTTGAGGAGAAAAGGAGAGGCGGCAAATCAATTGGTGCCAGGGCCAGGGTTGCCAAGGCGCTAGTGCTGAGAGGGACATTTACTACTAAATTGGCATCAACAAGCATGAGCCATGATGTGAGCACGTTCCACGCCACACACACACACCACACGGCTTGTCACTGTCATCATTAATCAAGCAAGCTGTACATTATCGTTATTGTCCTGGTCTGGTCTACAGATAAAGCATGCTACTGTAATTATCAAAAAGACAATTGTAGTACACTGACGCTTCTTTGAATTATCGGCTGTCTAAACTATGCCAACACACTATCTCCCCTATTGGCTTCTGCTCTCCATAACCCTTACCCCTTGGTTCGTGCAGGCAAACTATACTGGACGGCAAACTATACTGGACGAAATGCGACTATAGCCCCGTTGCCGTCTCGAAGAATGACCATCCTCATTCTACTGTACCTGAACACACATTATACCTAGGCAAATCCTCCTCTCCCCATACATAGTAGACCAAGCTTCCGATCATTCGATCTTCAAGGAGTAGGATGAAGGTGAAGACAGCAGCAGCATTTCTGTAACACCACCATACACGACCATTCGCCCCGCCAGCCAAACCACCCGCAGTCTCAAGGTCCAGCTCCAGATCACCACGTCATCTCCTCTCTGCCCACAAGACCGAGCGTATCCGATCCTGATATCTTGTCTGATAAGCTGAGATGAAGAATTGTCATGTTACAATGCCAGATAGAGCGATAGCAGCCAGCTTGAACCAGACAGGGGATGCCATGCCCATGCCCAATAGCACCAATTATGGATTGGTGTTTCAACGGGGCGCCATGCAGCGACTGTGGGTACAGTACAGCATCATCTCCTGCTGCTGCGCACGCACGCACGCACAGCGGAATATTGCCTGATTTATTCCTACTCTTTTCTGCTTTGCTTTGCTACAGTGCTGTGGTGTCTGTCTGTCTATCTGCAGGAGAAGATTGGCGTTGGTGATGGGCAGATAGATGACAACCACACTCACGTATTCGTGATGCGCAAAGGCATGACTGGCAGCTAAGAAGACAGACAGCTTTGCGCATACCGTCATGGTCGTCGTCGTCGTCGTCGCCGCCTTGCAGCCAAAACGCAAGTAAAACGCGCTTTTTCACAAGCTCGGCCTCGGAGTGGTGGCAGACAGGTCAAAGGGCAACAAAGCAGCCGACCAATCAGAGCGAGCGCAAGTCAAATTCCGGCCAAGCGTCCGTTCTTGAAACATCCATGGCGCGATCTGCAGGTAATTCGACTTGGAGTTGATAGTCTAGCGCGCTAGTCCCAGTTTGGCTAGACTGATGTCTGTCCGAGTCTAGCACGACCATTGAACATACTGTTCGCATCATTACCGAATCTCCTGACCTGTTGCACACACATCCGTTTGGTACATGCGCATACATTATATTATGGTGTTATTATATGAGCGACGTCATTTACTTTGTTTGCGGCTCCGATATTTGGATCGTGATCACCATCATCATCATTGTCATGAGGATGTATAGACTGCGATTGCGATGAGCTATCAATACGCCCACCCATATAACTGCTATCAGGCCCGAATTGCGCCCTCATCAAGCCTTCTTCCTTGTCACCACCCACCGACCCTCCTCCCTCGTAACCTCTTCTCCCTTCTTACCATCGCTAGGATCCTGTAGACGGACCGTATCTTGACTGTAACAGTCAGCTCTTCCCCCTCAGTTGGCACCTCGTCAACAAAAGGGCGTACTAGCTTCACTGGGTGGCTCAAGTATAGCGGCAAGCAGTCCAACATGTTATGTCGAGGGCACAGTACAGTACGCAGCGGTATCACCCGCCACGCCACATAACGGGCGATGATACCTCCCGGCTTCGGCACAGTATACGGGAGCGTTGTCCTGGTCGACCTTGCCATTCATTCTATAGAGAGCACACAAGCAGGTCAGCCATCTTGGGGAACAGTCTCATGGATCAGAGGAGGTCCTGCAGCTTGTCATCTCACAAGCTATGTTTAGAACACCTTGAGCAACATGCGGCGGATGACTGTAGTATGCGCCGAGTACGCACACAAGTGGCATTCCATTGTAGATTGACCATCGCCTCCTCCTATGATGCACCACCTTTTCTAAACGAGACCTTTTCTACCGCGACATTCTCCACCCCGTTGGCGTCCTTGCGTAGCTGGTATACGTATAATACTAACACGTCTCCTTGTACCTGCAGTCACGTCAGATGAGTGGCATAGAGCAACGCCGTCATTAGTAAAGGCCAAACTCACATCCATCAACACGAAGCTTGGCGTAGGGTCTTCCTCTTCTGTCCACCAATTCGTAGTCATCGCACCTGTTGCACTCCCGGGATTCACAAAGAACTTGCCCTCCATCTCGTATGCCTCAAACTTGTGTGTTCCGCCCCATAGCAGTATATCCACATCCATCTGCCGCGCTGCAATCAGCAAACTGTCGCCGTCTCCGGGCGGTATTATGGTGTGGCCATGTACGAAGCCAATGCGTAGCGATCCGTGCGTGACGACTTTCTGGAGCGCGAGATTGGGGGCGTCGACGTCAAAGTCGCCTTTGACAATCTGTAGGTCAGGAGCGAGACCGCGGAGGAACTCGTATGTGTCTTTGTCGGTTATGTTGCCCAGGCAGAGGATTTGACCTATTTTGCCGGGTGCGAGGAGCTTCTTGAACTGTAGGCAGCCGTGTGAGATGAGGAAGGTTCGTATGGACTCGTGCTTGGAAATCTGACCTTGGCGGGGATATCCTAGAGGGTGTCAGTACAATTGAAGGTAAAGTAGGCGCAATTGAGAACGTACTGACGCCCTGTCTGGTATAAACAGGTCACCTAGACATAGCACCAATCTGGCGGTCATGGTGCGGGCCTGGCCGGTGAGCTGGCACAGATGATATTGGAGAACAGTCGTGAGGCCTTTGAGATGACGGTTGCCGTAGACCGGAGTAATTGAGGGTTTATCAGAAGAAAGAGTGGTAATGGGCGCTTGACTAGATGCTTATGATAGCTATCGTGAGGGTGAAGCTTGAGTAGAAGCAAGCTGCCATGCTGCCACTGCTGCGCCACAGATGTACCAGCCACAATGTGTGGCGTGCCGACAATACCGCGAGAGGGGACAATTCACTTAGTATCATTAATACTGCATTATGTCTCTATTACTGTTGCATTCTCCATTTTTCTCCAATTGTCCTCTCTCGCATCTAGAACGTCACCATGCGGACTCTGTCACTATCAATGCCGCCTCTCCGCAGCTTCGGTGGCCCTAGCAGTAAAAATATTAGCAGTAGAAATAACAGCATAGGAAATGGACTCGCAAACAGACTGCTGCACTCACCCTCACATCCCCTAGAAAAGCGATCTCGTCCGCCCGGGTTTAGCTGCGATCCCGGCTATTCCCACTACCCCTCCTCCTCCTCTTCGTGCCTTCCAATTGAAGCTGCTTTGCCCCTCCGACTGCGGCTACCCTTTGCGACGCTGCCCGCTCCGATGCGCCTTCCTCCCCAACATCAACCGACGTCACGATTGTCGCTCATACACAATCATCTCAGCGCCGCTCCACCACTTTCTCACAGCAACAACACAAACAACAACAACAACAATCACATTCACTCTTCAGTACAGCCGCGCAGACTCCATTCCACCATGTCGTCACAGCCAGAGCACCCCACTCTCCTCATCCCGGGCCCAATCGAGTTCGACGATGAAGTCCTCCAGTCCATGAGTCACTTTAGGTAAAAGCCAAACACTACATATTCTCTCCGTTGTCTCACCATATCGCTAACGACCCTTCCCAGCCAATCTCATGTCGGAGCCCCCTTTGTCGAGACCTTCGGCGAGGCTCTCTCCATGCTCCGCAAGCTCTTCGTCACATCCGACCCCAAATCGCAGCCCTTCGTCATATCCGGCTCCGGCACGCTGGGCTGGGACCAGGTCGCCGCGAACCTGACCGAAGAAGGCGACGAAGTCCTCGTGCTGCATACCGGCTACTTTGCCGACTCCTTCGCCGACTGCTTCGAGTGCTACGGCGCGAAAGCAACACAGCTGAAAGCCCCCATCGGCGACAGACCGCAGCTCGATGCCGTCGAGAAGGCCCTAAAGGAGAAGAAGTACAAGCTCCTCACCGTCACACACGTCGACACTTCCACCGGCGTGCTCAGCGAGATCAAGGCCCTCGCAGCCCTCGTCCACAAGGTCTCCCCTGAAACTCTCGTCGTCGTCGACGGCGTGTGCAGCGTGGGAAGCGAAGAGCTCCGCTTCGACGAGTGGGGTCTTGACGTCGTCCTGACTGCCAGCCAGAAAGGCGTTGGTGTGCCCGCCGGGCTCAGCATCCTCATGGCCTCTGCCCGCGCCATCGAAACCTTCAAGGCGCGCAAGACGCGCGTGCCTTCATACTTTGCCTCGTGGAAGAACTGGCTGCCCATCATGCAAAACTACGAGGCCAAGAAGCCGTCCTACTTCGCCACGCCCTCCCCTCAGCTGATCCACGCCCTGCACACCTCCCTCACGCAGATAACGTCCCGCCCAATCGAGGACCGCTGGGCAGACCACAAGAAGGCCTCGCAGAAGGTCAAGCAGGCCATGTCCGACTTCGGCCTCAAGCAGCTGGCCTCCAAGCCCGAGAACCAGGCCAACGGCATGACGGCCATCTATCTGCCCGAGAAGATGGAGCCGTCGCAGGTCCTGCCCCCCTTGTTGAAGAAAGGTGTGATATTTGCCGGTGGTCTGCACAAGGAGATTGCGACTAAATATATTCGCTTCGGGCACATGGGCGTCAGCGTCACTGATCCCAAGCGCAACGATCTAGACAAGGCGATTGACGCGTTGAAGCAGACTGTCACTGAGGCGGGCTACAAGGCGCCATAGAGGATTCCAAAAAGTTGGATTGGCAGGTAGAATTTGCATCACTGTACATGTATGCTATGTTGGCATATACGCAAGACATATAAAGTCCACCATCTATAAAAGAAATGTAAAAACACAATTCTACTACTACCCAATCAGTCCCAACTTTTCAAACGCCTTTACAACAGGCGGCTCCCTCCTCACTCTACTCTCCTGCATCGAATCCCACAACACCCCATCTGCCCCCTGCGGCCTCTCACCATCAACCTCCTCCTCCCCAATCCCCCTTTTCCCATCCTCCTTCTCCGGCTCCCCTCCCCCCTCAACGCCCCAAACCTCAGGCACACACCCAACACAAGCATCCACCACTTCACCCATCATCCTCTCCACCGCCGCCGCCCTCTCCCTCATCCCCCTCCTCACAAGCCCCACCACCACCCTGCCCGCCTCCTCACTCGTCCGATTCACCCGCTCCACCAACCGGCCCACACTCCCAACCAGATACTCCTCCTCATACACACTGCCCTTCTTCCCACGCGCCCGTTTACGCTCCTCCCGCCGCCGGTTCTTGCTCGTTTTGCGCGTCGTCTGGGTGTTGAGCGTGCTGCCGCTGGCATTACTGCGCGCCGTGTAGCGGGTCAGGAACGTGCCTGCGGAGGTAGAGGTGGAGGTTGGGGCGAGGGAGACGTTATCTGGGATATCGTGTGCGGAGGCGTCGTTGGACGTGGGATCGCCGGTGTAGAAGGCGAGGGGGTCGGAAGTTTTCTTTGCGCGGAGTTCGCGGATGCGGGGGATTTGGAGGGCGAGTTGGGTGCGGATGTCGGCGAGGAGTTCGGTGATGGAGGCGGAGGCGTCGATGAGGGCGGTGTCGATGATGGAGGGGATGAGGGAGGGTTGGGCGTGGAGGGTGAGGAGGCGGAGGGCGTGGGCGAAGAGGGTGCCGCGGCAGAAGAGGCGGGCGGCGGCGGGGATGTCGGAGAGGTAGTCTGCGTGGATTGTGGCGGCGGCGGCGAAGTCTTTTGTTTCGATGAGGGAGTCGGAGAGGGAGGAGGCGAGGGCGTGGAGGGCGTCGGGGGTGTAGGGGACGAGTTGGGCTGTGGTGAGGGCCTCGCGCCAGAGGTGGGCGAGGGCGTAGGATTGGGATGCGGCGGCGTGGTCTTGGAGGAAGTCGTATGCGAGGCCGGCGTCGCGGAAGCGGTCGTTGGCGTGGAGGTGGTCGGCGTAGAGACGCATGATTTCGTTGAGTTGGTCGGGGGTGTATTTGACGAGTTCGAGGGCTTGGGGGTAGAGCTCGTGTTTCTGGGCGTAGGACTTGAATTCGTCGAATGCGGGGATGGAGTAGAGGTGGCCGAGGGCTTTGGCACGGCGACCGAGTTTGTCGTCGATTTCGAAGGAGCGGCGAAGGGGTGTGAGTTCTTGGAGGGATTGCATGTATGGGAGGTATTCTCGGGGGTCCTTTTGGGATTGCTGGGCGATGAGGAGCGTGAGCTCGAGGTCATATAAGCCCAGTGCATGATCGTAAAGATGGTTGACATCGGCGAGGAAGCAGATGTGCTCAGCAGCCGCTTCAGCTCGTTCGCTGTCGTTCTCTGTTGCTTTGGTAAGTATACATTACTGTCGTGACCACCTGATCGAGACTTACTACGAATGTCACCCACGACTGTGAGACCAGCTTCCAGGTCTGGTGGGCTCTTGCAGACGTGGGCTGTAATTATGTTCTGCATGTTGAGGTCTGGTGTCTCGCTGAGCTCTTGCAGAATGGCATCACAGATGCGATTGATTTTGCCACTAATTGCCGAGCCCCCTTTTGTACCAGGGAGACTGGTTCCATTGACGGCCGCGTACGTCTTAGAAGGATCAGATGATGTATCCTTGGACGTATTGCGGTACATGGAAACTGTAACGTCCTCTTCCCTTAGCTGTGAAACGAACAGATCGAGATAGCCGGCATTGTTGAGTTGCTTGATAAATGCGCCGACATTTTGGAGGAACTGATCCGGGGCGTGATCATAAAGTATGTTCATGTCAACTCTCTGGGCCCTACAGGCGAGAAAAGCCTCTTTGTAGTCGATCTTGTCAATGTTTCTGCGTATGCCATCCAGGACCATGGCTCTTGGAAACACAGTCTCTAGATTGCCTCGAGGCATCTGCAAGACAATACTGTAGGCCGTAGGCATGGCCGTGACCAGGCGAGCACCACGCTCTATCCTTCGACATCGCTCATCCAGTTCAGGTTCATCTGCCGGTACTTCCATGTCTAGCACAGTTAGCTCCTTGGATCTCTGGACACCAGACGGGGACTTACCTCTTGATGAAAGATGGACAAACTTAAGCAAGTGCTGTGTGGTGGTGAAGATGAGGTGTGCGGACGTGACAAGAAAGGAGGTGGCGTTTCGAGCTATCAGCCTTTCATTCGCATACAAGTTTCCACCATTGGTGAGACCAAAGGAAACGCTGTCGGCTGATTCCGATCGAGCGATATGTCCAACATTTTCCACCTCTCCAAGCGTGTGTGTAACCCTCACCGATGACACGCTTGCGGGAATGTTCTCACTTGGCTGGCGCTCCATCTCACCGGTAAGGGTCTCATACTGACTGACCTTGCCGTCTGGCTCCGTGAGGCAGAGATGCTGAAGATCGGAGCTCAGACTCATACCGCTGATGTTTCCATCCAGGGGAAATGTACCAGCAAGCTCGATATCCCCTGAACCTTCACCCCGCCAGCAAAGACTAGCGTTCGAGTAAAGGTCATCAGCAATCACGAAGAGCCAGTCATTGTCATTCAAGACTATCTGCCGGGGTATTGCGCTTTGCAACTTGATCTTACGGCGCGAAAGCAGTCTTGGCATACGCGGTCGCTTTGAGTCAAGATAGTCGTACGTGTAGACCTCATCATGCGTCAGAACAGCGACTTTTCTCCCCGACGGCGCCAAAGCGACATCTTTGATGCTGCCGTCTACGGCCACCTCGTGCAGTGACACCGGTGGCGGCACGTTTGCCAGACGCAACGGAGTGAGTTTCAGGTTTGCTAGATAGATTTAGATCCCGTTGCATAAGTGAGCGCGATCTGGACTTACCACCATCGATGACTGCAACAAGTCCATGGTCGTGAGGAGGCGAAGTAGAACCAATGTGTGACATCAACTCGAATTCAATGTCTTGGAGGCGCTCTGATTACTGGTCAGTCACACGCATGTTGACGGGACTACACTGCTCCATACCTGCATTGTAAATCGTGACCTTGTGGGGCTTTTCAGTATGCCACTTTACGCCCATAGGGCTTCCACTTCTCGCATCGGCAACTGTGCGGATTTCTTGCTTGAGGTAGTAGTGGTAGTTTCCCATGGTCCAAAACTGCACCCTGTCCGCCAGCGACACGGCAAGGATGGTAGAATCAACATTCCACTGGAGCTCGATGGAGCTGCCAAGCTCCTTTTGTTCTTCCGGTTTCAATCTCAGACTGAATTCACCGTGACGAAGCCCGTTCCGCTCGAAGAAAACAACATCAATCTGCTCATTCCTTCGTTGTATCCCTGCGATCAAATTTCCCGACGGTCGCCAGCTGAGTGCGCTCTCCAAGCCGTCTACGGGCTCACTAACACTGTCTAGGACACCATCTCGAGAATACACCCGGAGCATGCGGCGCTTCTCGTCTTCAACA
Organism: Pseudovirgaria hyperparasitica; assembly: GCF_010093815.1. Classification (NCBI taxonomy): domain Eukaryota; kingdom Fungi; phylum Ascomycota; class Dothideomycetes; order Acrospermales; family Acrospermaceae; genus Pseudovirgaria; species Pseudovirgaria hyperparasitica. The sequence continues at coordinate 941,378 of NW_022985553.1, forward strand.
GTGTTGAGGACTACATAAGCGCCGTCACCTCTCCAGCTTATCGACGTAGACCGATCATCCAAAGCGCTGAGGACACCCTCATCTACATGTTCAGGCATGGTAGGATCGCGCAGTGCCTTGGCCCTTTTGCCTTTGAACTGCGTTTCTGATTTGCCCCAGCCGACAGAGACATGGTTGGATACCTTCACATCGTCCGGGGTCAGAGTGATGTTGACAACGGCATCAAAGTCCTTGGTCATGTAGATTAGAGTCCCGGCATTCGTTGACAGGGCGAGCAGTTCCTCGTCCGGTGACCACGCAGCAGCCGAAATTCCAGCATCCACCGATCCTACGATTTCGATGGCATCTTCCCCCGGAAGCGGCTGTTCTCGGACAAGCACAATATCCCCTCCTGCCAGGACAAGACATACACTAGATGTGTCGGTGAGAAAGTGCAGGCTCAGGATCCTGTCACAGTCCAGATCTGGGTTCGGACATGGCGCGTCCCAAGTTGCGATGGTGGAAATAGTGTGGGCACCTTGTTTACCTTCGGCAGTGTAGCGTTTCAGTTCAATGACAGCCTCTAGTGGTGACGGTCCAAAGGCACAGATTACGCCGTCTGTGGTTGTATCCCACGCAGTTGCAGTTAGTGGGAGAAGCTGGTCCGGAAAAATTGGCGCAGAGTGTCGTGATATGCGGAGGTTCCGCATCGTGATGCTATGGCTGATGTTTTATACGCTTATTGTCATCCAGATCATGAAGTAATGAGGGCGATAGCTGTAGAGACTGTTTCATTCAAGAGAATGGTGCATCACGTTCCAGCAGTCGGTAACAATGAAGAATTGATACACTCAAATTTTAGTGGAGACGCCAAGAGTAGGGCTAAGCCAACGTCACTTAGGTAACTCTCATCATCGCCAGCTTTAAGGGTCCTTGCAAACTTCCAAACCTCACACACACACTCTCTCTATCTCCCCAACTTCGCAGAGCTATCGTCGTCGCATCTAAACTTCGCGACATGACGAAGACCTCACGACTCCTCAAAGCCCTCGCCTGGGCCCCCCAGCCCTCCTCCACCACTACCACGCTCTCCTCAACCCTCCCACGACGCAGCTTCTTCACCGCAACAAGAATAACCGCCCACTCCAAAACATCACACATACCCGCGCCCGCACGACCACGCCCCCTCTTCTTCACCTCCCGCCACCCGCTCCGCATCCGCTTCAACAGCAGCAAACCACCGCACGCAGCAAGCAAACCCGCCGCCCCCGGCTCAACCCCCAACCCAACCGCCCAGCTCGGCAGCCCAGAGCCCAGCTCGCTATCCGCACGCCTGAAGAAGCTGTCGCGCGAGTACGGCTACAGCGCGCTAGGCGTCTACTTTGCGCTCTCCGCGCTCGACTTCCCGTTCTGCTTTCTGGCCGTCCGGTTGTTGGGCACGGATCGCATCGGGCACGCCGAACACGTCGTGATTGGGGCGTTCTGGGATGTCGTTAGATTGGTCGCGCCCGAGGCCGGGAGACATCAGGGCGATAAGGCGGTTGAGGCGATTACGGGCAAGGGGGCGAGTGAGGGGGAGAAGCGCGCTGTGGCGGTGAAGGAGGGCATTTTTACGCAGGAGGTTGAGGATGCGCAGAAGGCGAATGAGGGTTCGGATGCTAGTAAGCTATTTTCCCGGTGTCTGACGAGTGATGCCTAGATGCACCATGCTAACTTTGCCATGTAGCTCTCTGGACACAGCTGGCCCTGGCCTACGCCATCCACAAATCCTTCATCTTCTTCCGCGTGCCCCTGACCGCGGCCGTGACACCAAAGGTCGTCAAGACACTGCGAGGATGGGGCTGGAATATCGGCAAGAAGACGCCCAAGGCGTCGAAGCCAGCGTCTTCGTGAGCATCACTTGTTGATACGATGAAGCACACATACATCCCCGGATTGTAAGATATAGATAGATGTACAAAAACGAGTCAAATGCATTAGGGCGTTCTCCCCTTTTTTTACTATGTAGATACATTTCGAACCTTGACACAGATCAGTCATCTCCAGTGCATTGTTGCAATCGACCAAAGCAGAGCAGTCCAGCTTGATCTGATCTGATCTGATCTGTTTTGTTCTGTTCGTCTCTGCTCTTCTAGAATGGCCAGGCAGGATAGTTATGTGAAAAGCAAGATCGACGACCTTTAGCAAAGCGAGCAAGACTTGCGACTTCGGGGGCACAAGTAATCACCAGTGACTTAATAGCATACATATCAAGCAACGAACACGAACCTTACCTTCCAGCCCTCGGACTTAACCCCCGGCTCCGTCTCGGCCCTGACATCTCCATCTCCTGCCTCAGGCACCCGTCCACAACCCATCCACCTCCTCGGCCATCTCGGCCATCTCGGCCATCGGAAAACCCACTCATTGGCCCCAAAACCACACGACCGACACCCCGACGCCCTGGCGAACTACACAAGGGCAATCCAGTCATGATCGATTGGACAGTCGGTGTATTCGGGCCAGACTAGAGGGTGGAAGAGGAATGGTTTGCGTCGGTGTATTGTGGGAGGTGGAATTGTATAACGGCTTGTGGAGAGTTTGGTTGGTTATTTTGGTTTGTCGATCAGTTAATCAGTTGATTTGCTGGATGAATGGAGATATCGGGGCCGAAGAGGAGGCCCGCAATAATCATATCCTGTGGGCATGGCATGGATGGAGGGATATATAAAGAGGATGCTGGGATGCTTCGTTCATGACTCCAAGCATTCACACAATTCAGTTCCAATCAAGTGTACTACATAATCACATCTACAACTCAATCATCCCACCACCGCAGCGATCTGCAATGGCGCCACAGACACACACCGCCGCCGTCCTCGTGGACAAGGATACTCACAGCTTCACCTTCGAGCAGCGTGCCACGCCCACGCCTGGCCCCAACGACATCCTCATCGAAGTGCATGCCCTCGCGCTGAACCCCATCGACTACATGCAGCGCGACCGGGGCTTCCCAGCCATCGACTACCCGTCAATCGTCGGCTCAGATATCGGCGGCATCGTCGTCGCAGTGGGCTCCGCGGTGCCGTCCAGCTACCCGCAGCCCGGCACGCGCGTCACAGCCTTCGCACCGAGCTTCTACGAAAAGGGCAAGCCAGACTACGGCGCGTTCCAGAAGTATGCATGTGTGTGGAAGGAGATGGTGACTGCCATCCCGGAAAACATGGGACTTGTGGAGGCAAGCACGCTGGGAATGGCGACCTACACGGCTATGAACGGGATCTACACGGCTGGGCTGCCGCTGGATGGAAGATATACGGCGACGGACAAGAAGGCGCTGCTAATCTGGGGCGGTTCGGCGAGTGTGGGCGCGTCGATGGTGCAGGTTGCGCGGATCATGGGCATCACGACGTATGTGACTGCGAGTGCGAAGAACCATGGGTTCTTGAAGACGCTGGGTGCGAGCCGGCTGTTTGACTACAAGGACGCGGATGTGGTGCAGCAGATTGTCGCTGCGGCGAGCGAGGATGGGCTGGTGCTGAAGCATGCGTATGATGCTGCTGGTGGCACCAGGCAGATCTTGGATGTGCTGAAGGAGTTCAAGGATGGGCAGGAGCCGGTGCTGGCGTCGGCGCCGGCGTCCATCTTTAAGCCAGATTCGCCGCGAGAGCCTGGTGTCGCTGTCAAGTTTGTGAAGTGTCCTGACGAGCCGACGGAACGAAGCAAGCACTTTGACTATATTGGACAGATATGGCTGAAGGAGAAGCTGGCGAGTGGGGAGTATGGAGTGGGATCGAAGGTGGAGTTGGTCGAAGGAGGATTTGAAAGTCTGGACAAGGCGCTCGATACGCTGAGGGCTGGTGTATCGGGGACGAAGCTGGTGATTCAAGTCTGATTGTCATGTAAGCGGTAGATTACGGAGTATGTCGATGTATGATGTTTCTCAATAGATCACAGTTTTCTCAACCAGTCTATGTTCGTGTTCAAGTGGTGTATATGTGTCCCCTGGTGACTGTGCTGTCAAGAAGATAGAACGTGTCCCTTGTTAGTCCCCAAGCAGGGAGGTTGAGAAGGTGGTAGGTAGGTCTCTCTCCAGGTCAGGAATGGCACATGCCAGGAGCGTCAACAGAGGGATACGCGCTCCCAAAACAATGACATCACGATGTGGTAACAGAGACAGGGAACATGGGGCTTGGAGAGAGTGGCCAATAAATGGGTCATGACGATGAGTTTGAATTGATGTCCTCGATACGAAGCGCCTCGTCGATAATAGACAAGCGTTGCACTTGGTGGTAGTATGAAGCGGCACCCGGCCATACTTCCAGCCGAGCGGGCAAAGCGGCCAATGAATGACATGTGGGCCTGAGGCAGCATCTATTGCACCGCTTACAGAAGGCATACAATAATACCAGTAGCCAGGTGATTGCCAAGTGGTGGTGGCAGATCGAGCGATTCGGCCAGATGCAGCAGGAACAAGTGACAGCTGCATGCAGCCCAACGCCTTCCAAGCTTAGCAGTGATTCAACATTGAACAGGGAAGGAAGGCAGGGGTGCGTCCATGGAAAAAAGGATGGAGAAAATGGCGAAATGGGCTCATCAGACGCGTCCAGACTTGCACAAGATGCACAAAATGCCACACATGCACAAATACACACCTGCACAACCATATTTGGGGGGTGTTGTGGCTTGACTCTTTCCAGCCCTGGTGTACGTCATGTGTCGCTCCTGCCCGACTGTGACTGGCCACGATGCGTCAAACGTTCAGAGCTTCCATGATGGGGAGGAGCAATGGAGGGGTCTCAGCTGCCCCGCCTCATAGTGACGTCACAACCAAAACAATGGAAAAGGGCCGTAAGCAAGTGGCGGGGCACAATACCGACTTACCTAGTACCGAACGCCCTTCTGCCCCCGTCCATTCGCTGCGAATGCTCTGGAATCGCGATCTGATCCAAGGGCAGTTTAGCATCTTTTGACTCTGCAATTTGCATTAACCGCGTTTGCCTACTTGTGGACTGCGGCGTTGCGTGAAGACCCAATCTAATGACGCAATATGGTCGAATAAGCGCTGAAGTGACTACTGAGAACTGGCCGCCCTTGCCTAATTCACGGAGAGCCACAACAACAAACTGTGGCAGGTGCGATTCACTCACAAGCCGCACCCACCCGTCCAGGCTGCTGTCCAAGCTCAGAGCAACTTTTGCGTAGGCTGCCATCACTATATAAGTCTCTCTTTGCACCCTACCCTCTCTCTCTTCTCCATCACACAATCCCATCTAACTCTCATCCACAACTTCAACAAACAACTTTCAAACCAAACCTCTAAACAACCTCAACCTCAATCAGAATGTCTGCCCCCAACGTTGACAAGCCTAACGAGGGCATCGTCGGCCAGGTCACCAACTCTGCCAAGAACGCCGTCAACTACGTCTCGGAGACCATCCAGGGCAACGCCGCTGCTGCTTCCAAGGAGGCCAACAAGGAGCAAGCCAAGGGCAACGCTGGCGACACTTCGCTCACCGGTCGTGCCTCAGGTGCTCTCGATGCCGCCTCAGACAAGATCAACGAGTCGAAGCACGATGGTGCTGCCAAGGCCAACAAGGAGTCCATCTAAGTTGATGGCTTGATCTTCACATCAGGATGGTACGTTCCTCTTTGTCTTGACTTCAATCAGAGACTGTTCTAACTGTTACATTAGCGGTTATATCTCAATTGGCGCAGGCGGAATATCACCATACCCTCATAGCTACGGCTTCTTCACGATTCAACGACTATGATGTGTTATTACCTCTCAACTCCGCAAGGAGCTTTCTAGAAAATGCACTCAGCTTTAGTTGCCTTCTAGTATATACCAATCAAGATTGATCTTTCCCCAAACTGTGCAATGTGTTGATTGCTCAAACGTGATTGATGTGAGATGATGACTGGCATGGCTAACAACTTTGACATTTGACAAGTATGTTTGCTACAGTACGCTCGACAACACCATGAAGCTAGCCCTATGTAATTGGGATGATAACTGACAGACTGAGCCATCAACACAATCACAGTGGCGACCTATACATAACAAATAAGCCTTTCTCTCCAAGCCCAATCCCGGAGGCATGTCGTCCTCGAGCTCCGCACCGGTCGTCTGGCGTTTTGCCAGTGCTCATTCTCGAGGCTTTTAGATGCTTGTTGAAACAGCTCTAGTACACTTGAACCACACATATGCGCCAGAGTTGGTTGTTTCCTGAATTTCTTCCTTCTCGTGTACTGGATGTATCGTAGGACGTCGCGCTGTCAAGGATATCCGGCCGAGAAACGAAGGTTTAGACGCAGCTGTCTAACCGGATTGGGACTCGTGCCAACCGGTGTTCAGCCGACGCCGCCCGGATCTCGATGTGATCCATTTGCGCTCTTTGTGTGGCGGCGGCGTCATGCAAATCCTCCCTCGCTCCACGTTACGCTCGACTGTCACAGCTCTGCCGTGCTGTGCCGAATACTCTCCTCCTCATGACTGCATCTCGCTACCCGCTGCTTTGGTGCTCGGAAAAATTATACCATTGTGATATACATTGACCGAGCGTGGTGGAGCATTCACATGTCCCCTCGCGGGAGCTTGGCGCCAATTTATACCACTGTACACTTCATCGGAACTGACACCTCTGCGCAAAGCCTTCTCACCATCCATCCACTATTGGGCCGGGTATACTTCCCCATTCAATCGCTTCTGCGATCCACCCCGATACACCCTGGTCAGTTCCACGTCCGAGCCTGAGCTTCAACGGCGCCGCATTCCATCTTCAAACACCTGCGTCGGACTCGTCTTCTCTTCCGTCTTCGCTACCACGACTGCTCCTCTCTTGGAGCGACTTTCCACCACGTAATTCACAATGGCCACTCGTGGCCGCGTCCTCCGTGGCCTCTCCTATACTGTCGCCGCCGCTGCTGTCGGATCAGGCGCGTTGTACGTCGCTTACCGTCCCCGTTCAATACCAGGTAGCGAAGCCGCTGCTGTTCCGCCTCCCACGTACGGTGAGGGTGGTGTGTTTCGTCCGCCGCAGTTTCCGGGAATCAAGAGCCGGGAAGAGCAGATTGCAGACCTGAAGAGGAGCGCGGGAATTGTTGAGAATGTCGCACAGGGAGTTGACAAAGTGAAATCGTGGCTAGGTGCGAAGGGAGAGGATGAGAAGAAGAGTACAGGCGGAAGCGCTGCGGGCGAGGAGTATGATCTGCTTGTCATTGGCGCCGGTGCCACAGGTGCGGGCATTGCGCTTGATGCTGCGACGAGAGGGTTGAGGGTTGCGCTTGTGGAAAGGGACGATTTTGCCAGTGGCACGAGTAGCAAGAGTACGAAGTTGGTGCATGGTGGAGTGCGGTATCTTGAAAAGGCTGTTTGGGAGTTGGACTATTCACAGTACGCTTTCGCACTCGTCCTGCCATGCCAGTAAAGCTAATCAGAGTAGATACAAGCTCGTAAAGGAAGCACTGCGCGAACGTCGGTACTTTCTCGACACGGCACCCCATCTATCGTCCTGGTTGCCAATCATGATTCCGGTTGATACGTGGTGGAAGGCGCCATACTTCTGGGCTGGCACCAAGTTTTATGACTTCCTGGCTGGCAGCGAGAATATCGAGACGAGTTATTTTTTGACCAAGAGCAAGGCCTTGGAGGCGTTTCCTATGCTGAAGAAGGATAACCTCTTTGGGGCGTTGGTATACTACGGTAATTTAAGTCATCGATTTTTTGATATTGGGTTTTGCTAATAGGCACAGATGGTGCACACAACGATTCTCGCATGAATGTCTCTCTAGCAATGACCGCGGCTCTGTACGGCGTCACTGTTGTCAACCATCTCGAAGTTACTGGCCTTGAAAAGAATGCTGAAGGGCGAATCAACGGCGCGCGTGTCAAGGACATTGTGAGAGAGAAGGATGGCAAGGCTGCTGACGAATTCTCCATCCGCGCAAAAGGCGTCATCAACGCAACAGGTCCGTTCTGCGACGCTATCCGCAAGCTCGATGAGCCTACTGTTCAGGATATCGTCGCGCCCTCGTCCGGTGTTCACATCATTCTCCCTGGCTACTATTCTCCCTCTGACATGGGTCTCATCGATCCCTCTACTTCCGACGGCCGCGTTATTTTCTTCCTCCCATGGCAAGGCAACACCATTGCCGGCACCACTGATGCACCCACCAAGATTGCCGCGAATCCCGTCGCGGGTGAAGAAGAAATCGACTGGATTTTATCGGAAATCCGAAGATATCTACAGCCCGAGATCAACGTCCGACGCGGCGACGTCCTTGCAGCATGGTCCGGTATCCGTCCTCTTGTCCGCGATCCCAAGGCCAAGAAAACAGAAGGTCTCGTTCGGAATCACCTCGTGACCACCTCACCTGCTGGCCTTCTCACCTGCTCCGGCGGTAAATGGACTACGTACCGTGAAATGGCTGAAGATGCTGTGAACGAAGCAATCAAGGAGTTCAACCTGACCCCGCGACCCCTTGGCGATCCACCGCGCATCTCCGGCACAAGCCTCCTCGACGACACCACCCTCGACGGCTCCTGCCAAACGCACCGCGTCCGGCTTGTCGGCGCCCATGGCTTCTCCAAGACGCTCTTCATCAACCTCATCCAGCACTACGGCATCGAGACGGACATTGCCAAGCACCTCTGCGAATCCTACGGCGACCGCGCCTGGACCGTCGCCGCGCTCTCCGCACCCACCGAACAGCGCTTCCCCGTGCGTGGGCAGCGCATCTCCGCTCTCTACCCTTACGTCGACGGCGAAGTGCGCTACGCCGTGCGCCACGAATACGCATGCACAGCAGTCGATGTCCTCGCCCGACGCACCCGTCTGGCGTTTCTGAACGCGCAGGCGGCGCTCGAGGCCCTGCCCAAGGTCATCGATCTCATGGCCGGTGAACTTGGCTGGGATAGCAAGAGGAAGGACAAGGAGTGGAAGGACAGCGTGCAGTTCTTGGGCAGTATGGGCCTGCCAAAGGGCAAGCTGACCCTGACGAGGAAGGAGGTTGAGGAGGGGAAAGTCGGGACGTATGGCGACGAGGAGTGGAGTCTGTATGCGCGGCACGGTCAGTACTAACTTTGATATCGAAAGGGAAAAGATATCTGTGGTGTTGTGGTAGGCTAACGTGTCGCAGATAACCCAGCCGAAGTGCTCAAGTCGGACTCGAAGATCCCCGCTGGCACGAACCCGGTGCAGAAGGACGACGCGGCGTCGAACAAGTAGAACATGCATTTCTCTCCCATTCGCCATCTCTCTCTCTTCCTCTGGTCCCGAAGCATCGTCGGTCTAAATTCATACACCCTCAAACCCGAAGAGAGGGAAACCTGTACATTAGCCAGCGAGCGCTGTGTTTTTTTCCTTGTAAAGAAAAACAAGCTATGTATATACATGAATGAGATTTAAAATCGCCCACTCCAAGTTGCGCGTGGGGTTTGCATGATATCAGGTATTCCTTCGGCCTCTTGTCGCATACCATATCCATAGTCCCTCCCCCCACCTCCCCCTCTTACCTCTTACCCCTCCCGCTCCGTCTCTCTCTCCCTCTCCCTCTCCCTCTCCCTCTCCCTCGCCTATATAACATGGGTTGTTACATGATCTATATAGTTCCTTCATTACTTGACGTTGCCTTAACCTAACCTTATATTCTCACCTTACTTGGACGTAGATCTCTATACTTTTTTTATCGATCTAGTTGTTTCATCTAATCCTTCTATAAAACTACCTTGATCGAATCTAGTTTTATCGAATCTAGTTTTATCGAATCTAGTTTTATCGAATCTAGTTTTATCGAATCTAGTTTTATCGAATCTAGTTTTATCGAATCTAGTTCCCATCTAATTCTTATAAGCTATCTCTAATCTAAACTCTAATATAGACTAACTTAAGTTCTATAACTATCTTAATCTAGGCTCTAGACTAATAACTTTACTTCTATAGCTAGATTACATTGATAAAAGGGGGGGTATGTATTTGGTGGTAGTAGTAGTAGTAGTAGTAGTAGTAGTAGTAGTAGTAGTAGTAGTAGTAGTAGTAGTAGTAGTAGGAGTAAGATATAATACTATTAGTTAAAGATAAGATTGTTATATAGATTAATAGATATATATAATATTATAATAGTAATATATTCTTTATATTAAGAAGAGAGTAGTTAAGAGTAGTCGAGAGTAGTCGAGAGTAGTCGAGAGTAGTCGAGAGTAGTCGAGAGTAGTCGAGAGTAGTCGAGAGTAGTCGAGAGTAATTAAGAGAAAAAGAGAAGAAGAGAATTAGACAGGAGCGTATGGTAGAAGGGCTTGATAGGATAGTAGTATTTATATAGAGCCAATCAGTGTGTGTTCTTTAGGTGTCCTCGTGCTGTTAGTCCCTCTAATATCGATAGTCTCTATAGAATGCGCCTTACTATCTAGTAAAGAAAACCTAGTATAGCTCTACTAGAAATAAAGTATAAAGGTATTCTTATACTATTAAACCCTTTAAGATTATTAGTCTCAATAGAATATACCTTACCGTCTAGTAGAGAAAACCTAGTATAGCCCTACCAGGAATGAAGTGCATAGGTTCCTTCTTGACCTATATTCGCGTTTACCCCTGTGCGCTAGAGATAGACTTAGATAGTTGGGGGTGTTAAATAGTAGAGAAGGCGTCTTTCGCCAGGACCTTTAGGTGATTGCTTTACACTATGTCATTATCTAGTTGAATTGCTATAATACTTTAACTGTTTGTCCCCCTTTTCTTCGTGTCGCTTTTCTCCTGTCCCTTTGCTTCGTGTCCCTCTGCTTCGTGTCCTGGTGTGTTCGGCGCGCTGTCCACAGCACATACTAGCCCGTCGTCCAAGCGCCGTTGGAATAAGTCTTTCTCCATGCCCATCTTAAGGCAAGCCTTTGCTGTATACCGAGGTTCTGGGTTCACGTTCAACATGCCCTGTAGCATTTCGAGGCTCGTCCCCGACCCCTGGTCGACCAGCCAGGTGACAAGGCTGTCCACCCAGGTTGCATTCCAAGTACGCCATTTCTCAGGTAGATTGCGGGCTTTGGGAAGCGGTGGTGCTTGTGGGAGATCATACAGCCACTCAAGAGCCATAACGCCCAAGGACCAGACGTCAGCAGACGTGTTATACGTGTTCCCGGGCTGGAATAACTCAGGGGCGCAGTATTTGTACGTCCCACAAAACGTTTTGAGGAAAGTTGTCTCTGTGATGGCTTTAGAAAGGCCGAAATCGGTAAGCACAACCTTGAAGTATGGCTCTTCCTCGAATAGCACGTTCTCCGGCTTGATGTCACGGTGCGCAATGTCGTGGCTATGCAAGAACGCAAGGCAGTCAATGATTTGGCCGACAGCGGTTACAAGCTCTGACTCAGCGAGGATTCCAGCGTGCGCCATATCTCCGCATGGAAAGTAGGGCATGACTATCATGACTTCGGGCCTTTCACGCAGCTCAATCACTTGGACGATGTTGGGCTGCCGCTTGGTCAGCAAAGGGGGAAATATTGTCCCGGAATTCCCCCCCTTTTTTTATATCTCTAGCAACAAAAAATAGATAGGAACGTACATGTGGGTGATCTTTAATGATTGTGTACTCATTTCGGATCCGTCTTAACCACTCAGGGTCAATCTCACCGCGGCGTCTCTTCCTCACGTTCGTGGGCGGCAAGGCTACCTTGCCAGCAAAAACCTTGCCGTCGCGAGCCCTGATCAGTGTGTACACCTTGCTGAACGTACCTGTCCCTATTTCCTGGTCCTTGAAGTAAATTAGGCTTCCAGTGGCGATTTGGGCTCTACTGGGTGGCTCTGTCTCGGGGGGGCTTGTTATGTCGAGCCCTTGAATGCCTGGTACTGCATTTCCCTTGGTTCTCTTTATGAGCGCACGTAGGCTCTCTATGTATCTTTCATCCGAGCCATTATGATTTGGAAACTCGATACCGATGGTTACACCTCCAGTATGAATAGTAATGGGACCAAAGGGATCTCGCGCGCCAGGTTCGTACGCCAGGATCCAGGTCTCATGCTTCCGATACTGGTCCGCATTTACATCATTGTAGGCGACTGCTGTCCCATGCTTGGACCGGTCATTCAGGAATATTTGCATTTTGTCATTGACAACGATGCTATATTGTCGGCTACTGATGCCCGGTGTGCCTCGATGCCCTAGTAGGACGTGCGATGTTGCAGTTTGCGATCCTACCTGGATTCCTTCTCTAAGATCCTCAAGCTCCATGAGCTTAGGGAAAGTTAGAACCAGGCGCATAGGGGTACCATCATCTTTGCTGTCATCTTCAGGGGACGGCGTAGGCTCTCGGCTTTCAATAGTAGCTTGGTTTGCCACACCCCCAGTCGCGGGTTGGAACCATCTTGCGTTATGGGCGAGTGAAAGTGCAGTGTTGGCCCTATTCCTGGTGTCCTTGGCTGTTAGAATTGCAAAGACCGAAAGGTCGTTCTCAGACATTATGGAAGTCTAGAGATAAGATTAATGGAGATTGAGAATGGAGGACATAGCTTGGATAAACACTTACATTCACTCTACTTGAAGGTGGGGCGATCCTTCCCGAGGCCGCCCTCTCCTGATGACTGATGACTCATTTGTCCAATTGCTCAATCGTCTAACGGCTCATTGGTTGCCTTTATCATCTGTTGCCTACTCTGGGGGCACACGGCGTTCTATTTACCAATTAATTGGCGAGTAATTGGCGAGGCAGACGTACTGCAGCCTTCGGGTTAGTTCGGCCTATCATTACGTCTGTTCCGAGCGGGCCGCTAATCGCAACTTGGCTACCTCGGTCCATCTATTGGTTGATGTACTCTTGACTCATTAACAGACGAGAGCCCTAGTCACGTGACATGAAGACCACGCCTTTTCCTGGCTTAATAAGTCTTACCGTGAGAGCGCTTCTTTCCAATGTCCATTTGGCCTTCTAGGAAGCCTTCAAGTCTCGCACTTAAATCACCTTCCAGGATCTTCCAGGATGAATAGCCCTACTGTATCTAAGTTTCAAGATCGGATTCTACAGACACGAATCGAAGACTATGAGGACATAAGGTACAGGCTTCCTTTTCTGCGCCCTGGTCCACTTTTGACGTGCTGTGCAGCATCATCACAATTCCAGGCCTTGCTGAGCTTTCGCCTGAAGAACGACTCGAGATTGCACACAAAGCACGTCAACTACAAACCGAAAATGCACCCGTGTGTGAGAAACTTTTGGCAGCTTTGAGGCAAGTATTCCATCTTTCTTCTATCCTTTCTTATCGATGATTATGCCCACCGCGCATATTGCTAACAACATATCTGCAAATTCAGAGATATGACTCCGCCCTTGGACGAGGAAGAAGAATACCGTGACTCCTGCCAGAGAGAAGACAAGGCACGCAAACAGCTCGAAGCCGAAGGGTGCCCACCCTGCTATCCACCCGGGCTCGAAATCCATCGATCAGAGCACTTGCCCGAAGACTATCGCGCGATCATCGAATATTGGCGGTCATTTCCGTGGTCAAGCGGTCTGCCGCTTTGCGCCCAACTGCGTTCATGGCGCGAGTTTCATGCACACCAGCGGCTGCGGCGGCAGCTGCGACCAGACCAGCAGAGTCGGATCGATCGATGGAACGAGTTTCTAAGTTACCAGCTGGCCCACTACAACAATTCAGAGAGCAAACTTGTCGGTTTGAAGAAGGAGCTGAGTGAGGGGTCAACGCCGCAGGATGAGGATGCCATACGGCGGCTTATCCGGTATGGTGAGCGGGATCTTGAGCGGCACACGATCATGCTGGACTGGATCAGGCAAATGGGTAGGGAGATGGAACTGCAGGCACATCCCGCGGCAGATGTCAAAGCCGTGAGTTCAAAACGAATCTCGACACCCAAACATGTAGTATCGAGGCCATCCTTATCGCGAGCAGCGAAGTTGAAGCAGCAGCAGCAGCCAGGCTCGATGGCTGATACCACGAAGACCCCGAACGCGAGACAAGCACCCACTACTCGTAGGAAGAAGCACAGCTCTCGCACTGGCAAGCAGAAAAACTGTGATGGTGTTGAATCGTCGAAGCACGCTTCGCTCCTCCATGAACAATCCCGTCCATCAAAGATAACGAAAACGCAGGCCAGAGCTCACAGACCCATGTCGCCACGTATTCCAGACCAGCAGATTACGACGACAAGATATGGGAGGGTTTCACGGCGGCCCGATCGTTGGGTTCCCGGTTGAGAACAACAACAACAACGATACACTATTCATACACAGATATGTGGAAACCTACCACTAGGTCCGAGCAAGCAAGCGTGAGTTCGAGATGAGGGGCCTACGAATATGAAGACGTGTAGCTGGGTATTCCAGAAGCACACTTTCTCGTGTCTTTCTCGATCGATGCCTCCCCAATCGTTGGACAGACTCAGGCTATTCCCTACCTATGCATTAGCATGCTTTGCCTCGCCAGGACACACATCTGCAAGCTATAAAAGCAAACAACACACATCAGCAACACTCATTCCCGGCACGAAAAATAGTCTCTTTTCGAAGGTGTAAACAGCAAACACACATCGTGCAACTATCACGGTGGAAATTAACATAATCCCGTCATTTACAATACCCCATATAGCGATGATCGTAGTATGGTAACAATAATACCCATAGGCTTTACTTACCTTTTGCGTATAGGAGTAGATATGAATATATCGTTCTATATATCGCCCTAGTCTACTTGTGAATATGTTTATACTTGGAAGGACTTTGGCATGTTTATTCAAGAGCGTCTTAGTGAAGATTTGTAAGGAGATGTTTTACTAGGTATATTGAGATATATTTAACTTGTGAGGATGGGAGTTATACTTTGAAAGGCATATTATGAATGGATCCAGTTGGAGGTCATCTACAGACTTACTACATAGCTAGCGAGCTAGGCACGAAGAGAGGTAGATAGGTACACCTATCCCATACTCAGACTATATTGTCATTCTTCCTAAAACGTGGTGAGGTAAAGCTACGTCCAGAATGCAGCTATATCACATCGCGTGGTTCTATCACAGCACGCACGTCATATCACGTCACGTCACACATCACCTCACATCACAGTCTCTTCTTCAAAGAAAAAAAAAATAGACGGAAAAAAGAACTTGGAAAGAACCCAGAGACAAAACGATAAAATGACATAAAATCGACCTCCTAAAAAAAAAGAAGAAGGGATCCCGGGATGTGCGAAACTGGGCAGGAACCCTGCGTTCGTTCCATGACCTGGCCATGCCCTGCCCTGCCATGCTATGCCATGCCCTGCCCTGCGTCGCGGCAGTGTACATTATTATACAAACGTGCAAAAATCAATACTCGGTAACCACAGTCCCCAGTGCCCCAAACCCAAAGTCCCAGTCCAGTCCAGTGCAATGTAAAGCAAAGCAATGCACAAATCTACCAAAACCAAGCCCTCACACCCGGCAAAGGCAAGAAGCCACCCCCAAATGAAAAACGGCCAAAGAAGTAGTAGAGTGCAAAAAAACAGGGCATGAAGATCGACAAGAAAATGACATAAGATGGAATGTCGAAGATATATATGCACGCACGGATGGATACGGAGGGATAGAAATGCAGGGCTCAGGGTCTATATCCATCCAGCGTACCCACGACCCCGGGGCAGTCACCACCACCTACGTAGCAGGTTAAATTGCAAACTTTGTCCCGCTAAGGTTTCCTTTTTGCAGGGCGTGTAGGGCGGAGAGAGAGATATTAATATGCTTTTTCTTTGAAACGGTTGAGTATGCGATGTGCTGGGGAGGGGTAGAGGGGGTTGAGTGGTTGGATGAGAGTGTGGCCAGGGGGGGGAACAGTTCCTAATGCGGAACGGAGTTGACTGCGCGGGCGAGGGGGTATGGCAGGGCAGTTTAGTGGTGATCGTTTGCGGGCGGACCTGGCTTTATACAGGCTGGTTTGCTGTGTGTGTAGGGTTGGTGTGTAGCGGGCTGTGTACATTGTCTTTAGTGTCAGGGTTGAGGTTGCGGATGGGTTGCATTGCGTTGCAGAGGGTTGAAAAAAGCCTTCTATCACATTGCGTTGTTTTCATCGTCGTCGCGGTGGTCGGGTGTTAGGGCGGCAGTGGTCGGGTTAAAGATGTTGAAAAGTTGACCTTGTTTCGTCCAGGGCGCATGCATGAACGGACGTCGGGTCCCGGGCCGCGCGCTACGTCATTGATCATACGAGTCAGGGGAGTTCCGACGGACTTAACGGGCCCACGACCCGAGTCACGTGGATCCGTCATCACGTGCTCGACTACAGGGGAATAGCAGACGCACCACCGAATTATGAGCGAGAGAATGCCCTGGTTGCAGGTGAGACACGCAGCGTTTCCAGAAAGAAATTTTCTCCGTATAGTGATAGATGGAAGGAACATTTTCTTGGGCGTGAGATACATAACCTTCCACCCCGTTGTCTCGGTCAGCAACGAGTTCGCGAATGGAACACCGCGGAGATGTGTGCGCCCAACGGGTGGAACATGCGAGTGTGTGCTGTCAGGATCTTGGCAAACTCCAGCCACGATGGTAAGGGGATGGATTGTGGATGAGATCAATGGAAAAGCCTCGTGTTCTTCGGGAAGTCCAAGTCCACCGATGGGGCCGCGGGTTCTGGAGCAAGCATTTCCATGTAAGCCGGGCCAGCCCTATGGAAAATTTTTGACCCACACAGCCTCAACCTTTTTTCTTTTTCTTCTCTCCCTTCAAGCCACCACGCTGCCGCCGCGGGGCTGCAGCTGGCCATGAAGCGAAGGGAACCGTTCCGCTGTACGTACAGAGTAAGCACAAGCATCCATCCCGCGTGTGGGCGTGTGGTGATTTGGGAGCATGGGGAGAGAAAAGCTTATGCCCCGATGCGATCCTTTCAATCTGAAAAAGTGCAGCAACGCTGACACTGCAAGCCCATTTCCAGCTCATGAATGCTCCTCCACATGCTCGGCCGAATGGTCTGTTGCATCCATCGTGGGAATCTAGATGCAACCTTCTCCTGCTTCCTACTGCTACCTGCTTGCTTTGCTGGCGACAGATATGGCGAGGCTTCACAACAGACAGTAGTCGTCGTTGTCGTCGTCGTCGGCGCGCGCGGGCAGAATTCCGTGCAAGCTGAACGTTACGTACAGTGTTGTTACTGCGACACATGCTATTGGGCGCTTGCATCGCAAATATAGAGTTTCACATGGCTAGCTGGCCTCCCAGTCGCGTGGCACTCCCAATCATGTATTGCCGTATGCAGCAGTCAAGCATGTCCCAAGCTGGAGATCGGGAAAACAACGGCTGGCGGACGCGTGGCCGCGCAACCGTTCAGCTACCGACGAGCTCTAGTTATGACTGATCATTCGATATCTTGGCGTGGCTTGTTGCGACGGTCAGCAATAGCGATACCAATAGCGATACCAATAGCTGGGCATACCCCGTGTACGAGAACGAGGGTCGACGTTGATCAGAGCAATCCATCTACGCGGGACTTGACCACGATACGTGCTAATAGTGATCACGCGACTTTGAGGCTGTCGATCATGAGATTGGATCTGGGTGAGCGACCTTTACGCGCGCTCTGCACGTCCCTGAACGGTCTCCTCGCTTCGGCAAAGTGTGGTTGCTTCCGGCGGGTCGTGGTCGTGGTTGTGGTCGTGGTCCAAGGGTTCGATGAGGCGCAGCAATGCGGCTCTTTCATGTATAACCATGTATAGTCACTGATGGGGAATATATCGATATTGCCCAAGAAATAACATAATTGCTCAGTATTCTTGGAAGTGTGTCAGGGATTGATGGAGATTGGCTATCGATTGCAGTCCGGCGTCGGAAAACCGGGGGATGTGGCCGTGCAGTCTAGACCATAATGGGTTAGTGCATGTCACTAGCGTCGCGCCCGCCGACCCCCGTGTCTCTTAACGTAGGTCTGGAGTGTCTTCTAGAAGCCGAGACTGGCTGGACTCTGCTGTGAATTTGTGATGTTGTGATGGACTCGACCGGACTCAACTGTCGCACTGTGAGCCCAGAGCTTCTCAACACAATGCCAGTAGTCTGCTGAACAATGCAGGTGGTCGAAAATAGAATATGCAGGACACTTGCGTGGGTATCTATCGGTGTGCATGAAGACTCCGTGGCCGTTCGTCAAATAATGATGATGGAAGCTTGGAAGGTAGAGAATCAGGCATTAATCAGCCAAAAGTCAGGCCGACATCCCGACTGTGTGCGCAAAAGCCGAGTAAACGGGCAGGCAGGGATTAGGCAGAGTTTTTTTTATTGTTGCTTTCGAGCGAGAAGTGGGGCGGCCGGTTGGGGAAGTCGCACTGGAGCACTATTAGTACTACTTGGGTAGCTACCTAATGCAGGTAGTAATGGAAAATAAGCGGGGCCAGGTGCCGATCGCCGTACTGGGGAGGAGCGACCAAAGACGCTAGGGAGTAGGGACTGGACCCTGAATTTGCAGCAAAGCAGCGTCATCGCCCTACCGGTCATGGATCCACTCACACACACTGTTCCTGTCAACTTATAATTTGCCACCCTCCTCCAACCCACTCTGTCCACCTCATCATACACACACACACCCACACAGAGCCATACATCATCTCCATCATGCTAGCTCGCCATCCGCAACAACGCAGCAATACCTTCAACAACACCTTCGTCAATCAACAGCTTCCATCGCCTGCACCTTCACACTCCAGCTTCTCAGACCATCTACCCACCACCGCGTCGCCCGACTTCAACCTGCAGAACTACCTCAACACTTTGCCTTACAACTTCGACCAGGATTCCACCATTGAACCCTCCAGCGAGACATCGTTCATGAACAACTTCGACTATACCAATAGCCCCGCCATCCGGGTCCAGCAGTCGACTCCGGTGCCTCAATTGCCAGGGGCATACAGCCAGTCTGGGAATCTGTACGAGTGGGACATGTTTAGCAGGCAACAAGGGAACAACAACAACAACAACAACAATCATCTGCAGACACCACAGAAACGCGTCCCAGCGTCGCATCGCCGGGCACCCTCGACATCGTCGGCCGGATCAGACTTCAGCTCAGCCTCCAACAACACGTCGGCGAATGCATCCGCCACTGTCCGTTACCCGTACGTCGCCCATCCCGTGCCTGAACTACCATTCACTGACTCATCATTCAGCGCTGACGAATCAACCGCACTCTACTCGAAGCAAACTTCTCTACCTACTCCCACCCAGACACCCACTTCAGAGTCTTTTCTCTCTTCCTCATATCAGACCTTCAACTCCCAACCTAACCTTTACACCACAACTGGGAACGCCCACGACGCGATGAGGAACATTCTTCAGGATACCACCAAGTATGACGACGATTACTCGGTGTCAAGTTATGGTCGCAACTCGCCTGCAACGCCACACAACGACGACTTCGAGGAGGTATCAAGGATATCCAATGGTGAGAATCCAGTCCATGATGACGTCGATGATTGGCTTCAGTACTTACAATTTCCCCCAGATGTCGCGTCCAACTTCAAGTTTGAAAGTCAAGACATGTGGAATAGGCCGATGATGGGCAAGTCCCTTGCACGCCCAACACCAAAGCATCTCTCTCCTCAGCAGTTTCAGTCGATTGCACGATCACAGTCACCACAAATCCAGAAGCCTGCATCACCTTTCAAGCCGACATCTACTTACATGGGCTCGTCTCATCGCTTGAACGCTTCGCAATTACGCGATCAACAGCAACAGTCTGTGGCAGCCGA
The DNA here is from genome assembly GCF_010093815.1 of Pseudovirgaria hyperparasitica. Classification (NCBI taxonomy): domain Eukaryota; kingdom Fungi; phylum Ascomycota; class Dothideomycetes; order Acrospermales; family Acrospermaceae; genus Pseudovirgaria; species Pseudovirgaria hyperparasitica. Next base: position 961,036 of record NW_022985553.1, read on the forward strand.
GGCAAGCTCTGCGATGCGGAACTACCAGCAGGCGCAGCAACAACCGAAGACGATATCTCCGAAGGAAGTGTCTCTCGATTACGATAACTCGGAGGATACCAAGAATATGTCCCTGTTTCCCGAGAACGATTCAGAGTCATTCGGTCAGCAATTTAACAGTGGCAACCAATTTGGTCTCCAACCGTTCGGCAACACAGAACAGGCCTCTTGGAACATTCCGCGGTCAGGCGAGGCTGACTTCACCACGCCCTCGTCAGCTGCCAACTATAACTTTATGGCACCAGTCGTTCCTCAAGGCCTCCCGCAGGTCCAATTTACCCAACAGCAATACCGAAGCATCAGTAACATGCCACCTGCGCCTGAACCAACCCCAGACTTCCCAGCGCACTTGACTTCCATGGAGTCAAGCGCCAGCGAGGCTGGTCTGGACAACAGTTTCGAAGACGTCCGTCGACCAGAAAACGTCAACGCAGATCGGGGCACGTATTCATGCACATATCAGAATTGCAGCCAGCGTTTTGAAACCCCACGAGAGCTGCAGAAACATAAACGTGAAGGACATCGCCAAAACGTTACACACGGCAGTCCAGGAGTTGGCAGCCATCTATCGTCTGCAGAGCTCATGGAACGGAATTCACAGGCTGGTCCGCACATCTGCAAGCGCACAAACCCATCAACTGGCAAGCCATGCAACACGGAGTTTTCCAGGCCGTACGACTTGACGAGACACGAGGACACTATTCACAACATCCGCAAGCAAAAGGTCAGGTGCGCGCTCTGCATCGAGGAAAAAACGTTTTCCAGGAATGACGCGCTCACAAGACATATGCGCGTCGTGCATCCGGAAGTGGACTTTCCCGGCAAGCACCGTCGCCGAGGTGGTGCGCATGACTGAGCGAAGGTGTCTGACGTCTGTCAACGCCGTTTGACTCGATTGCACGTATCGATCTGTGCGCCATCAGTTCGCATCATCGTGGTCCGCGCCAAGCTGCCGATGAATAGGGACCCCGCTTGTTCGAAACGCGATGACGTCATAGTCCGGCCACTTTGCGCCCGACATTACACAATTTCCACTGCCGTCACTCTTAGCGATTTTTGTTTTCATGTCTATTGCTTTTTCCTCGCTTGGAGCTCGCCGGCCGAACCTCCTGAGGTCCTGGTGGTAATGTGTTTATGACGGTATATGAATATTTGATACTGGCCGAGCGAATGTTTTATGATGTTCATGTATTTCCTTTACGTCCAGAAAACAGAGCGCCGAACATGTTGCAGATCTCGGAAAAATGCGCATTTCAATGACGCGCTTATCTCGTTTCACATTGTAGTCTTTGGGCATTAGCGACAACGTAGATTTCCTGTTTACTGTCTCAGCGATTTCATACTATACCCCCCTTTCTCAGGCTCAAATTATCAACACATTTTTGGGGACCTTCTTCTTCGTCTTCTTCCTCTTCTTGGGCCAAGTCTACGTTATAAATTACCGAGGTCATCACGTGTGTGACCCAGCTGCACTGTATTTTTATCTATTGTACATTAAATTAATGTTGGAGGAATCTCTAATGGAGACGATTTCGAAGTGTATTAACACCATCCTTGTACTGTATGTATGCATGTATGTATGTATGTATGCGCTGTGGTGGAATTGGAATAATGATCAGTCAATTATCAAGCAATATCGTGCTCATTCCTTTAACCATCCGATAATGGCCAAAATAAATTGAGATAAACACACACATCTGTAATCGTTTCCAAACCTAGTCCGCCCCCTTGCCAACTTGGGCAGGCATGATCAGCTCATGCGAAGCCCTGAAATGAATGACAATTGGGAGAGGAGGGGGACTGAGTCTGAGTCTCGGCCGACGGGGTTCTCATGTACGTGTCATGCAGCTGTCATGTATTACGGGCAGGCTAGGTTAGGTTACTGTAGGTGCTGGTGGTGCCAAGATAGGTAGGGGATGGATGGGGAACGGGCCTGAATAGCTGGAGGTGCGCCCAGCTGGAGGGAAGGTTAGGCTATTTAATAATTAGGCTACCTAGGTTTGTGGAACTAATAATTAGACTAATTAGGTTCTGAAAAAAAAAGGCAATTCGACGGGGTTTATATAATTATTAACCTGGACTTTTGTTACCTTATTATTGTTGTAGATGTCGTGATGTGTGTTCTGTTCTGTTTGGTATCTATCTGTATCTGGTGTTTGTTGTGCGATTTGATAGTACTACTTACTTTAGGTCAATTACTGCCTTTGGTAGGTTAGGAGGTTCTTACTATGATTAGGTTTTTGCGATTTTACGATTTTGTGGAACTGGTTTGTGTCATGCGCGGATGCATGTTATGTGTAGGGTTTTGGTATTATGTTGTCATGTGTGGATTGGTGGTTTGGGTTTTGTGAAAGGGATGTAGATACACGGTCGGGCGTTGAGCGTTCTGCGTGTTTGATATGGATGTAACACGCGGATAAGTAGATGTCTGCTAATTTAGTTGTATGGGTGAATGAATGAATGAACGAATGAATGAATGAATAGATAGATTGATGCACAGATAGATGCAGAGTCAGATACACCATCCATACTCCCACCCCCTCCTTACGGCTTAACCTTCTCCCCACTAGCCCTCCTATCCTCAGCCCTACGTATCCATCTATCTATGGATCTCTGTTTGCCTTGTCTTGCCTTGTAGATGCAGAGTCAGATACACCATCCATACTCCCACCCCCTCCTTACGGCTTAACCTTCTCCCCACTAGCCCTCCTATCCTCAGCCCTACGTATCCATCTATCTATGGATCTCTGTTTGCCTTGTCTTGCCTTGTCTTGCCTTGTCTTGCCTCACCTTCCCTCGCTCGCCTCACACCCTCGGCCCGCGCCGACGAATTTGCCGACCGACGGGCGAAAACTCCACCGCCCCCTGACTAATTAATTAATTACCACCTCTAATTACCACCATCCACCCAATGGATCCTCCATGGATGATGGACGGACGCATTTCTCAGCTACGCACGCACGCACGCACCTCGGCCGATCTATACAACAACCGCACAATCACACATCCACATCCCACACCACCCGGATAGATGGAAGAACTTGGAGATAGAGTGCTGATGTCAGATCCGGATGGATGGAACGTTCGGTAGTCGTCAGGCAGGGAAGCTCATTAGTAGTGAGAAGAGGTAGTTGGGAAAGGGCAGGTTAATTAGGCAAGATCTCGCGTGCGCGCGTGCTTGATTACTTGATTGGGAAGGTGCGTGCGTGCGTGCGCTGCAGTTTGTTGCAGGGACAGGGACAGGGACAGGGATAGTGGTATGGGCATGGGTAGTAGTAAGACTCGATGGCGGAAGTGGTTATTTTTAGGAAGCGCGATAATGTGTTAGTAATGAACGACGACGTTTGCTTCGTCGGACAGGGGATACACGATACAGTATACAGTATACACCGATGCATGCGAGGTTTTGGGTAGGGCGTTCGATATGCGTCTGACTAACTGATTACATTTCAACTGATGATTACTTGACAGAGAAGAAGAAGGTTTGAATCGGCTCGCGGCTCGCGGCTCGCGGCTCAAGAAACCTTCAGTCCCCCGTCTCAGAGCGGAGGATTCAGATCGACTTGACTACAAGGTGAGCGTTTTACGTATTCTCGCCATCCGTCTGTTCCGGCTGGCATTACGAAAAAGAAGGTCTCTAGTGCCGTGCCATAGTTATTTATTAAGCTTGTGTAGTCCGTATCTGACCGTCGGCGAGTCGGACACGGGCACGCGAGGCTGTGTTGTGTGGTGAGATGGTCAGACGATCGACTTGCTATCGGTCGAGTATATCAAGATTTGGTGAGATACCTAATGACTATGACGGTGACTCAGCGTGGACGACGTCGTTGCAGAGGGTGATGATTTAGTAGATACGAATGGGGACCAAAGGCTTAGCAATATCTCAGTGTATGAGCAACAGCTTGATGTCTGTCCATGCACTATGCAACGCATTCTGAATAATGCTCACAAACTATTCATAAGTCATGTTACATTGTGTCAAGGCTGCAGGGTATGATATCGTATTATTACATGTGAGTAATGAGCCTCGATGCAGGATCTTGAGGTGACACCCCTAAACCCTCTTTCGATGCCGCTTCACTCCATCACGACGATGATGTCGCCAAAGGTCCCTTGCCATGTGGTGGGTAGGTGCACGATGCTGTGGCTTCAATGTCGAGCGGTACACGTGTGCATTGTGCATGGCGCAGACAAATCAAGGCTGACCTGCCTCACCCGCTTCGAACAGCTCATTCGCATCTCTGACCTCGTCATTCGCACTCGAGTAATCTGAAAGTCATGTCAGCAGACCGTACTGCAGCCAACACAAAGCGCACCATACTCCGTTTGCTAGGCAGTCCTAATGCTGCCCCAATGTTTCGATATCCGTCCCTGCCTTTGACACCCCCGTTCGCGAGCTTTCTCATTGGGCCTTGAGGTACAGCCGAGTCCTGCCATTCACTGCGGCAATAAGGACAAGTGACCTTGCTACCACTGGCTCTCTTTGTTGCAGCCCATTTGTCGAAACAGGACTTGTGCATGTTGTTGCCACACGCAGCTTGACACCAAGTAACGGGCTCCTTCTCCTGTTCCATCTCGAAGCAGCAAATGGGACAGTCGTCTTCAATCGCTTTGCGATTTCCATCGTGACTCTCATCAATAGTGTCGATAGGAAGAGGAGCACCGTTGAAAATGGCATGAAGCTCAGAGGCCAAGAAAGAGTACTGATACTCCAGTTCAGGTGGAGCTTTGAGAACCTGTGTGAGCACCTATATTGCGTCAGACCTGTCTACACGCTTGACGCTCATCCACTCACATAGATGATGTGTTTGCAGAACTTGCCCATCCGGCCTTGTGGACAGTTGCAGAAGGGCACTTCCCTTATGTAGACCTTGTAGATATTGCCTGTTGAGCCTGCGAGTTCCACCCGTTCCTCCGGTACATCCTCAGTGCCTGTCCTCTCACGCTCGATCACGAACATTCTAGTGACATTAGACAAATATGGTCACGCCCATACTGGAATAACGTACCTCTGTGTGAGCGCACGCTTACGGGCTTTGGCATACTCCTCGGGTGGAGCTGATTGCCAACTGGTCTCGAGTTAGTAGAATATTGATGTTGGCTTCCGATCACGTACTCCTTGACACGCTTCTTCTCTCTCTCCGTCTTCGTCATCTTTGGTCTTGATTTGGCAGCTACCTTCTGGGTTACTATGGGAGTCTGTGAGGCTTTGGGAGCTTCTGGCACGACAGTAGCGACCGCCTTCGGTTTTGTTCTTGCTTTTGCCTTCTTTTTGGCGGGTGGTACATCATAGGCTTCGTTGTCACTGTCGTGATCGCGCTTCTTCGTATTCACTTGAGTGGTCACAATAGAAGCCTTCTTCACGGCGTCGGCGACACCAGAGGTAGGATGCTGGAATGGAAGCTGAGCCTTATTACGAGATCGGGTGATGATAGGCATTATCACGGATGACTGGGCGCAATACGTGGAACAATTTCGCTGTTGTATGTGTGATGGCCGTGACTTGAGGTTCAAACGTCAAAGCGAACTTTAGGAATGCGAATGCCACGAAGTGTTTGTACTCTCAAGAAATGAAGTAAGAGGGAGTGGAAGTTGTAGAGAAGTAGAAAAGTTGGACTGCACGTGTGATTAAGTAAAGGCAGAATGATGCCTGGTGTGTCTGCCTGCCATCGCGACTACCATGGATCTAGACAGGCACCAGTGTGGCGGGGTGAAGTAGCACGACGCGCTGCGCGTCGAAATCTTGTTTGCTCCAATCGTGCTCTCTACTTAGTATCTCCATGAAAATGAAGTAGAAATTGCCAGCACTCTCCATACTATTAGTAGATTCTCACTGACCTGTTCGATGTCCAAAAGGGTCCTGCCGTGTCTGCGCTGTCCCAACTCCTAGATCAATCCAGTCAATGCCAGATCATTAGTCCCTGCATCTTATCCGTTGTCAATGTAGATCTTTGAAAATACCTATCACTATACATTGGGCATTTCGCCATCAAGAGAGTTGAAAGGAATGTCTGAGGTATACTATGATGCTGACTAATCATCGACACAGTGGAAGGCATTCCAGAACTTTGGCGTGTGGAAGCAGGTCAATCTGCACTAAAGATCACTGGGACTCAATGGTACAAGTGTCATGTCTGTGTCCACATTGTGAAACATTCCCGACTGCACGGAAGTAAGATAGGCCTTGATACTCAGTTCCTCAACCTTCGAGTAGAAGCTACTAGGAGAGGTTGAATCAACCCATCGTAATGTGTTAAAGTCTCCTCAGCCATATCCACGGTAGTAATCGTTATCGTAATTCGAGTTGCGGGAGCGCCAGTAATCATTATACGTGCTGTAGTCTCTTTTCCCAGTGAGCCCGAGTTGGGACGCTACGTTGACGTATCCTTCATCATTTTTGGTCCCGGTCTTCGCGTGCTTCCTAATATCAACATCGTCGTCCTGCTGCCATATGGCTCTACAGTACGGGCAAGTGACTGAGCTTTGCGATGATTTGGTAGCGGCCCATTGCTCCCAGCATTGCTTATGCATGTTATTTCCACATGCTGCTTTACACCAAACTATCTTTTCTTTGTTTATCTCCATTTCCTCACAGCAGATTGGACAGTCGTCCTCAACAGGTTTTCGATTACCATCGGATTCAGAGGCATCTGCGGAGGGTATCGGCGGCGCGCCATCGAAGATCATACGGAGTTCCGAGGAGATGAAGGCAAGCTGGTATCGTAGATTGTCAGGAGCTTTAAGAACCCGCGATAGCACGTAGATGATGTGCTTGCATTGATTGCCTTTTCGAGCATGTGGGCAATTACAAGATGGTACCAGTCCAATCCTGATGGTGTAGATATTGCCGCTTGTACCTGCTAAGTCGATAACTTCTTCAGGTATCTCGCCGGCTATCCTTTCACGATCGACTACGAACATTCGCTGCGTGAGCGCACGATCTCGAATCTCCCAGTATGACCTTGGAGGTTTCTCTCGCCATCTCCTGAGTCGCTTCTCTTCTGCCGTGTCTCGCTTTTTCGCCTTCTTTTTTGGACTTTCGCCAACTGCCATTATATCACACTCATATCCTGCTGTACTCTTCCGTTTCTTTGTGGTTGTAGGATTGATCTTGTGAGTAGTGCTCGGGCGTGCATGTTGAGTGGAATCACACGACTCATCGAAGTCGAGGTCGATAGGGTTGGTCAATGAATCACCTTCGCGCGGTTTTACTCCCATGCTGATGGTACCAGTTGCGCTGTGTATACAAGTTTAAATGGTGGCAATGAGATTAATGAAGCGGAACTGATTACGGCAATCTGTCTGGCTACCTAGTGAACGATGCAAGGGAGGTGAAACCTATGACGCCGTCGTCAAGTGGCAAAAATCACGCTAACACGCGCTATCACTTGATCTACCGAAACACTGGATCACTGGGATTCCACCTATGTTATGTCAACAATATTAAATTTACTCTATCTCAGTACATTGCCTCAGAATACCCGAAAGGGATATTTGGACATATTCGCAACCGTAAGGCAAAGGCGCATTCCAGACACGATGGGAGCTCCTGAGAACTCTCCCTCATTTAACTAGACCTCTTCCAAAATCTTCTCCTCATACGGCTTGATGGCTTCTCGGTCCCCACGTTCCCACTGGGCTCATATGCCTTTTTATTTCCTTTCCTTCGACCTGTCCTCACATCTCTCCTCGATGCGCAGCAACAGCATTGACCTAAGTGAATGAGCCAGGTGATTATCGCGAATCCAGACGCAATCCACATGAATGCAAACATTTCAACACCGATACTTGCTCTGATGTTGAGCTCCGATACTCCTGCGATGACATTTTTGAAGATGACGAACATGACCGTTGCAATTACACATGCTACCGTTATGATCAAAGCATTCGTGAAAGCGAGGATCGAAATGGGAAGTGAAGCCCATCGACTGTATATGCCCCAAGGTACCACGAAGATCAGAACGAAAGAGAGTACAGCGCCAGAAAGGAAAAGCCCAAACATCCAGTGCGAGACCAGCCGGATGAGGTCAAGGATGTCGTTGATGTTTGCGGGCAGCTGAACTATGAAATGTTAGCGCACGGGAGTCTTTTCATGAACAGCAATAGGACTCACTGCTGGCACCTGCGAGCAACTCGCTTCTCAGGATCTCGACTGGATTGAAAGAATACAAGGTTTCTGGGTCAGAGCACTTGGTCACACCTTCGCCATTGTATCCTTCGCAAAATCCCCACAAGTAGACGCGATAAAAATCGTGTAATCCAAGCGTCCGCGCAATTGAGTTTAGAAGAGGTGCATTAGGCACGCTGAGCGGGACAATATTGCTCAGGTCGAGGTTGATGAAGTATATTTGCGTTCGAACTGACGAAGTAGTAGTACCGCCTACTTCGACCAGAATAAGGAAGATTACCGTGAGTAACAGACAAAAAGAGCTCAGCAGTGCAAATATCTTGCGTGTGCGCGTTGCCCGTTTGATCTGGACTTCCGATAGATCGTGGCTTCGTTCGACTGCAACATCAGTTGGCGTATCATCTTGTCGTGTTCTAGACATGTCAAAGGACTCAGCTCTGCGAGACCAGCAAGTCCTATAATTGCCTCCAAGAAACCGTCGAGGTATATAACTTACAGCCGGGAAGAAGTTTCATAGCACACATTCACTTTGCAATCGCCCCACAGGCCGACCAATATTCCAGAACAATACTGTCGGACAATTTGGCATCGACTAAGACACCATTGACGTGGGGCATAGCCACGCAACACCCAAACTTGTACGGAACACCAGCGATTCAGCAGAGTGACAAGCCGCGAATGATTGCATGGAGCGAGAGACATGTGTTGCCTAAGTGGGTCTTGCGCCACGCTTGAAAACTGATGAGCACCAGGATGATGGGTCTGAGCACGATAAACTCACTTGAGTCCGTGTTCGAGACGTCATATAATACTGTGCAGGCCTCAATTTCCCCTGTCTAAAACATACTGGCCGGATATTTTCGGCATCGTGAGGTTGCCAGTCTCCTGTTACCCATTGCTACATACACCTTTGCGTGGATAAACCCTTAACATCATCACGACAGGAACCAGCCATTTTTATCAGCTCCTTGTCGACAGGTGCCATGTTCTTTGAGGTCAGTTTCCATTGCCTTGTAGCTTGACGGGCTTGTGCAAGCAGATCTAAGTATACACCCCTTGGCGTTGAAATGCCGTTAGCTCCGAAGGTATGCATACATACTCTGGTACGTCGATGCTGAGTTTAATGGGTCAAAAACTCTATGTTGGTCAAGCTTTACCTATCCTGTGTCAACCTATGAAACTACCATCGGTAGTCTCATACTTTCCTATAATCTTCATTTTCCTCATTCATCTTGCCAACATAGGTTTCAACATGCGAAAAACCATCATCCTTGGCTACATAGCTGCAATAGCTGCAGCACAGGAATCTATCCTTACCATCGATGGGACTGTGATTCCCAATGTCGGTGGCGATCAAAGACCCACTGGCTCTCAGTATACGTACATTTCATATACTTCGACGATCCTTATCTCGACCGAAGCTGCAGTATCCACCGAAGTCTCGAATAACACAGGAACATCATCGACCAGCGATGGAATCGAAGTTACTGCTCTTGCTGGGAGCACGAAGGTCGACGGCGGCTCAGGTACCACCACTGGAACTGGCGCAACGCCTACTAATACACAACCGTGCAATAACTACCCGGAATTTTGTTCTCGAAAGTACTCTAACATCACCGAGGTTGCGGCACACAACTCTCCCTACTCCGTTAAAAACAATGCGGCTTCGAATCAGGCTCTCGATGTGACGCAGCAACTTGACGATGGCATTCGAATGTGTAAGTGATCATACCAAGAAAGGGTGTAATCCTACTTATTGACTAGCGAGACAGTACAGGGTTCTATCCATTATGAGAACGAAACTTTGTACTTTTGTCACACAAGTTGTGACCTTTTGAATGCTGGGACCGTTGAGCAATACCTGACCAAAGTGGTCACATGGCTACGTAGCAACCCGTATGAGGTCGTTACCATCCTGCTCGGCAACTCAGACCAAGTCAGTGTTACGAAGTATGTGGATCCAATCCAGAATTCGGGCTTGGGGACTTATGTCTATGAACCTCCAAAGATACCTATGGCAGCGAGCGACTGGCCAACCCTGGAAGAAATGATTTTGTCTCAAAAACGAGTTGTGATTTTCATGGACTACTCCGCAAACCAACAAGAGGTTCCATATGTCTTGGACCAGTTCAGCCAGCTTTGGGAAACTCCATTCTCACCCACAGACGTCAACTTTCCCTGTTACGTGAACCGACCTCCTGGTATCAGTGACGAGCAGGCTCGGGATCGCATGTATCTCGCCAACCATAATCTGAACACCGAGGTTAAATTTGCCGGAGAGACATTTCTGATTCCAAACACCGCAGTGCTCGATGTCGCAAATGGTGTTGACGGTATGGGCAGCCTGGGGAATATGACGGGAAAATGCACGCAAGATTGGGGGAAGCCACCGAATTTCCTGATTGTCGATTACTATAACAGAGGATCTTTCAACGGCTCCGTATTTGAGGTCGCTGCACAAGCAAATAACGTAACCTATAACCGACGATGTTGCGGCGAAGAGCCATCTAGAGGGAGTCACTTGCGGGTATCGCCCCTCCTGGCGAAGGTCATTACTGCTGCTTGTATTTTATATCATTTATCATGAGCTCAATTACGTTGGAGGAGTGCTTGGTACATGTTTGGATATGTGAATACTCCTCGGCATTGTTATCTCTTTCTATTTAGAGGTACAGGCGTCATGAGCGTTGGGTGTTCCTAACATACCTTATAATCATCTATCAAGACAAGGGAAGAGGTTTCCAGGGCTTTCTTCCTACCGAGGGTACTACTTCACTTAAGCGTGTGTCTCTCGGCTCAGGTCAATATGCATGGATCTATAACTGTGACATATGTACAGATCTGATACAATACTATCTCAGTGTTTCGGTATGCTAGCGTTTGCTGCTGGTTATTATTAGTAGGCTTTCTGAGATGTAAAGGGTAATCCTTACGAGCGTTATCACCTTTCAGGTAATGTGTGCAGCGCCCTAACCAAGATTGGCTTTTTGTCTTGATTTGATCAATGCTAGTCTCTTGTCTAGTGATGAATCAGGCTATGGCTGCTCGGCCTAAACACGGTGCTACCGGCCTCGGCTATTAATTAAACAAAGCCCTCGGTACTCCACATCTGGGGTAAACCTGACGCTTTGACGTGCGGGCGGAACTCTAACACATCATATACCCGTGTTATTCCCATTGACGTTTTGCCATTGTATATATTTCAGCAACAATCACATTCTTACATTGTAGCTACAAAGCTAAGAACATAATCTCAAGACCTGAACCAGTTCCCAGTAAGTACTGCGATGCTCGTCTCCGCTCGTGACGCCGTACATGACGGGGCAATGCTAATAGCTTCAAGTTCATAAAATCACATCACAAGGCCGCAAATATGGTGAACAAGAAAGCGCAAAAGCCATGCTACGTCCTTGGTGTGGGAATGACCAAGTTCATCAAGCCAAGAGGCAAGGTCGATTACACCGAGCTGGGCTTCGAAGCTGGTGTCAAAGCCATGCTGGACGCCCGCATCAATTACGATGACGTTGATCAAGGTGTTGCATGCTACTGCTACGGCGACAGTACTTGTGGACAGCGAGTCTTCTATCAGTTTGGCATGACGCAAATCCCCATCTACAACGTCAACAACAACTGCTCAACCGGATCCACCGGCCTCTTCATGGGACGGAACATGATTGCGCACGGCGGCTCCGACTGCGTACTTGTCGTCGGCTTCGAGAAGATGTTCCCGGGTAGTCTCCAGTCATTCTTCAATGATCGTGAGAACCCAACGTCTACTTCACACAAAATCATGATGGAGACGAGAGGTGTTACAAATGCTCCCGGCGCTGCTCAACTTTTTGGTAACGCCGGTCGGGAGTACATGGAAAAGTGAGTCGAAATCAAAACAAACGTGTATCAAAAACTAAATTGTTCAGGTACGGCGCGAAGCTCGAAGACTTTGGCGAGATCGCTCGTGTCAACCATCTGCACTCGAAGGACAACCCGTACTCGCAATTCCAGCAGACGTACACTCTCGATCAGGTCATGAAATCTAAGATGATCTTCGAACCCCTTACTATGCTTCAGTGCTGCCCCACATCCGATGGTGCTGCCGCAGCGGTCCTTGTATCTCAAGAGTTCCTCGACGCTCGTCCGGAGCTCAAGAGCCAGGCTGTTCTTATTGCAGGCCAGTGCCTTGCTACAGACTCCCCGAACCTCTTCAACAAGAGCTCGATCGAGCTTGTTGGGTATAGCATGAGCAAACACGCTGCCAAGACCGCGCTTGAAGAGGCTCAGGTCAAGGCCGGAGACATCAAGGTCTGCGAGCTACACGACTGTTTCTCTGCAAACGAGATGTGTACAATTGACGCTCTCGGCCTTTGTGAGCCAGGAAAGGCGCATGAAATGGTCCGCAGAGGTGACATCACGCACGGCGGCAAGGTTGTTATTAACCCATCTGGTGGCCTGATTTCTAAGGGCCATCCGCTCGGCGCAACTGGTCTTGCTCAGTGTGCTGAGCTCACATGGCAGCTCCGTGGCTGGGCCAACAACCGCCTTGCCCCCGACGCTGAAGCTGCTCTGCAACACAATCTCGGCCTTGGTGGCGCCGTTGTCGTGACAGTATACAAGCGCGCCGATGGCAAGACGAACGCGAAGCTCTCTGATGCTGAAGTTGGAAAACTGTCTGGTCTGGGTTACAACCCAGCTGTCGTCGCAAAGGGCTTCACGCCTCAGCAAGTCGACCAAGTACGATCGAAGAAATCCAGAAGTGATTGGGCTCTGCAGGATATTGAGCAGAAGGTTGAGTCACGTTTCTAGATATCCCAAAATGTTTGTATAATGCATCGTAACTTCTATGAGCGAGCGAATTAATTACTAGTCAATTGATGAGGAGATGAACATGATGCAAGTGAGTCTTCGGTGATCCCAAAGGCATTTCGTCGTCTTTCGTGCCGCGGGCCGGCATATGATCGCATGGGCGCCCTGGCTTCGGTGTCCAACAGGGGCTTGGCACACCCTAACAAGCCCCAAAAAAGTGCTCGATGAGATCAAGTTGTCAATTGACAAGGTTCTGGAAACAGACGTTGACCACGACGTGCGCACATTGCATCGTCTAACTTGAAATCTGACGCGTCCTCTTCGATCTCGCTTCTCAATATAGATCCTCCGTAATGCATTCATAATGTCCAAACGCCCTCTCTTTACTTCTTTGGTTGGGACCTCGGGCTCTTTGACTTGCAGAGCATGCCTCCAACAGCGCACACTGGGTCGGACTCGACAACGGTACTCGACCGTATCCTCTACGATAGACCGAGCGAAAGCCCTTCCTACTAGGACCAAGCAGAAGATAGCATTTGCAGCGCTCGGGGGAGCTGCCTTGGTCACCGGAGCGTGGTGGATCAGTGACGATGTGAAGCATACATATAGAGCAGCGCGGAGAACGGGGAGAGTTGCGCGGACTCTTATACTTAACATATATGAGTAAGTCTTATTAGGATACTTTAAGTCTCTGGCCTAACATTATATGGTGAAAAAGCTACCGAAAGATCCTCAAGCTTGAAATGGAAGACCAAGCCGAATACTCCAAGATCCTCAAAGAATGCCATCAGCGATGCGCAAACCGTACATTAGACACGATTGAGAAGAATGGCTCCATCTTCATCAAGCTTGGGCAGCATTTGACCAGCTTGACCTACCTATTGCCGAGCGAATGGTGCGACACGTTCATTCCGCTACAAGACAAATGTCCGGTGTCATCAATCGAGTCAATTCGTGAGATGATTCGTCAAGATACAGGGGAGGAGCTCTCCGACTACTTTTCAGAATTCGAGGAACGGCCATTAGGAGCTGCGTCTCTCGCACAAGTCCACCGGGCTACGATCAAAGAGTCGGGGCAGAAGGTTGCGGTGAAGGTGCAACATCCACTATTGGACGAATGGGCACCATTAGATCTGTCTTTGACGAGCTTCACTTTCTCCACGTTGAAATATTGGTTTCCGGAGTACGATCTCACATGGCTATCCGAGGAAATGCAAGTCTCACTGCCACAAGAGCTTAATTTCGAGCTCGAAGGCAAGAATGCTATGCGCGCTCGTCGCTTCTTCGCGGATAAGGATTACCCTCTGTTGATACCGGAGGTACTATGGGCGAAAAGGCGAATACTCGTCATGGAATATCTCACAGGTAGGAGGCCAGACGATCTAGATTACTTAGATTCGCACAACATCGACCGTGATGAAGTTTCAGCAGCGCTCTCCCATATCTTCAACGAAATGATCTTCGGGAAAAATGCACCATTACATTGCGATCCACATGGAGGAAATCTAGCCATAAGGCATAATCCAAACCGTCGGGGAAAGAAGAACTTTGACGTAATTTTGTACGACCACGGGTTGTATCGCGATATCCCTATCGATCTCCGGCGTTCTTATGCCAAGCTCTGGTTAGCTGTCCTTGAAAGTGATGAGGCAGGTATGAAGAGGTACGCTCACGAAGCGGCTGGAATCGAGGAGGAAGATTTTCACCTGTTTGCGAGTGCCATCACCGGACGTGATTACTCTGCCGTGAAAAGTGGCTTGACCGAAGTTAATCGGAGTGAGGAAGAGAAAGAGAAGATCTCAGATGCGCTGGGAGAGGACATGCTCCTTCAATTGGTGCGCATTCTTGGCCAGGTTCCTCGTGTAATCCTGCTTATCTTGAAGACGAACGATTTGAGTAAGTCCTACCTTAGAAAGTTGAAGATCTGGTATCTAATGGCATTCTAGCGCGGTCACTGGATGAGCATCTCCATACGAGGCATGGCCCTCTCCGAACATTCCTTATTCTCGCCCGATATGCGTCTCGCACCGTCTACGAGGAGCAGCTTGAACAGCTACGAGGAAGCTTGTTCTGGCCAAGCAATTGGATGCATCTAGTGTTCGCATGGTCTGCGTATGCGCGGACGGAGCTGAAACTGTCGCTGTATGAGCGGTGGCTGGGAATGCGGGCATTCTGGAACCGGAACCGTTGGCACTCGATCAGCAACCAGCCATCAGACTCCTGAGTGTTTCGTCGAAGGAAGGCATATGGTAGAGACCCTCAGGTCTGCTGCACGGAACCCCGCATCTCATTATGATAGGGCTCACGTGCGCAGTCTATATTTAGAACAACTCTCGAGACGCCAAGCACTCATTCAGTGTGGTTTAACGGTCAGTATATGGATGCCCGTCGAAGAGGAGTGTGTAGACAATATTCAGACATGTTCCAGTCAAGCATTAGGGTTGTGTAGAGCGACGTATACGCTATACGCACTGGCAGAAATGGCCAGAAAGGGGGAAATTCTCATCACGACGGCGAGACTGCGTTGTGGTATGTACATAGGTAACGCCATAGATGATGACGATTCCAGTGGATGAGCCACACACCGAAGATACATTTACATAGACAGACATGACCAATCGACCTAAAATGTATTCGCGGCCCAGTGGGCGCAGACGACAAGGCGCTTGGAATTGAGCTCAATCCATTCCATACCAGTGGGCACGGCGCGCGGCGGATAAGGCTCCGCTCTGATTGCTCCATCAGAAGCGCCAGAAGTGTTGGGGATGCATGCTATGCAGGCATTTACGAACAGCGGTAGAGTAGAAAGTAGAGGTATTATTAGGCGGCGACAAAGATCAAGACTTTGTTTTTGATAGAAGGCAGCAAGTGAACCGTTCCAGGCGCAACTGTTGCTGCTTTAGCTCGGCGAGTGCGGGGCAAAAACCGGAGGGAGGGCGAGCAGAAGGTCGAGACGTCTGTCTGCTAATCAACCTTTAACCCTTCACCTCACAGACACTGAGTGCGGTCACTGTGACAATCGAATATACCGTCCTATTTCCAGCTTCAGAAAGCAGACTTACCTTACTCTCACTGGCAGCACGTCCAATTCCACTTCCGGCTTTGTTACTTGCATTCCGTTCCCGCTCCTCGTAAGCCCTCGCAAACGCTCTCTGCCCGGGCCGTTTCTTGCCCCGGTCGTAGGCACTTCTCCGAGCGCCTGCACAGCCTCACGCCCCAAACTCCAACCTCTAATACTACACGCGCGCTGCTTAGAAGGGTCTCATATCTCTCGGGCTCCCGTTCGGAGCTTCCTGCACATCACAAGAGGTGGTAGAGTTACTGGAGTGCTCGTGTAGGAGACCGAGTCAGCCATCATCATGGATGTACCCTCTCAGGCAAACCTGAGGGTAACCAGTGCGTATATATCCTTCTGGCAGGCGGCAACACGACGATGGAAAGCTAATTCGAGACACAGTCATTGCTGCTGATGGACTGTACAAGAGAGATCTGTTGAGTGAGTACATCCGCAACCTCCATGGCGTGCGCAACGACCGAAGTGATACTGATGACGATACTTGTTAGGGTTCCCGGATCCCTTTGCGGTCGCCACCATCGGCGGGGAGCAAACTCGAACCACGACCGTCATCAAGAAAACCTTGAATCCCTACTGGAATGAAAGCTTTGATATGTATGGTTCTCCTCAAAGGATATGAGTTTAGGCAACAGTATACTGATATGGAGCGTAGGAAAGTAAATGAAGACAGTGTCCTCGCCGTTCAGATATTCGACCAGAAGAAGTTTAAAAAGAAGGACCAGGGGTTCTTGGGGGTAATAAATGTTCGGATCGGAAGCGTGATTGATCTTGACGCTGGTGGTGATGGTGGGTTACCATGGAATGGTCTCCCGCTCTTTCACACCCACGACTAACACCTTCCCAGAAATGCTTACACGGGACCTCAAGAAATCAAATGATGCTATGATTGTACACGGAAAGTTGATCCTTAACCTTTCCACAAACCTGTCACAACCCATAAGCGGTGGTGTCAACGCTGGCCAAAACCGACCACCACCGTCTGCGCACTCGTCCATGAGTGGAATGCCGGGCCAACCCGGTCCTTCGAATGCCGTGCTATCTCCAAACGCTTCTCAGTCTCTGCGCTCTGATATGTATCCAGGCGGTAGCAGACCTGGCGCAAGTACTTCTGGCCCACCACCGAACATCAACCAACCCTCTGCAGCTCCTGCACAACCTCCTCCGAACATGGCGAATGGAGCTAACCAAGCGATACGGAATACCGGGTATAGTGCATTTGAAGATGCGCAGGGTCGCCTTCCTCCTGGTTGGGAAAGAAGAGAAGACAATCTCGGCCGTACATACTATGTGGACCACAACACTAGACAGACAACATGGCTACGACCACAAGCTGGAGCAAACGAGACAGATCAGCGTAACGCTATGGCAGCCCAGACCCAAATGGAGCGTACTCGTCACCAGAACCGCATGCTTCCTGAGGACCGTACGGGAGCGAGCTCGCCTACCCTGCAAGACAGGCAGCCCGGCGGTGGCTCACCATCGGGTCCTACTTCGAATCAAGTCTCTATGATGGCAACTGGTGCAACGACAGCTGGATCGGGAGAACTCCCATCTGGCTGGGAACAGCGGCATACTCCAGAAGGGCGGGCTTATTTCGTAGACCATAATACCCGTACGACGACCTGGGTGGATCCAAGACGCCAGCAATACATCCGTATGTATGGCAACAACGCGGCAGGTAATACAATTCAACAGCAGCCTGTGTCACAACTGGGGCCACTTCCAAGTGGATGGGAAATGAGGCTCACGCATACTGCACGCGTGTACTTTGTCGATCACAACACGAAGACCACCACTTGGGACGATCCTCGTCTTCCTTCTTCGCTGGACCAGAACGTACCACAGTACAAGCGTGACTTCAGGAGGAAACTCATCTACTTCCGTTCTCAACCAGCGCTTCGTATTGTCTCCGGGCAATGCCATGTGAAGGTCAGACGTTCGCACATTTTCGAAGATTCGTATCATGAAATCATGCGGCAGAGCGCCGGTGATCTGAAGAAACGACTCATGATCAAGTTTGACGGTGAGGATGGTCTTGATTATGGTGGTTTATCTCGGTATGTCAGTATTGCAACCTGCCTGTCTGTGTCTAACATGATCTTTAGCGAGTTTTTCTTCTTGCTCTCTCACGAAATGTTTAACCCTTTCTATTGCTTGTTCGAATATTCCGCTCACGACAATTACACTCTTCAAATCAACCCTCATTCTGGTATCAACCCAGAGCATCTCAACTACTTTAAATTTATTGGCCGCGTAGTCGGCTTGGCCATCTTCCACAGGAGGTTCTTGGACGCTTTCTTCATTGGAGCGTTCTACAAGATGATTTTGAGGAAAAAGGTGAACCTTCACGATATGGAGGGTGTTGACGCTGAGTTTCACAAGAATCTCATGTGGACATTGTGAGTGCAACAACATTACTGAAAGTGGCATAGCTAATATCTAGGGTAGGGACAACGATATTGAGGGTATAGTAGAACTCACCTTCTCTACTGACGATGAGCGTTTTGGCGAGACAACCACGATAGACCTCAAACCTGGTGGCCGAGATATTGAAGTCACCAACGAGAACAAGAGAGAATACATCGAGTGAGTCCTTGTGTGTCTGTTTTACAGAGACATGCTAACCTCTTTTCAGTCTTATTACAGAATGGCGTATCCAGCAGCGAGTAGAAGAACAGTTCCAAGCCTTTGTGACTGGATTTAACGAGCTCATCCCGCCCGATCTAGTCAACGTGTTCGACGAGCGTGAGCTCGAACTTCTCATCGGCGGTATCGCTGATATCGATGTTGAAGACTGGAAGAAGCACACTGACTACCGCGGGTACACCGAAAACGATGAAGTTATTAAGAACTTCTGGCAATGTATTCGTTCGTGGGACTCTGAACAAAAGTCGCGCCTGTTACAATTCGCCACTGGTACAAGTCGTATCCCAGTCAACGGTTTCAAGGACTTACAAGGGAGTGACGGACCAAGGAGATTTACGATCGAAAAGGCTGGAGAAGCTAACCAGCTACCGAAGTCACATACTTGGTACGTACCATTTGCTGATAATATAAATGCACACAGTACACTAACAACATTACCAGTTTCAATCGCCTGGATCTACCGGCCTACAAGACATTTGAAGCACTGAACCAAAAATTGACAATTGCGGTAGAGGAGACTGTTGGCTTTGGACAGGAGTGAACACCGGTATTAGGATTACGCTACGCAGCGGTTTGAAGTTCTATTCTGTCATTACCTTTATATTGTACGCCATACAAATCACGCACACAGACATCACGCAGTACATCCTTTTAGAATGGGCGATGGATGGTGAATTGGGGGGGGGCCGGTTTGGCAGTACGGATCATCATCTCAAATAACTATTAGGTGTCGATGGTCGACACGTTTGTCTGGAGTCATATTTGTAGGGAGTCTGCCTTGAAGTTCCTTCCTAATGAGCGAACGTGGTGTAGTGTATGATGATGCCCAGCCGAAAACATATGTGCAACCGAATGCCCCCCCTAAATCCAGGTCAAGTGTTGTGGAAAAAATCATTTCCTACGCTGGCCTCCAGATACGGTCCCCCCCCCCCCCCCTCTCTCTCTCTCTCTCTCCCTCCATCACTCAGCCCATCACTCCTTATCGATTCAAACTCAACAACGTCTCAACATACTTCCTCGCATCAATCCCAATTCCCTCCGCCATCCCCTTCGGTCCCCACCCTTCTGCCCTCCCACCCATCTTCTCCCCGCTCCCCCCAAGCCCCATCTTCCACAACCCACTCACCACCCGCCCAGACCCACCAGCCTTACTCCCACCACCACCACCAGCACTCCCATCACTCCCCACATCACGCGCCCGCCGCACCAGAAACGCCTCCCTCAGCAACGTCGTCCCCTGCCCGTTCTGCACCTTCGATCGTCCCGTCGTCGTCGTCGTCGCTGCTGCCGTCGCCGCCGCCGATACTGCCTCCGACGACGGCGTCGGATACGGATCACGCGAGCTGGCATTACTGCCTGGGAGACGCAGCCAGACGACCCACCAGCCGCGGCTCGTCTTGCCTGTTTGTTCGATGTTCGTGAGGGCGTCGATGCGGCGGGTGCGGAGGACGGCGTCGAGGATGGCGGCGTGGACGCTGAGGGCGTCGATGCGGGTCCATGTGCTTGTTTCGGGAGATTGGGTTGTTGTTGTTGTTGTGGTGGTGGTGGAGAGGGCATCGGCGGATAGTAGGCTGCTGCTACTGCCCGGGTCGGGGATGTCTGGGATGCTGGAGTGGAGGGTGAGGGTGCGGGGGTCGAAGACGAGATCGAAGATTGGGGCGGCGGCGGCGGCGGATGCGGAGGACGGGTCTACGGGGGATGTGGTGTAGGGTTGGGAGGTTGAGGCGATGCGGGATGTGATGCGCTGGGGGGAAGTGGATGCGCTCAGGGGGGCGTGGAGCGGGGAGAAGTAGGTGTGGAGGTTTTGGTAGAAGGAGGCGAGGGTGAGGGAGTCGGCGCGGGGGGTGAAGAGGAAGGTGTAGATGAAGGGCCGGTGCTGTGAGGAGGGAGTGAGTGTTAGCTGAAAGGTAGGGTAGCGGGATTCTTTGAGTTTGTGTGTGTGTTGGATGGAGTGTTTGTGGATGGGTAGACATACGATATATACGACGACGCGCAGCCGGGTATGCGTCTTTTTGTGTTGGGATTCTGCCTTGATCATTTTTTCGTAGTCTGTCTGATCGTCATCTGTAGAGTCGGTGTTCAATGAGCGCTCGAGTTCGATGTAGAGTGTGCGGAGCAGGATTCGGTTGTTCCAGCCTTCGGATCCGCTGTCATCGGGGTCTTCGTCGGCGATTTCGTCCATGTCACCCTTTAGGCCAATGATAAAGTGGCCTTTGTTCTCCTGTTCGATGGATTTTTTTATCATCTCTTCGACGCGGTCAATTTGGGAAGCTGGGATGAGGTTACCGGGGTGTCTAGGCTGGTTACGAAGCGCTGTGTCTGCTGCATCGCTTTGGGGGACTGCGGGTGGATTATTGTCAGGACTGTCCTCTTTATCTTTGACATTGTTAGTTTGAGGATCCTTGGATCCCCACGAGGAGTAGCCGAGCGTCAAGTAGTACTTCCAGGCTTCAGGATCGGTGATAGAGTTCAAAGCTCCAGACTCTGCCTTGCTATCTGGAATGGTCTCTTTGGCGTCATTTGCCTCGACTGCCTCTGAAGCCCTCTCTAGTGATTTTTCGGCAGCGCGGACGATAGGCCGTGGTATTCCTCGAGGCAGCGCTTTAGCAGAAGAAACAGAAGGAGGATACTCCTGCTGCGTAGAAGATGTCTCCTGAGTATTGGATACTTCTCTCTGAGCACGTCTTCGTCTCCTTTTACGATCTGAACTTGGATTGTCTCTGACACCATACGCATACTCTCCGTATCCGTAAATTGACTCCATCCATTCCGAGACGTCACGCAGAGATGTCCTGGAGATAGCACCGACTCCAGAGAAGACGACGCCGTCAGAAGCCCTTGGAATCTGCCCGCTACCCATCCACGGCGTTTGGGGGCCTGATCTTGCGTCTTTCTTCTTCTTCGACTTCGACTTTGCTGGCACCTCAGATTGCTCCTCTGCAGGTTCGCCGTAGCGAGACACGACAACATCTACTAGTCCATCGGTACGCCGTGCAAATTCTTCAAGAACTTCGCGTTCACCACTGCCCCATTCTTCTTCACCAACCCCGATGCCAAGCTCACCTCCTGCTGCGAGCTTGATACCGCCATAGATGCTGACTGCAGGGCTTCCATGCAGCAGTACGTCCCATCGCTGTGCAAAGCGGCTCCAGAATCGGTCAAGCGTGTTACAGAATCTATCTCGGCCTAGTCTAGTGATTAGATCTGTCAAGGTCGAGCCATGGTGAAGCCGAAACATGCGGTGGGCCTGGGAGAGCTGCTCCAGTAGTAATGCCGGTGGGCTTACTTCGCGAGACGAATACTCTGTTGATGGTTTCGTAGGGCCGCTCCCTTTGGTGGTACCGCTTGACGTAGCATTCACAGGTAGAGCAGTGAGATCAACCGAAGCCAAGATCCACCAGTTTTCCTCGATCTCTCGCATGACGACCCTAGTCTTCTTGGTGTCCACAGAGTCTACAGCTGCGCCGTTTGCGAAGCTCCTGATATCGATTAGTAATTGAGTGGTAGAAGTGGTCATTTGGCTTAGAACCTGGCAAAATCTACCATACCCTGCGCCAGCCCGACATGACGAAGTTTTTGGTTCTCTTCATCATTTGCAGCGTTGTCTGACAAATTTGTATTTGACTCCTTTGAATAATAAAAGACGACTTGCTTTCGAAACTCCTCGTCGGTCTGACCTAGAAGCGGGTTGTAGATGGCAAGGAACGAAAGCTGAGCGGGAACAACCTTGGCGATGGGCTCTACATTGCCAGACATGATAGGCAGCTGTTCTGAGTTGATAGAGACTTAATATACCAGGGGTAAATCCTCAAGGTAGCCCAGTATCAGCCGCAAGCAGTGGGAACCGATGAGGATACCAGAAACGAAGATCAAATCCAGAGCGCAGCAGAAGTCCAAATCCTCATTTTGTGAGAGACCTGGCTGAAACTCGGAAGTACAACAGGTCCGTCTAGACACAGTGAATCGACGATTTGTTGTTTGAGGCTACAAGAGGCTGGTGGAAGATGCAGCGGAAGTCTCGATCGTCGGGCCCTCTACGTCGACCTTGGTGATCGGGGTTCCTGCCTTGATGCCTCGATCATTAATAGATGCCTCAGGCCGGAACATGAAAACCAGCAACGCGTTCTGAACGCGCATGCAGCCCCAGAAGCATTGAACCTGTCAATCAACACCCCTTTATGCGCTTCAGTGATGTTAATTCATGCTGGGAGGCGTCTATTCTCTGTACCACGCCAAGGAGTAGTCACTTATACTCGATGCTTCAGCACCATCGAAGATCATCGTGAACCCTTACGAATCTTATATTGCGGTACAGATGCATTCAGCACAAGTTCGCTGATAGCCCTTGACAACATACGCAAGAAATTTCCACGCATCATCGAATCAATCCAGGTCTTGCATAAGTCTGAAAAGCCCACGGGACGCGGCCTTAAAGTCCTGTCAGAAAGTACGTATTTGTATCAGCCTCGTGGCTTCCAACTCACCTAGCAGTACCTATACAAAAACTTTCTCGGTCACTTGGTTTAGACACTTATCACATCAGTCACAGCAATGAAATAGCTGTTTGGACAGTATGTCTCGAATGTGAATGTTTCTCAATCGAGATCTAATAGCTTCATAGCCACCCAAGGAGTACAATTTGATCATCGCCGTCTCCTTTGGGCTGTTCATCCCTCGGAGACTGATAGAATCCGCAAAGTATGGGGGACTGAATGTGCACCCATCACTTCTACCTGAGTATGTCACGTGGCTGGATGTGCTTTCTTCAAGTGGTCTGACATTAGCAGTCTTCGCGGCGCCGCTCCCATACACCATGCCTTGTTACTGAAAAGACCGGTCACCGGCGTCACCATCCAAACTCTCGATGTGGACAAGTTTGATCACGGTCTTAGAATAGAGCAGTCAGGACCAATTGACTTGACACGAGGTGAGTACGTAACCCTTGAGTCTTTGTCAAGGAAGCTCGGGCAAGTAGGCAGCCAGATCTTAGCCCAGTGTATCATGAACAAAAGCTATTTACTTGGACCGAACACGGAGGCCCCTAAGGATGGAGGATGGAGTCACTCGCCGTGTGCTCCGGACGATGAGAGATTTCCCCCAATTAGCCCAGCGCCTAAAATCACACCGGAAATGAAGCAGATAAAGTGGGAAACCCAAACATTTGAAGACATTGCACTACACCGACGTGTTCTTGGGCCCACGTGGGACAAGTCGATTCATGCCATGAATAAGCGCATTATCTTCCATAGGTTCGAATTCGCACGGGATGCCAGTATCTTCAAAGATCTTCTTCCTGGGGAATCTATCACAGTCTCTAGTCCGGACTCCAACGTTAGGACGCCCTACGTCAAGACGTGTGATGGGCCTGATGTAGGGTTGAAAATGCTGAACTGGACGGTTGAGGGAAAGAGGCCGAATTGCTACTGGATCCCAAAGAAACCGAAAAGTCGTGCTATGTCGGCAGAAGAGTCAAAAAAGATTGAGGGTGCCGCAGCATGAGAGGAACTTCGAGGATGTAGCAATATACTTAATCCAATTGTATCATTCCAATTTCAGAATCGAGACTCCGCTGTGGCAGGGTCACCGGCAAGCCATGGCTTGTTTTACCCGTGAGACCTCTGAGCGACTTCAACGTACGTTCTATCAGATACTCGAATCTCGATGTCTTCGCTGTATAAGTCTACGTGTGCTCAATTCATTGGATTGTCTCTGATGCGCTGAACCTCAGAGGTTCTATGTAGGGCCCGGTCGATGCGCAACGCGGAAGGATCCCACTCCGCTCGACAGGAAAATATACACACAACATTCATTCTATACAAGGTCGTTCGTTAGAACATATTATGCCAAACAAAGCTATCGATGATCCAGATATCGAGGGCTTACAGTAGCGAGCAATCAAGCAAAATTTGGTTCTCAACCAATCGAAGTCAACTTTTACAATTGCCTTTTCATGGCCACTAAAATCTGTTTCTTGATTAGTGCAGAGTCATTGGCGCCAACAACATCAAATGATTTTTTTTCGTCCAACTGCCTGTTAGAAACTATAGTATACGGCTAAATCAAGGTGGAATGTCAACGACAGTCTGCTAGTTACACGTTGCAGGTGAGCTTTACTATCGCGCAATGGTTGCTACTGGTGGAGATGACGAAGATATTGTCCGATGGGTACCGCCGCCCAAGGAATAAATTCCTCTAGCATTGCGGCATGGGTAAACGCATGGATTTATCAAGTACTGTAGTTCACTAACCATTAACAAGGTACGTCTCTCTTCATAGGTAAACGATTCTAGTTCACTAAAGAATCAAGACATCTTTGGGTAGCCGTGAGAGTTGGCATGCACGTTTCGTCTTTGGAATTAAAATAACAGAATCCATTGATGATGAATGCATGCGTTGGGAGAAAATCGTGGATACTTCCTCGATGCCTCCTTGCTGCCTTTCTTTCTGAGAATCCTCTCGTGTCGCTGTGCGGCTGTGGAGCGTATCTAAACTATTTGTCCCGATATCTGATTACATCGGTAGTCACAACTCGGTCTGTATTCACACTCATTCTGAGTATGGTGGTGAATCTGGACCCCTTATCAAGGGGATCCGGTAGGTGAGAAACTTTGGGAGGGCGTTAACGGCTACGGAGCTATAGGGTCCGACTTTGCCTTCGTCCAGCTGGAATGTATCCAGAAGTGTCCCTAGCGTGACAGCAATTTGGACCGCTTCCGGTTTAGCATGACTGCGTACATTCTCAGGAATCCCATCCCAAATCTCTTGCCAGAACCCTCTCTCCGCGTCGTCGAACTCGGGGGGCATATAAAACTTTTGCTCGGAATATTCGCCAGCAAGGGTGTGGACGCGGCCAAAGCCCATGCCAAAGGGAAGAGGGGTTGATAGTTCCCAGTCAACGATACCAGAAACCTCACAGTTATCATCAACCATGATGTTGACCTCGTTCAGGTCGAAGTGAGCGACAAAAAGTGGTAGACTCTTGAGCTGGTCTAATTTGCCAAGCAAATCTCTCGCCACGAGGTGGAATTGGCGAATCTGGGGATCCTCAGAGGCGAGGAGTAGTTCTAGATGCGGGCGAACCTTATGATCAATCACCGAACCACTGCTATCGTCGACATAGCCCTTTGACAAAATTCGGCCTAAGGATCGGACGGTAGTAACTCTGGTTTGTGAGGTTCTTCCTCTTGCACCATCAAGCCATGTTTTTCCAGGAATGCACGTCATCCAGTAAACCCATATGCCCTCACGTTCCAATTCTGCGTCTTGAATTACTTTGATGTCAGGGACAACCTCGCCGAGCACTCTCCGGGCAAGTAAGAACGGCTCAAGATCTAGGGGTTCGGGCCGGAATTGTATGACGACATCCTCGCCATTTTGCAGCGTTACGATTACTGTCCTACTGAAAAAACCTTGTAAATTGGGCCCTCGAGCCTTCTTGGAGGGGATGTCCGAGTGCAAGTTGACCAGTTGACGTGCTTTTGTGCTCTGTTTCGACGGCGTGTTTAGACACTTTGGAAGGTCAGCATTAGAGGTAATCTCGATAACCATGATGATTCCGAAGTGAAACTCATGCTAAGCTAAGTAATAAAACAGCTTATGCTTAGAGATAGTAGAGAAGTGCTGGGTGATAAAAGACAGTGATCTCTCCGGGATGCTTACCTAAGTATTAAGTAATCACGCTTATACAAGGTCAGTTACTTGGCTCTTATGACTCATAATGATTGACGTTGAGGTGTACATCCAGAGTAGCTTAGTTCAACTTGTTAGTTAATATCATTCAATTCATTATATATATATTCTGGTACAATAAGATATAAAGAGATGTTATGAACATTCTCTCATGAAAGTTTTATCGTCTAAGATAAATGTTTCTTGAATTCGTTGAAGATCGCGATAATACACCAGTACATAAAGCGCATTGTCCGCAGTTCTTGGCTAATGCACCAGCATTGATTGCTTACGGCCGCACACTCGAGTAATATAGAGGCAAATTGAACCTACCTTCCTACACAGCACGCTACAAGACGTCACTCAGTACTACCCGCAACATGGCGCCGCTCATCCTTTACGTTTCTCCCGGCGCATGCTCGCTATTCAATCACATCCTTCTCCGGGAATCCAAACTCGACTTCTCGCTAGTCGTTCTGGATATCACAAAGACAAATGGCTTTCCCGAGACGCACGCTCATCTCAACCCGAAGAAGCGCGTGCCAATCCTGATCCTCGAAGACGGCAAGACAACAATCACCGAGACCGTCGCCATCGCATCCTACATCGATCGTCGCGCGCCCGAGGCAGGGTTGTTTGGCAAATCCGACCTAGAAGCTGTGCGATGCTACGAATGGTTCAATTGGCTGTCCGGGACTGTGCACGAGCGAGGCTTCGGGGCGTTGTTCTTGCCCAAGATGTGGACGGCGGACGAGGCTGCCTGGGACGGTGTGCGTGTCACGGCGAGAGAGTGGGTCCAGTCTTGCTTCGCGCAGATAGAAGAGAGACTTCAGGCTAGCAGCAGTGGATATTCGGTTGGGGATGAGTTCACCGCTGCGGATGTATTCCTTTATGTCGAGTATCGCTGGGGCAATCTGCTTGGGATGGATATGGAGGCCTTGTATCCCGCACTCACGAAGCTTGTAGGTAGAGTTGTTGAGAGAGAGAGCGTGAGAGAGGCAGCTAGGATCGAGGGAATTCCACTCATTCTGGATGACAGGGGCGGGGATAAGGAGAGGAATTACGGGAAGGTCGACGATTCGCAGAAAACTGAAGAGGCTTCATGATATCGTTTGTCGTTGGGATGATCCTTGCCACATACTATATGTAGAGTAAGCAATTGTCCCAAGTTCAGCCAAGCTAGGAGTAAGCTCTTTTCCAGTGTGGCTCCTAAAGCTGAATTGCGATATCCTCCGCCTATCATCTACCCTTATGAGGGGATGCATACAACGTCATTAACCGACCCGAAATGTCGGTGTCGTTCTGTCCAGACGTCTTGCTACGGGTATATGGAATGGAGCCAGGGTTTGCGCAGTGCTAGCATCCGAAAGATGGCACATAGGCAGTATGCAGGTAAAGGACAGGCATCTAATAGGCTCATCTACGAAGGGCAAAACCCACCGATTATAAGAAGGCGGAACGTCGGATATACTCGAGCTTAGGAAATATGTCACAATGTACAGTATCTTTCCTAGACCAGAATGCTCAGGGGCTATTATGCTCCCGAAAGCTCTATGAGCAGTGGTGCAGCTATTCATGACTCGAGCGGATGCAGTTGTAATCTGGCTGGCAGAAGAAATACCACAATTCAACATGGTTAAGATGACTGTAAGTGAGATTCTTTAAATCAAGGGTGCGTGCGGCTGGGGTTCATAGATAACACTGCAGGAGCAGTAAGCCTATATGTCTCGTTGAAGATGCCGAGATCTCAAATAGATCATTTGTCCTCCGGAAAGGTAACGCCGGTTAGGATATATTCCGCATTCGTATTGTCGATGATATACGCCATGACTTATGATCTTTGAGATCCTGGGTCGGTCTAGTCCGCTAGATATAAAACTTCGAAATAGAGTAGTTTTCCACAAATCCTTTGTTTTGCCTCATCTATAGTTGATTTCTCATAGCGAGGAGCATTCGAGTGTCGAGTCCGCCACCCTCTACCTGAAATCTCATTGGAGTAACTTTCTCTACGGCATTCAAGATGAAGTAAACATGAAGCTTAGTCTCGACGGGGCGTCTCCACTGTTGATAGCGGAACATTTCCTATCCAATGATGACAACTATGCTCATATTTGCCATCAATGAGCTCTGAGCATGCTTGCGGAATGGATAGTTACGTGTCGAAGGATGCCAGAATGAGTCAACTGCTCTGCTGCTGTCGCCATATGATCCTCGACCGGGAAAGCGGTTAATGAAAGGAGAGATATCAGCTCGTCTTGGCGGCGGTCAGTAGGCGAGGGGAGCAGAGTAGATTCTGAAAGGGCGCAGTTACAGGGATATAGAGGAGGATGTTGATTTGCGGATAAATGAGAAAGGAGGATGGCAATCCATGGATAAATTG
This sequence comes from Pseudovirgaria hyperparasitica, assembly GCF_010093815.1. Taxonomy (NCBI): domain Eukaryota; kingdom Fungi; phylum Ascomycota; class Dothideomycetes; order Acrospermales; family Acrospermaceae; genus Pseudovirgaria; species Pseudovirgaria hyperparasitica. Next base: position 989,773 of record NW_022985553.1, read on the forward strand.
TGCCCGCAACAAAGCGTGAGGAGCCGCTAACAGCCCCTCGCCGGACGCCTGTCGATCCACACTTTCCACCGCCTACGCACGTTGGAGCCAACCAGTGACAAGCTTTGCCATCTACACCGGCAATAATGCTTCCTATACACTTGTCACTACATACATCCACCATCTCGCGAGCCTCCTCGTCAAATGTCGATTGCAGCCTATACGGAACTATTCTGCTTGCCAGTTGGCCTTGCAATAACTGACAACTGGCTCTGCCATCACATCTCGCACTGATCCTATAGCCGTCCTATCCTACTATATCACGTCCTAGCCGACCCGCCTGATACTATCATTTCCCTGCCTGTCAGCATCATATACTTCCTCCTTTCATAGCTCCTATACCGGTACACGAAACACTTACAGCTACGGGGGAATTGGGCACCTGGAACAACAGAGATGCGAGTCATCTGCCACCAGATCTTCTCGCACAGTACCTTTCGCGCACCTTGAATACAAGTCTACCTTCCTTCTTAGGCAGCTCGACCCTTTGACGACGCGTTCAGCAAATGGTTACTCGGCTTAGCTCTTCTATGGCGACCAAGCTCCTGGTGGAGACAGTGTCACCAACTCCATTCTCGAAATCCATGGCCGTTGTAGACGTGCAAGAGATACCGACTCTTCAAAAGCCGTCGTTACTGGTTGTCTTCGGTAAAGAGTCGGAAGCCCTTGTGGGAGTAATAGCAGACGTCCTAGGCCAGAAGGCGGAAATTTCTGGGTCAGTGTCAGAAGTCAAAGCAGGATTGAAAGATACCATTCACGGCATTTCAAGAAAGAGCTTTCTCGCTGAAGCTGCAGAATGGGATAGTTCCAGATTACTGCTCAATACGCACTGCGTGGATGGAGAAGGAGAGACGTTGGATGAGGCTTTTAGCTCTCAATGTGACTATGAGTACCTGTACACGAAAACGACTTTCTACAGGCGGGATCTGGCCCGCTTCCTATCCTTTATTCTCGGTCAAATCAATCCACATGACAGTCTTGCGAAGAAACTTCGAACAACCCTACTGTCTACAACATTTCCGGACATTCACGCGGCGCTACCGAACCTCGATATCCTCTCGGTTGGTGCAGATGCAGTGGAGCTGAGAGTTGACTTGCTAAAAGAACCGCTTCCTGATGGCAGCTACAGTCCGATACCGAGCCTCAAATATGTCGGCGAGCAATTGATGACCTTGCGTCAGCGGACAGAGCTACCCATAATCTACACAACACGATGCACAAACGAGAACGGGAGATTTCCTATGGACGACCCGGTTCTCTTCTACACATATCTGCGGAAGGCGATTCAATGGGGATGCGAATACATCGATGTTGAGCTGTGGCTTCCTGAAGACATCAGACGCAAATTATCAGAGACCAAGGGCAGCAGTCGCATAATTTCTGCTTTTCACGACTTCTCTGGAAAATTCAAATGGACCACCACTGAAGCCGAAGATCTATTCAGGAAAGGAGCAGTATATGGCGATGTGGTAAAGATGATTGCATTGGTCACGAGTACTCAAGAGAACTATGAACTCGAGTATTTTAGGTCCCTCATTGAGTCAAAATACTCTCATCCTCCGTTGTCTGGTCTCAACATGGGACCTCAGGGTCAACTGTCTCGAGCTTTGAACAAAGTGTTCACTCCTATCACACATCCCCTGCTTCCAATGATCGCTGCACCTGGTCAACTCAGTGCAGCCGAGATAAACGTCGCGCGGTTTAATATGGGACAGTTCGCAAAGAAGGATATATACGGTATTGGCTCGTACCGTTCTATGACTCAAGCAATGTTCTTCGAAAAGTGCTTCAATGAGCTCAGCTTACCTCATCAGTTCATATTCCTGGAGAAGAGTCCTAAGGGACCCATAGACGCGATTCTCAAACGGCCCAACTTTGGTGGGGCCTACATCAATCCGCCAGTTGCCATATCATCCCCTTCTTTGCCTACCATGTCAGATGCTGCTTTTGCGATTGGACAGGTAGATACAGTGCTTGTTCATCAAAACGGCGAAATCTCACACGAGGGCGACAATGCACGTTGGAAAGGGATACGCTCCACTTTGACGCGTGACTTTGTGCCAACGGCGTACAGCCAACGAGCAGCGCTCATATTGGCGAGCGCGGAGTCAGATGCTGCACCTGCCATCTTTGCTTTGAAGAGCCTTGGCATCGGACCCATTTTCACTATTGGGTTTAAGATGCACGGAACACTGAAAGGGGATGTGGAACAAGTTCGATCGGTTGAAGACATGAAACGTCTTGACCAACCATTCGTCATCATATCCGCACTTCCGGCTGAGAAATCCATGTCTGTGGCTCCGCTGCTGAAACACTACAGTGGGGACGGAACTGGGCTTGGCAAATCCGCCGGCAAAGTGTTCGTGGATCTCTCCACAGGACCAAGAAAAAACGATCCCTTGACAGTGGCAGCATCTACCGGATGGACCGTGTACAGCATTGCGGATGTGAGTGCTTGGACAACAGTGGAGACTTTGCGGCTCCTAGTGGGACAGAACGTTCCTTATGACTTTGTACGACTTGCATCTGGTCAAGGCTTGTTTTGACACAGCATGAAGCACTACAGGTGAGGCGTTGGGCGGCATTGAGGTTTACAGTTTGCACATCCAGGCCTGGCTGGGTTTCAACGTATCGGGCATACATTTTGATACCACCAACACGACCTTACAAATCTCATTCTATGCTCAAGTGCGTGCGGCCTCGTTTATGTCAGCTCATCATCAAAGAATGAAACTTCCAGAATGCAGAGACAGTAAAGTGGCATCAAGAAGAGCGGAAGATGCCGATATACGCCATGGACTGGAGTCAGTCTAAACCTTCAGGGTCGTCTATAATATTAAAGGTTCGCCAACTCATAAGCGCTAAGGGAGTAGCGATCCTCTCTGCGGTGACGCCTATACCACTGCATTCGTGTCGGTACTAGGTTAGAGAGCCCTGATGCTAGCTCTGTGACAAGATGGGCAAAGCGTCGGCCTCGTATATTATTGAAATGTCTCGGATAAGATACACGAGTTGTCAGGAAACTCGCACAAGCCCATACGGCTCGCAGCTGCCGAACCCCTAATTGATAGCTGATCTTTCGTGGTCATGCTTATGACAGAGCAGTCTGGAGGTGTGAGCAGCGAGATGATCTTCCAGATCCAAAGCAGCCTCATCGCCGAAATGATGCAACCTGCTACGGAAAGATGGAAGGAGAGACCAATAAGATCGACTTATAGTGTATAAATACGACGGGCCTCGTAAATGCACCCCAGATTTCGAGTCATTCGGATCTATATACCAGCTCGTCTGCTAGATCGAGTTCGGAGAGACATACGATGGTATGGCTCCGGATTGGTGGACATTTAGCATACAGGGATGCTAAATAGAAGCGAGGGCGCCTTACTCACCGTCGCAAGTAGCCACGCCCACGCCTTAGATGGAGCGACGCAGCCGCGCGTTGGCAGTACATGGCCTGCCTGTATGGTGCAGGTCGGTCATGATAAAGAGAAGGAAAAAAAGCATGCATTATGCCTTGAAATTGCAATGATGATAGCTGTTGATTGGATTGGGAGATATAAGATATTACAAGATCAAGTGAAAGGAGTATTCTATATCCTAAGCGAGGAAGATAATAGATGATAGGTTGGTTGTAAAGGTTATCCACAATCCCACAATACACGAACCACAATCCACAATCCACAATCCAACCCACCCACGCCCCGTCGCCGTCGCCATCCTCCGCGCGGGGCGAGGCCTCGTGCGGTGTGGAGCACTAATTGACATTAAGTTGATGGATGGCCGATCGACCTGTATACTAATACGTATTAACTAATATCTGATATGACCTTAGAACCTCAAGCAGATGCTTCGGCGGCAGTTAACCCTTCTTTGCCTCATCCTCACCTCTATCTCCGTCCTCGTCCCAACCATTGCAGGTAATATGCATCAGCACCAGCACCAGCAGCACCACAACCCTGGCCTCGATCTGAGAGCATCCCTGGGCGGCGGCTGACCGGACGACTGGAGCGACAGTTCCTGGGAGCGTCACGCGCGTACCCAGACGTCCAATTGCTGCGTTGGGGCGGACATGCTCTTGTTACAACACAACATGCGGCACCAAGAAGCCTTCCACCGGATCGTTCACCATACAACATAGAACGACACCAAGCAGGGAGTCCCCGCGCCTGCATCAATCATCAATCATCAATGATCAATGGCGATGCGATGCTGCACGGGCATTCTTTGCCTACTTTACAGTAGTTCTACGGTAAAGGGAGGGAGTTGGCACCCTCTCCCGCCGTTCTGTAAGCCTTAGGGGGGGGCCCATGTCGCCGCCGCCCATGCCACACACTCCACTCCTCCGCACCTTAATTTGCTCCATCATCTCACTGGGCTGAGGTGCATGTCGTCTGTTGCTTTTATCACTCTAGTTGTCTTTGTCTTTTCCTGCTCAGACCAAACTGCCTCTACTAAGGCCGTGGCGCTGAACTTGACTCGACACTCTGCAATGCCCTGATATCACTCGTGGCTCCACGAGCTCTCTCCGTGGTACAATATGTCAACGCGCCCTCAGGTCGGTATCGACAGGCTGCCTGCCCGGCGTCAGACCAACGAGCCTAGAGAATCTATGAATTGCAAGAGCTGCAGGAAGAGAAAGGTCTCTCAGATCTGACAGAGCAGCTTGCTTTGTACACTTTACTGACATTTAGCTAGATCAAATGCAATCGTATTCGGCCGACCTGTGAAGCATGTCAAGTATTCGCCTGTCCTTGTGTATATGGTTCGCATGCCTTTGAATCTGTTCTCTTGGCAGTGAGACCAATTTTGGCTGACGACTGTTAGATGCCGTGCCAAAAAAGAGAGGTCCAAAGACAGACGTGCTGGAAGCGCTGTTGAAGAGAGTCGATGGCTTGGAAAAGCAATTGCACAATGAAAAGAAGGCGAACTCACCCGACCAGAAAGATGGCTCTCCACAGGACGTTGGTGACAGCAATAGCTCCAATGGTTCCATGGTCCATCAAGCTCATATCGACATACCTCCACCTATGATGAGCAACACTTCGCAGCTGTTATCGCCATCTGAAGCGAAGTGAGACAGCCTTCACTCGTAATGGGGCGTTTGTTCCTGCTGACCGTGACACAGTCAGCCAACGCCTAGCTTTGTGCCTGATATGCTCCTTGACACCTATTTTTCGAGGATGCATGGTAGGCCATACTATATCATTGACGAAACGACCACTAGACAGCGACTACAGTCAAACACAATACCATCATTCTTAGCGTACGCAATATACGCCGTATCAGCAAGGTTAGTCGTGTTTACTCACACACTTTCTCTGGCCTGACAATCCCAGATATGCATCACACGTTGGTGGCTATAACAATGCAGTTCGGATTGGCCATGAGTATGCTCGTCGTGCTCGTATGGAGATTGATATCGATGAACCGTCGATTGAGAATCTGCAGACTTTACTTCTCCTGGCACAAGCAAGTCATCAGAGCGGCAAAGGCAAGAAGACTTATATGCTTCTCTGTGAGTTGAATGTAATCTTGGAATTGACCTGAACTAATCATTGCCAGCCTCCGCTATATCGATGGCCTTTGCTTTGGACTTGCATCGGGAGTTACCCCTAGGGCTCAAGATCTCTCAGGCTGAAAGGGAGGGACGCAGACGGCTTTTCTGGGCTTGTTATCTAATGGACCGGTTCTCTGTGTGTGGTTCGAAGCGACCATCTTTGATTTCGGACGAGACTCTCAATCTTAGACTGCCATCATGGCAACTGCATCCAGGGGCAATACCGCTGGAAGGCGAGCATTTTCCAAACGGATCGAATATCCAATATATGGCCGGGTCCGGGAAAGGCTCTCAAGGGAGTTCCAGCATGCTTATAGGGATCGTGCGTATTCTGGGCATCACGAATCGCTACTTGGCTGCAGGTGGTGTCAAAGGAGACTCTCATTTTCCGTGGCATCAGCTTTCGAACCTATCAAAGATTCGACAAGAGCTTGACATCTGGGCCTCCGAGACACAGGACACCTTTGCGTCGTTAGAAGCACTATTCGGCCAGCCGGACAGTGCTATGTTGGTACTCAGCAAGCTGATATATCATCTAATACACTGCCTTATATACAGACCATTCCTTCCTGTCGACCTGGCTGAACTATCTGGAACGTCTCAGCATCAGTCTTGGCAAATAGAGGCAACGAACCTCTGCTTTCTACATGCCAATGCTATCGCTGAGCTTGTCGAGATAGGGCGTGCCTCATCGATACTAGATTGGCCAGCATTTGTAGCATACTGTATTTGTACTGCTGGCACAATCCATGTTCATGGAGCGCATTATCGAGGACGCGAGGGTGAAGTCTTCTCTGCAAGCTCAGAATTCCTCTCCCGCGAAATGCACCAACTCTCGGAACTACGTTTCGTCTGGGCAGGAGCACAACACCAGCGAGACACTCTCCAGACAATATATGGATGCCACTCTGAGCTGGTCAAATCGCTCGCTAGCAATCCACTACGCTTCGCGCCCGTCTTTCAACTAGAAGACTTCTTCGACCGGTACCCAGGACAAGCATTCGATGGCTCGCACATCACATTCATGGATGTGACTGTTGATGGGTTTCCCGAAGGGTAGGCTACTCAGAGATTGCATGGATATCATGAAACTAATCCCGCGCAGATTCATGCCATATTCGCTTGACCAACAACAGCAACAGCAACACAACCCATACTTCAACCAACGCACATCATTCTCCAACATGAACGGCACTCTTCCATCCTCATCAAGCTACCAACAATCCTACTCCACACAACAACAGCAACAGCAACAACCACACCACCAACAAACCACCCAAGAACCCCGAAAAAAGCGCCGCGCCACAAACCCATCCAGCACAGCCCCCAAACACGACCTCCTCTCCGCACCCCAGCCCGAGTCCAGCACAACCCCCTCCTCCCTCCTCACCTTCGCCAACCTCCCAAACCCACACCTCGTCGTTCCCTCCGACTTCCCAACCGGCCTCACCCCGCCCCCGTTCTCCCCGTCCTTCCACTTCACCCCTAGGCCCGCCCACGCCGTCCTCCACGACCCATCCGCCGCCCCAGACTCTTCCTCCTCCTCCTTCGACGCCTCCATCTTTGCCATGGACCACAGCATCACGGGCTACGAGCAGCAGCCTACCCCTGGGGCGGCGAGCGCGAGCGGATCCACGCATACGGATTCCGAAAAGGATCCGTTTCTCAGCTTGCTCGAGCAGCTGGCTGAGAATGATGTCAATAGGGGTGGCCCGAGCGAGCTGGATTTCTTCATCAATGCAGCGGCGCGCGGGGCGGAAGAGTAATCCGTCAGGGGCGTGGGCATGTGAGCAAGCAAGCAAGCAAGCAAGCAAGCAATAATGGAAAGATAGTTCATTCTTCGCCAAGGGGTGGAAGGCAGTAACGAACACACAAAAAAAGCATAGCGATGGCGCTTCGGGAGACCAGGATTCGGGCGTGGGTTCTTCGAGGATAATTTATTTGGGTTGTTGTTACGCCATGGGAGAGCGACGCGAGATAGCCACGCGGGCGTCCCGTTCACAATCTTCACGGATAATTGTACCATGGATGGATGCGATGAGATGGCTGACTGTGCGTTCCACGGTGTGTGGAGAGAGGAGAGTCGTGTGTCCGCTTAAGACTGACTGCGAGAAATGTATGTGTATGTATGATATCTGTATGCATGGCGTGCATGAATTGGAGCGGCCTGATGGCGCGTGTCTTACGCCCAGGCATAATCATCAGTCTTAGACGATGTTGCAACACCTGCTTAATACTGAAACTGGACGGTCTGAAATTACCTTTCACGTCTAATCAGATATCAGACGGATGTGTAGACAGGAGGTAGAAGAGTATTTCGGATGGGATTCTATTTGCTCGATAGCAAGCTCTTCCCATGATGCTGTCCAAGATAGGTTGTGTTTGCTCGAGAAGCGACCATAAAAAGGGCATTTTGCAAATTCGGTAAATACACATCACAGGCATTCTGAAAACCGGTCAACGACACAACCGGCACAGACAATTTAACTTCATCGCTTCAGATATATTCATACAAGCGTCGTAATATTGGCAATACTTTTTTTCACTTTTCGGTCATACATCCATCGACTGTGAGGGTGCGCAAGGAGAGGTAACAAATAGTCTTAGCAGGGTATCTATCCAACGCAAAAATCTTCCTCCGACGTGCGGCGGGTGGTGGTGCCTGCAGCTATTCTTGGCCAGTCCTCACTGCCGTGCACACTCTCTGTGGGGATCCGGCAGCAATCCGTCACAATACTCCGGTCTATACTGGGCACCTGCTGGCTGGCCTCAACCTCAACCTCAACACTTTTCTCATATCACTCCGTAATTCCATTCCCATGGCTCATTGGCCTCTAAATTTTCGTGTAGTAGATGTTCGACAGCTTGTTGTGTCGGGCATATTGTTGTGCATAGGGTAGCTTAGAACAAGCTTGCGCCGCCGCTCTCAATGGCATCGATCTCGGCCTGCGACCAGGCCAGACGCTTGAAGCGCGCGGGCAGGTCGTTGCGGTCAAAGTACTGGCCCTCGCTGGGCGTGACGGAGCCGAGTGACGAGCCGGACCTGCTACCGATGTATCCCCCGTAGGAGATGCTGGAGGACTGTTGCTGGCCGCCGAGAGGACCGTGTTGCTGGGCTTTCTGGCGGTACTCGGCGAAGGACGAGGGCAGAGAGGGTGATGGACTGGCTGGGTGGACGTGGGGAGAGTGGTCGAGTTCTGCGAGCGAAAACATGTTAGCCCTTGTGTATGTGTGTGCGATTGCTATCCAAATGCCGACTATCTTGAGGTGGGCATGTGGAATGATGCGACGTACTTGCGGGGATATTGCGCTTCCCTAGGAAGCGGATCATGGGCTGGCGGTGCTGGAGAAGGGCGCGTGTGGCGTGCATGTTGACGACTGGAGAGCTGGAGAGGAGGTGTTATGGGATAGAGGAAAAGGTTACAGGGAAGAAGATGAGGATGTAGAGATAAGGAAGAGGTGGAGCAGTAGAGACAATTGATCATATAAAGTCGGGTAGGACCGGAATCGGCGGTGATGTGCAGGTACGCTACAACTGCAGCGTTGAGGTCCAAGCTTCCCCGAGACACTGATAAGTAGTGAGCTGGGGGGGTGTTGGGAGCCGACGGCGAGTTTTGATATCACGCTAATTTATGAGTTGAAGGGGAGTATTCTCTATTCGTGAGGATCAATTGCGTGCTTTGCTCGTCTGGGACTGTCAATATGATTGATAATCACATTCAAATAGCGTGCGGAGAGAGTGTGTGGAGTAGATCTAGCTGTTGATTCAAAATTGGGGGGGTGGGTGGTAGTGGTGTTGTAGTAAACCTCTAACTTGTAAGGTAGAAGCTTGGTGGTTTAGTCGGCATAAGCACGCCAACATTCAACTGTCAATCCATGCATGTGGGATTCACGCCGAAACACTCTACGATTCTCTCTCAACACCAATCATCGATCACCACACTGTTGGCCCTTCTCTTATCGCGTGCTCGATTACCTCACCTGAGCTACACACGCAAACTGCCCCGCCTCGTGGTCTGCAGTGCTGCCGCGCGTATCAACCTCAACCATAGCCAAAACACCACTGCTGTTCTTTTGCACATCTCCGACTTGATCTTCGGATTTCCGGGTTGGTCGCCAATGCACGAGCTCCTCCTCTTCGGCCAAGTCCCTCGATCCCGACATGATGAGATGCTCAAAGTCCTCGCAGGCGTTGCTGCGATGCAGCCGCAGCGTGTCATCGAACGTCACGTAGTCTACAGGCCGAATCGCGATCCACAAGCTCCTGGCAGGACGGGCCAAGTAGGAGGTTCTCAAGCTGTCGCGACCGACAAGCGCAGTACCCAGGCGCAAGCAGTCAAAGACCTCTACTTTACAAAGCTTGTGCAAGACTTGACAGAAGATGACTTTGAGAAGGAGGGCAAGGCGCTGGCTCCTGGAGGTACATGGGCTATGCAGTTCTATGATGTCCCTGATGCTGCGAAACGACCAGTGATTTACAGGACTGCCAATACAACGCCCATATTGCAAGGAGATGCACACAACTACATGAAAGACTTTCAGTACAAGTAAGCGTCTTGGACTCGTACTAGCTAGTACCTGGCGGCTAACGTTCGGTAGCTATGTCGGTGAGCACATCCTCGAAGGACATCGTTACGTCCACAAGAACGTCGTCATACTATTGCATAGATTGCTCACCTATCATGAACTACCACCCTCCCAATCACCAGTAGCGACATTGCCCTCGTACGAATCCCTCAAACCTGTAGACCCAAGTGGAGCCTATATCATGCAAACTTCAGTTCGCCTTGTAGACAATGCGGGTCCAGACAATCTTGGACGGGGCCAAGAAGAACTCGTGAAATTCCAAGGCACCATGAAGGGTATCGTGGAATTGCAAGTCGTGGATCGCTTGGCATTGGACACAAGAGTGAAATACAACGCAGCCCAAGCAGCTTGAAATGTGTAAGCGTCCGAGCTCTGGCATGCAATAGAAACTGCAAGCAGAAGATAGGCACTACATTACGCTGTGTCTATTGAGACGATGCTTGATCGCAGTCCGTCGTACAGTGCGACGAGCCGCACAGAAACATCAATGAACGCTTTAAGGGACCGTATGGTTCAGTGTCAAGGAAACGAGACATGCTCGCATCACGTAGGGTAACTTGCTGAGCCTAATAGTAGAACAAAACTCTCAAACAAAAGTCGAGTTGGGTCAAGTGCAGCGCTTGCCCGATACTAAGTGGTTCCACGATGATTCCATTGTGGGTCTTGTAAGGTGAGAGCATCGTTGAGACTTTGCCTTATTCTGGTCATCAATGTACATCATTAAAGATAGCCTTGATTGTTCCTATGAGCAGATATATAGTCCACAAGAGACTCACTTAATAGATGCTTGGCTTCGTCACCCACTTGAATGTAATGTTAAGGTTACACGTGACTTCGCGTCAAATGCCAAACGCGACTCCCGATCTTCGTCACGTCCTCCCATCTTACTGGCAGATCTTAACTTTGACTTCTTTCGCTATGCGCAATACAATATGAGTCCTTCGCGGAGTTTGAAGAGAACCGATACCGAAGATGGCTCCGTGTCGCCTCCACCCACGAAGCGGAAGCAGCCTGTTGCCAGTGGCACGACTCGTATGTAGGCTATGATACGTCTGTATCTGGTGCAGTTGCTGAAGGACTTCAGAAAAGGCCGTCAAGTCGTTCTTCACGCCAGCATCGCAGAAACAGCCTGAGCAGATGACGTGGAAAGTGTGGAATGATACTCTGCTTGCTGGAGAGTTCGCGCCATCCGCCTCGCAGGAGCAGGCAAGAACTGAAGATTCGAGATCAAGAAAGATTGCAGCTTTTGACTTTGTACGTGTCTCGGTAGTTTACCACTGCCCTCAGGAACTTGCTGGCTTCCACTCTGAGCAGCGGCGCCGTTAGATCTGGAAGACGATAGCTAACATGAGTTCGCGAAGGACTCAACACTTATTGTTCCATCGTCAGGCAACAAATTCTCTAAAGGGGCGACCGATTGGAAATGGTGGGCCCCTACTGTACCAACAGTATTGAAAGAGCTCCATGATCAAGGGTTGGTCAAGGCCCCAGAGCGCAAGGGTTACTTTTCTCAGACGTGAAACTAATCAAGTGCATTCTAGCTATCTTGTAGCCGTCGTCAGTAACCAAGCAGGGATAACAATGAATGCGAAGTCGCCCAAGTTAGAGATGAAGCGACTCAACGACTTCAAACAGAAGGTCGCAGCAGTCTTTTCGCATCTAGATATGCCTATATGCATCTATGCAGCTACCGAGAAAGACCAGTTTCGCAAGCCGCGAACTGGAATGTGGACGAGGCTATTACAAGACCACAACCTTGAGAAGCCAGATGCAGTCGATCTTGAGGGATCAATATTTGTGGGAGACGCCGCCGGTAGAGGATCAGAGAAGGGAAACAAAGACCATTCGTGTTCCGATCGAGACTTCGCCGCCAATGTAGGCATAAAATTCTACAGCCCTGAGGAGTATTTTTCCAAAGAGGACGCCCGACCATTTGTTCGGAACTTCGATCCAGCCAATTATTTGGCCATGTCGATACAAACAGGGTCCTCAATAGACAACCGCAAGTCCCCCATCGTGTCTACGTGCTTTGCTGCTGTGTTCGGATGGACTTACATTCATGGCAGCATCTTCGATATTTGTTAAAAGTAACCCCCTGGATATTGTCTTGTTCAGTGGGAGTCCTGCCGCCGGGAAGAGCACCTACTACTGGCGACATCTTAAACCCCTGGGGTATGAGCGTGTAAATCAAGACATCTTAAAGACGGTAAGTTACGAATAAATTAACTCTTTCCCCGTGGGACGTTTAGTCCCCTAGTAAAACCCTAGTGTTTGAAATTGAGCGAGTGGTGACGGGTCATATGTTGTGGTACGTCTATAAATGGGTAGAGTAGCTAATTGCAGCGCAGAGAGACAGATGCCTGAAAGTCGCTGATGATCTATTGAGAGAGAACAAGTCTGTTGCCGTCGGTATGTCACTTTATTAAAAACACCTAGATTTTGTGTCTTATACATTCTCCTTATGTTTGACATTGCACTTTACTCCGCTTCTGCACATCACCACATTCAGATCGCGTGCTGATATAGCTTGAGCTCAGACAACACGAATGCGGATCCGGAAGTACGCGCCTATTGGGTAGAACTTGCGAGGAAGCACAAAGTCCCAATACGTTGCGTACTTTTCACGGCTGATCCACGCCTTTGCGAACACAACGATGTCGTGCGATCATTAGGCGAAATCAGCTACCCAGAGTGTGCGCCAGAAGCCCGTGATGAACTGTCAAGTGTAAGTGCTCTATTCCCGCTCTCGCCTATTTCATGCAGCTTTATCGTCAACTTGATCTGGCTTGCAATGGTCTGTTTCGGATATTCTTGCTTTGCATTGTCATTCGCTCAAGCTTTATACTTGGCTTGAGCGGACGAGCGCCGACGTCAACGCCATGTATCGGATAGCAGTTGCCTAGGGGTTGTCTCATACGTGCTTCATTCATCAGGGTCTGCAGACGTGACGGACAAGACTACACAGCCTCGTTATTCTCACCCGGAGGCTGACGGGAGACACTTCTCTCATAGACCGTCGTTCGTGTATGCAGAACTATTGACACCTGGAGGCTTGCTTCATTATTCCCTCAAATAACACTTTGCTGACAAGCTACCTCCTAGATGAACCCCGAAAAGCGAACGTCACTCCCGAAGTCCGCCTTCTACAGCTTCACGAAGCGCTACCGCGAACCAACGCTCAAGGAAGGCTTCCAGGACATAACGAAAGTGGATTTCAATGTACGTAAATGCCCAAGGATTGCTCACTACCCGTCTATCACCTTTCGCTACCCTGCCCCCTTTCCCACGGTCGTTGTCTTGCAGAGCAGAGTTTCAGCCATCTGCAGAACCCTTGTATGGTCTTCTTCCCCACGTTGTATCGCACCCTACAACGCGTGTATCTTCCCCGTCTATACAAACATCCCTCCCCTCACCCCCATGACTCAGTTCTCTTCCGCGCTCCGATTCCTACTCTGAAACAGCAAAGCACGACAAATATCCCATCTAAATGACGTCACACAAAGTATACACAGAGCGGAGCAATCAGCTAACAGAAACCTCCTGTGGCAGTTCGAAGGCACCCCTTCCCAGCGCGCGGTGTGGAGCAAATACTGGGTATCCTAGCAAATCGAGGTTCTTATATGCGGCGAATGGTGGTTACACGGGAAGGGAGAGGCTCGGACGAAGCAGCCCGTCCAACGGGATTCTCTCTGGAATTGGAATTCTCGAGCCGCGTTTGATAGGGACGATCATGTATGCGTTTGCGTAAGATGTTTGCGCTTTGTGTGGTGTCCTATTGTTTCACCATCATCATGCCCTCCACCATCCCGTGAACTGAAAATAGATAGCACATGGATATAGATATGAATATGGATATGGAATAATCATATATCTGGTACGGTTCAAGTTGAGTAGATATGGTACGCAAGTTACGCAGGACAAGAGAAGGATAATGGAAACGACTGCGCACAGCTTGTACGCCGGCTGTCACACGTTCTCTCGTAACACACACACACATACACACACACACACCTCATGGTCGGCAAGATATGACGTTAACGTTAATTAAAGGAAGCGCAGCTTTCGGACGTTTTCCGCATCGTCATCGTATTTCGGTTTTACTTTTCTTTTTCTTTTGGTCGTCCCTTTTCGTCGCAGATAGACAGGCGTGTGTGCGTGTATGTGTGCGTGATGTTTACCAGGATCCATCTGTACCTAATTACATCCGGATAGGGTAGGTATAATATGGGTATGGGTATTATCTCCTCCAGATCGGCCCACTTACTTACTTACTTGTCTCAGCTTATTTGTCTAACTTAATTACTCAACGAGTCAAAAGGAGTAATTACCATGCCTTTCTTTCTTCTTACTCTATTAATCTGCCATGTTCCCCACTTTATCTTACTTTAGCTTGCCTTGCCTTATGCACGCATCGTCGGAAAAACTCTGGTCTGGATGTATGTATGTTTGTATGTTTGTTTTGTATGTTTTGTATGTGCATACATAACATAGCCCCGCCAAAAATGCTCACCTACTCAGTCAGAAACCCACTCACTAATTAATTATCCCACGAACCCACAAGCCCAAAACCAGTCACCGCGATCGGGCAGCAGAAATAACGTCATGACTAGCCTATAGTTTGGTCGGTACCCAGGGGGCACGCATTCCCTGTCTGTCTGCCTGCCTGCCTATCTAAACTTCCCTCCCGCCCTCCATCTAGCCGCGGAGTTACCGCCTTACTACCGTTGCCCAAGGGGGTTGAGTGGGTGGCTAGGCTAGGGATTGGTTGCTGTAGATGGTTTATAAGTGATGTGATTACTCTCGTCTGGGAAATGGATGGATAGGCTGATGGCTAGATTCATGAATGGGTAGGTAGGCACGAGATGCTTGCTTCTCTTCGACAACACCAAGAGTGACGATAGTAGGAGCGAGCAGCAGTAGTAGTACAGAGGGGGAATGCTATGACGGGGTAGTACCTAATGGTATGAATGGTATGGCAAACTCAAGTCAACCCACGCTGCGCCCCGCACGTCACCTTACCAAGTAGTTTTTTTCTGAACTGTGCCACTTTTGCCACTGTGCTACTAGCAAACGATGGAAAGGTTTGTTGGTTAGTACGTTACATGAGAGCAAGAGAAGGAAAACAAAATAAAACATTTTATGAGCGCGATCTATACCACCCACCACCACTGGCTCCGCATCGACTGCGTGCCTGCAACGTGCCGGTTTCGAACAAAAAAAGGGATGTGAAATGTGGGAACCACACAGAGTGCTATGTATGCATGATACTTAGGTTGGGTTTCTCGTTCCGATTTTCTTTTCTGAGGAGAGCGGTTAGCGGTGTTGGGGTTGGGGAGTGGAGGAGGTTTAGTCAAGAGGTTGGTTTATTATATGCGATATCCTTGTGGTTGAGGTGCGCGTAGTCCGTAGATGTGGTGACGTGACGTGATACCCGCCCGACATCTCAAACACCGGAGACAAATTTACTGTCATACTACTCATCTTTGCTCGAAAGGTTCCCATTTTACGAGTAGCGGAGAAGACGTTCATGTGCTTATCATGATATGAGCAGCATCAAATGCGCTTTTTGCAAGTCGAGCGAGTGTGGGCTCCCGTTCGACCACGACTCGGGGACTCCATCCATAGAGCACGGCGGACAAACATTGATGGTTTGGGCTCCACACACAGTCCACAGTAAGCTGCCGTTGAACGCTATAATGGCAGACTGTAAAGATTGCTTGTATCATCCGTTTCCTTTGCGCTGCCGTGAGAGCTGAAAGGATAAAGGTGACCATACACGGCTAGCTAGTATCGCATCGAATCGAATCCGTGCCGTTGACGGGCTGTCGATCACGATGTTTCATAAGGCGGGACGGCCGGACGATCGACTGGTTGTCATCATCACTCTTTCCATCTTTCTCTCTCTCTCTGTGTCTTCTACTGACAACAAGCCTTGTTCTCTACAACACCGTTTTCACTTCGTGTCATCATCCATGTCGTCCAAGTAGATGCAAAGCGCGCCGTCAACGTCGTCACGCGTGCATCCGTTCGTGCGCTAGCCAGGAACAAGAGCGGCGAGGTTGTTATGGTAAATACTACAGCGTTACCGTTGTTCATGGTATCTTCCGTGGCAGCCGTGCGGAGTTAACTGAGGGTTACTCAAGCGTCCAGCTGTATTATGTATACTATACGAGGCGGCTATTATACGGAATATCTAAGCCGTCTTACTAAGTAATATAGAATAAGCTTAAAGCACGTGTATATCCGTAGCCTATAAGGTTCAAATCAGTCAAAAACACGTGTAATTAGTGTTGTTTTGAAGCTTGTGAGGTCAAAATCAGTCAAAATCAGTCAAAAGCACGTGTAATCAGTGTTGTTTTGAAGCCTGCAAGGTCAAAATCAGTCAAAATCAGTCAAAAACACGTGTATATATGTTATTTTAAAGCCTATAAGGTCAAAATTAGTTAAAATTATATATATACTATAGAGAGAGAGGAGGAGGAAGAGAGAGAGAGAGAAAGAGAAAGAGAGAAGAATAAGAGGCGGATAGAAGGGTACCGGAGATTACTTCGGCTAAACTAATGACTACATGATTACTCAGTAAAGCTTTGTTTCGAACGTTTAGAACACTAAAATACGCTGGACGCTTGAGGAACCCTCAGTTAACTGGCTGTCATGCTGAATTTCCTGCGGCCAAGCGGACGCTGACGGCGGGCGGGGTTATGCAAGCGGATTGGCTGTAGGGGGTGCCGCGTCACATTTTCCCGCCTACATTTCCTGTCATCTCTGTGGTGGGAATTAGTTTGAGCCAAAGGCATAGTAAGAAGAAGTTAAAGCATCGTGACGTGTTATGACGATAGACGTGAAGGTAATGTGAATTGATGGCGCAGATGTTGACTGCTTTTTTTTTCTTCTTTTGGAAGGGCGGATAAGGCAGTGCGTGACACCCAATCGATTGTAACCCCTTTCGACAACACCACAAAAACGAATCAATCAGAACAGAACAAAACACAGCCTGATGTTTGGACTCCTCTGTTTGTTTTTCGTGTTTGGAGCCGAAAGGTTGGGCCTGTGCGCTGTTTGCAACGTGGGCGCAACGTGTTGGCAGAGAGCGATATGTGGATCTGTTGAAATATCTCCAAACTCTGGCTTCTTATTGGCGGGCGCAATTACTATATTTGACAAACAGTGGCTTATTTTCAGGCTTCACAACTTTTGTCCAGCTGCCGCTTTTGTTATGGTCCTAGTCGTCGCTTGTAGGAATATTGTCATACAGCTCCAAGGCATGGGCAGAAGTGCGAGAGGTTAAGGCCTCCCCGGCCTATACAGGAATGCGGGTTAATTGCAAGTAAGCTCTCGGACAGTCCGATAATCTACGTCCCGTCTCGCGCCGTGCGTATGGCATTTCGTATGGCATTTGCTTTACCCCGAAGCCACACTTTGAGATGCTGACCGCCGCCTCTAATTAGTGGCGAATGATTCTGCTTGAAAATGTTCCGCATCCACTGCGACGACGACGTGCGAGGTCCAGCAGAAGATACATCCTACTTTCGCTCTTTACGCGAATGTGACATGAACATAATGGTTTCGGCGCCAGCGTCGATGTCTGAAGCGTGACAGACAGGAACGAAGGTGTTGCGGCACAGTCAACGTGGAGCCTGTGACCGTACAATGATCCATCCACCTGGGCAACGCCATCGTCAATTTCCAACCCAGACTCTACTTCCGGCGATAAATTAAAGAGAAACACAATTCAGTCTAGAGTATCTCATTAGTCCTTGGTAGCTGGAGTCAATGATCCGTAGGTGCAGTGGATTTGCTGCATGGAAAGGAACCGTGATGAGTCTTGCAGGATGCACATTCATTGGATGCCACGCCGAACGTTGAGATGCAAATGGTTACGTCTGCTATTTGAGTGGTCAAGATGTCTTGCTGTCATTCGTTAAGCCATACCCGTCCAACGGTCAGTCGTCGCGGGTCAACACTCCAGGACCATATTAGGAAATCTGCTGTATGCTTCAGCAGGTGACGAAGCTTGCTGGTGCGAGCATTCGATGTGAATGCTCAGCAGGTATGGTACGCACTCTTTACCTCTTGTCGTCACTAAATTGTATCACATAGGTCGACGATTCAGACCGACAGTTAGGCCTCACGATCATCGGTCGCTCTCCCGACGGGGTCTGTCAGCCTGTCACACACACACTCTTTGAGTGATCGTCGCCACTGGAGAAGCATTGAAGCGGGATTTGTTGTTGATCCAGAGTCGAGCGCAAAGCTGTGTGGTTCCATGTCCCACTCCACTTCTTGAAGGCGCATCCGCGAATGTTCTAGAGAGAAAAACTGGGTGAACTGGGCCTCGGGAGAGGGTATGTAATCGATACGACTGGCCCGTCGGCCCCACCAGCTGCTCTCAACGTCGAATCACGAATAATGGACCCGTTACCAACGCCGATGCTGAGCTAATCACAGGGATGCAATCAGGACCGATCGTGAGAGTTGATGCGGTTGGGGCTATCGTGTGCAGATACAGACACGTCCCTGGGTCACCAACAAGGTACCATAACCTGGCTCTCACCGTCTTACTTCTGCATTCGACTTCTGCTGCTGCAGTTATGGAGAGAATCGGGGACAGAAGTGGTTGGACGCCATGCAAGACGGCGCCCGGGCCGGACGACGGGTTCCTGCGCACGCCGCTCAACATTGGACGAAGATGGTGTGCGATTGCCTGGACTCTGGGAGCGAAGGCAGCGGGACGGTCTCTTGTGGCGGCCGAAAATCAGCTGGAAACCAGGATCATGCAAGGTACGAAGTCGTGTTGAATCGAAAGGAACTCGCTCCACTGACGTTTTGCTGCCGCTGTCTGCTTTATGTTTGTCTTACTCATAAGTCATACTTTCCCCTGCCGAAGAAGCAATTTCTTCTTCTACTTCTGCTGGAAATGGTGTGGACAGTTACGGACACAAACTGCACAGCAGTCTGTAGGTGTTACTTTTTTTCGCCCTGTTCCGCAACCCCGTTTGTAGGATCTGTTGGTGTACTAGGGCTAGGCGATCCCAGCCCCGAGAACCCAGCTCTCGGGACCTCAGCAGCCCGGAAGCTCCACTACGAATATTCGTGATATCGAGCGAGACAATAGTCGGAAAAAAAGGACACGAGAGCACGATAATTGTAATACTGGACGAGACTCCAGAGTAGCTGTGGAGGAACTAGTTGAAAAGCTCGAGCCGGTGATTGCCTTGAATAATCAGCGACATATGATAAAGTAAAGCTTGCCTAGTCGTAGGCTCGGTCATCAAGAAAATCTTGCCAGCTGGAGTTCCACATAGCGTAAATGTATGATTGGTCTGGTAGAAACGGGCCTTTCCCAGATGTGGAGACGGAACACACTCAATTGGTATGAAAAAGCAGTGTTTTTGATTGGGGAAGCTCGCCTCCATTTCCAGGACGGGATAGTCGCTGTGAAGAGTTTTCTCTGTGGTAGATATTAAGTTGGATCATCAGATGCTGAACAGACGTCAAGTGTCGGTATATGCGGCGGGGAACACGGGAGATTGGGCATGCTCATTGCTCTTCGTGATGGAAATGCCGTAATTCGGTCCACTGTATCACCAGGATGATGTTATAAAGCGTGTTCCGGGTCTATGGGTCTCGATTCCTGAAGAGCCTTGTCATGCAACAACGTAGGGGTGAGTGTGTACTATGTACCTTTGTATCTAGGCATATCGGGAAAGAGGTCGTCTCAGGCCGGAAGAGCTTGCTGCTGTGATGCGCAGTACACTTGGTGCCACTAATGGCATCCGAATTCATGCATATACGCAGACTCTATTAGAGCATACATAAGGTGTACACAGTCAGGTATGGCGAGCAGCGGATGCAGTGCAGAGCGGGCCGTTGGTTGGAGAGTCCACCCACCCACACCGAAAGATGAAATTAGAGGCTGGAGCGTGTATGATAGTAGCACGCACTATCGTGTAGCTTCGCCCATGCATGGTGTTTCGTCGTGTGCAGTTTTTGGGTAGTCGACTGTCGGTGTATTATGGCATGTGAGGCCCCCCTCTCGGCGGCAGCCAGAAAGGGAAGGCTCTGAAGAGTGAAGAGGGTTGTTTTCCAGGCATTCTTGCTTTTTACACATGCGCTTGCTCGTCCAGTCGTTGGGTTTGTTGACTGGGACATGTAGAAAGTTGATTGTTGACTGGTGACTCGCGCATGGGCAGATCGCAGACCCCATTCGAGCCGTGATTTACTGTGTACTGCTCTGGCAACCTAACGCTTCCGACGAGGGGACAAGGACAAGGACAAGCACAAGGGCATGGGCAAGGTTAAGGGCAAACTACTAGAGGGTAAAGAAACTTCTGATTCAAGACTATACCTGACGCGGCTAATACTCTGGACTGTCGGGCGGGTATCAAGGTTCCCCAAAGCCCTCGGAGCCCCCTCCCTCCCCGGCCACGGCAGCAGGCCACAGGAACTAATAACGTTAAAACAGAAAACAGCTGTTAGCGACAGCCCGAAGGAAGGGGAGGAAGGGCAGGGCAGGACAGCAGAGACCAGCCGCTTGTGAGGATTCGGCTGGCGTCTCTTCCCCCATCAGCAACGAGACGGTAACATGCGAACAAGCTTGGGATTCGAAAAGGAACAAGAACAAGAAAACAGCCCTGGCCTTGGCTCCGAGACCTCGTCCTTGTATGCAAACTTCTTTCTATTCTCTGCCCGTCCACTTCTCGCTACTTCTCTTCTTTTCTCTTTTTTCTTCCTCCGCGTCCTATTCCTCTCACTCCTCACTCCTCTCCTCTCACTTCGTTCAATTCGACATTCGCTTCGAACCCTAGCATCGGCCACTCATACCACCGCGCGCTCGTCCAGCACCGAAGACTCATTGCACAACGTCTTTGCGACCGCTCCAGCACTGCCAACTCAGCATTCCCCCCGTCGTCTCACGTGCAACTGCCGCTGCGTGGGGGCTTCGGGCTGCTTCCCACTGTGTGTGAGAGTATAACTGAGAACGCATCGGTTGGCTCGCGTCTTAAGCGCAAAACTGGCAACTGCACATAAACATTGCATCGCACCTGCTACGTGGACTGCCTGTCTCGTGGCACGACTACACTCCTTCACTACTACACTCATACTTCCCCAGACCATAACTCACCCTCGACTATCGCTGTCTTACCCCATACTCTCCGCTCACTCGCTGTCCGCCCATGCCACCATCGCTGGCTGCTCGAATCTTATATGGTGCTGGGTTCCTGCCTCTCCATAACGCCATCTTTGCTCTCCCAGATATCTCCTCACTGCAATGCGCGAACTGCGCCCTCTTCATCTACCGCGCATGGTAGCTTCAAGCCAGCGATCGAGCTCAAACAGTGACACCATGACGCACAGAAACACCCATGCCGCTCCCTCCACCGAGTCTTTCCATTCGAGCGCAACGACCGCCTCAGACTGCTCGACACCAATAACCCCGACTTTCTCTGTACGAGGCCACAATCGTTTTCCTAGCTCCACCTCTTCACTTGGCTCAAGTCCACCTATGCACGATCCTACCGACGCCTCATCAATGTCTGCCAAGCTGCCGAAGCTTACTGAAGAGCCGCTGGAGAGAGAAAACAGCTTAATGGACGACACTGGTATGCTAGTCGACGAAGAAATGTGTCTATGTAAGTTGCCACTATCCTTCAGATTGCCCTCCGTTCACTAACCTTGTTCACCAAGGCGGCGAGACCTACTGCGCCCACCAAGCCTACTCCTCTGCAAACTCGCCCTCAATTTCTAGGTCTGTACTCAGAGGTAACCACGATTCATTTTTCGGCGAAGAGGACGACTTCACCGCCGTCCATGTTTCCAAACGCAGACGATCCGAAGATTCAACCTCGAATGCCATCTCTACCCGCTTAGCTTGTCGCTTTCCCTCCTTATCGCAACGCTGGAAAGATCGGAAACGTGTGTCTGGGCTCAGCATAGCGACTCGATCTTACACGCCTTCTCGTGACCCATCAATGGAGCGTTCTTCGTCTCAGACCAAGTCAACTCGTCCGAGTGGAGAGTCTCACCGTGCCTATCCACTTACACCGAATGAGAGCTTCACGGCCTTGGCAGAGGAGCCTCTTCCCACTTCCCCAGTCGACATTGTTCACCAAGAAGTCGAGGCGGTGCAAGATCCGATTGACCGTGAGGCCCTTGCGTCCACCCCGCTACTCCCTCCGACGTTAATGAAATTGCGCGCACCGGAGAATACACCAGTCACCTCACCCTTGCAATCGCCCACTATCGCTGAATCGTCGGGACATTTTTCTTTCGCCGCATCTACCACCGGCACCCCTCGCATGTCAAATCACGCGCCTACACCACCTCTGTCAACCAAGCCGTCGTTTTCGTCATTGGCAGCAGCGCGATCAGGACCTACATCATCTAATAGTGAAATCACGCACTTGAACATTGACGAAGAACCGGATGAGTGGTGTCACAAACTGGGTCATGCCAATTTCACAATCTATCCTGAGCCTTATGTCCCTGACAACTGCGACGCAGTCACGTGCCGTCAATTGTTTCACGATTGGGAACATGCCCGCCAGAACTTCATGAAGCATCAGGTGCGCACAGGCGAGCACGTCGGCGTCACTTCGACTACCTACAAGCTCACAGAGCAAAAGTGGGCTCAGATTGATGCACGGTGGAGATTGTATCATGACATCGCATTTTCCCGGGCAGGTGTGACAGACGAACAGATTGCGGAGTCGTCACCCATTGAACCCGCGCCTTTGGTGAAGCTACCTTCTCTTAACAGCAAATTTCCTGGCAAAGGTGACGAGGATATCGTCGGACCAATGGAGGTTGCGGCGCCCATGCAACCTCGTACACCGAAATCCAAACTCGCCAGATTCTTCAGCGACATCAAAGTCTCCTTTGGGAGATCCGCATCATGAACCTGCGGACCCCCGGTGTTTAGATATGTAACATACCCCACGATGACGACTCAAAGATACCATTGCTAGTTTTTCGACTGGCTCCGCTCCTTACCATTTTTCTTCATTACGATTTTCTTTTGTCATCAAACTATAGACTAGCAGCCTACCTGGGCAGAAGGAGTTTTCTCTTGGCGATCTTGAGCGATCAGTGAGCGGCATTTGGCGCATGCAATGGAAAAACTAGGAATATCCGGCAAACCTTACCATTCGGATCTTAATCTTTATTCAGCTTATCAGCTCAAAAAGATGTTTATTTTGTTCACTCACACATCATTACATCTCGGGCGGCTGCTTTCAGTGGCTTGATGCGCGAATCGCGTCAGCATGGAGCAGCGCAGTCAGCACGGACGCCTGAAGATGAGAGGCGAGGTTATCTATCATTTGTGTAACACTACCTGCGCATCCGCAGTCGTATAGACTGGACTCGAGGGAAGACAGGACTGGATCTCCAAAGAGAGACCTGGTAATGGGGCGACCCAGCAGACAAGGATGGTATAGTCCAGTCAAATCAAATGAATAACAATGAAATCTACAAGTATCTCCTACGCTGCGAAGTTGCAAATGGCGGTCAACGTAAGAAGCTTGGTCTTCTAGCCTGTCACTTATGGAACGTGCCTTTCACAACGCTCCTGTCCATAAAATCAACAGTCCTGACGTGGACATGCAATGCGGCTAAGATGGACCTGTACGAGCGAGACAGACGTGCATCGACACCGCGAAATCCCATATGTAACATGACTATGCGAGTCATCTCATTCCACTGAACTCTGGCAAAAAAGTGTGGACGTCGGCGATCAAGAAGCACGTGAATCACCAAGGCGCACACCGAAGCTCAATCCGCATTTCTATCTCACAAGTGTCACACAGCATTCCCCTACGCATTCCCATCCCCGCATTGTTCTCGCACCATTTGACGCCTCTGCCTCCACGACCGCCTTATCCTGCATGCAAACGAGATGGTACCGCGACATTAGCTTCGACAACGCCGCTAAGTGATATATGCTTTTCGAAGTAATATTATCTTCAACAAGTCGTGTATGGAGAGTGAAACGGAAATCTTCGTGACGTTCTCGAAAGGCTGAGCAGGATCCTGGCCGTACTCGGGGATGCGCGGGGGACCACCTCACCAGCATCGAAGCTGAAAGCATCAACTGTGAAGTCTCGCCGAAACCAGACGTGTTCACCGCATATGACATTCCCACTTGACCTGCTTGCAATTGCAGAAGACGACGAGTCGAACAGAAGATGTATCCGTATCCCATGGTCGCCGACCTGGAGATGCAGGACGTCTTGCATGCTTTCAGCGTCGTCTTCTCTTGAGGCCCAACATGACAGGACAAAGCGTCAGTCTTGCAGGCCCAAACATAGAGAGCTGCATATCTTCAAACCTCACTCCACTCCGACGATGCGATGCATTGCTGTGTGCATGTCTAGAATGCCCGTGATGAGACTTACATGGTGGATCTGGTCCAGGCATACAAGCCTCGATTAGTTTGACCCGGTCCCAGATGTGAAAGTACCCGTTCCGGTAGCGAGCTGCGAGCCGTGAGAGAGTAGTATCGGAACAGGGACGAATATACTCCATTCACATCGGTCCCATCAGGTCCCATCGGGTGAGTTGAGCACATGGCCTGGAGCATGGGAAGTCTGCCGTCGTTTGCGGGGACGACAAGTGAAGGGTTTTGAGGGACTCTTGAGATGTCTCCTAAGCTCGCTGCTGCCAAGGGGGGTCCACATGGTCTTTTGCGCGCCAGTACGGCTTATCGATGTCGCCTTGGAGGCTTGGAATGATTTGAAATGCACGCCACAAGCTTAGAGAGGCTGGTGGTCAGTCAGTGGTCATCAGTCAGCGGTTGGGCGATGTCGTCGTGCCGGCTGGTCACGGGGCCCTTGGATGGAAGTTTGAAGTGACGGGTGTGCCGTGCGAGATGCGAAACAGTCATTAATTAAGACAGATGCCCTAGTATCGGTCGTCATCAGCAGAATGTCACTAACCATAATCATTGCTTGTCGGCTGTTCAGGGCATAAATATATTTGTATACACCTACACACTCTCGCAGACCCGCAATTGTCGACAGGAATACATATCTAGGCTGCTGCTAGAAAGACTGACGTGCAGTAGCTGCAAACGGGAGAACTTCAGCAGCCCCAGCTGGAGAGTGCGCGTGCTGATTGTGACGGTGACGGTGACGGTGACGCCTCCACTCTAAACGGCGCGGGAGCAATCGTTGATCACTATCGCTTCCACTGTTTCAGAGTCCAGCCCAGCCTCCTCCTCCTTCAACCTCTCTAAACTCTAAACAACACTCCTACGCTCCATAATCTCCCCTTCGTGGCCCACGGGCTGGCTCATCTTTCTTCTTGTTGCATCTTGGTCCCTGCCTGTGCCCTTTATTTGACTTCGCCTTGTGGTTTTCCTACTGCGCCCCTCGTTTACTCAAGTTCCGCCTGCGACTTGCCTCCAGTGTCGTTGCTTACGATTCCTGCTTTGACTCGAATCTGACCGTCAGCGCATACACCGTTATATACTCTTGCGATCTAATCATGCTGAGCGCAACTGAGTCAAATGCTGATCTCTCAGCCATGGCTCCCACACACGACGATATACCTGAAGAGGAGGACGATGTCATGGTGGCCAACGACACAGCTGATACTTTCTTGCCTCCCCCAAGAATTGCTGCCCGCTTCTACCGCGCTCCGAACAACCGACGGAAATCTTCTGCTGCTTCATCTCGACGAAACTCCATTTCCTCAACTACATCACATCAATCGACGCGCTCTTATCGTGGAGGATGTCAGTCCAATTTAGTCGCGCAGTCGCTACGACGTGCGTCCATACTCGAAACCAGGAAAGCAAGACTTGCAGACCGCGCAGCACACGCTGAGCAGGTTCGGTTACGGGCCGCTATAGCAAAGTCAAACACGAGGGCTTCTACCAGTG
Organism: Pseudovirgaria hyperparasitica; assembly: GCF_010093815.1. Classification (NCBI taxonomy): domain Eukaryota; kingdom Fungi; phylum Ascomycota; class Dothideomycetes; order Acrospermales; family Acrospermaceae; genus Pseudovirgaria; species Pseudovirgaria hyperparasitica. The sequence goes on from NW_022985553.1 coordinate 1,015,839, forward strand.
AGGAACGAGCTCTGGCAGCCAAACAAGCACGGGACAAACACCTAGCACAGGTTGCTGCATCATGCGCTGAAGAGGTCCGTCGCGCTAAGAAGATAGCAGAGGACAATAAGGAGCGCAAAGCTGCTGAAGAGCGGAGGTATCGTCAGGAGATTGAAGAGAAGCATGCTGAGGCTGAGAGGAGGCGGCTTGAGTACAAGCGAAACATGCGAAGGCCAAGAACTACCAGCACACCCTCGCCAGATAGCAAGAAGCCGACTCTGCATGCTCTATCTCAAATATCTGAAAACGAGGCTGCTAAGCGGATTCAGTCGGTCTGGCGATCTCGTGAGCGCAGGAAGGCTGTTGAATCTTTCACCGGGCTCGGCCTCTCCATTGATCACATCCATGACACTAGCTTTGAAGACGTCTCAAAATTACTTGCCGACGAGAAGCTTCTTGCTGCTACTTCCAAGCTGCTTAACCTATTCAAGATACCGGGGACAGCGGATGGCCCATCAATCGATCAAACAGCAACTCGCACGTTCTTGAGCGCATATCTGATCCTGGGTCATCCAGCTGAAGTGTTGAGCAAAGATGGCGATCAGGAGCAGAATCTCATACAGCAAGCAAAGGAACTAGTCATGTCGTTCGAATCTGCATTGTCCGAACTGACTTCATCAAATCGCTTCACACCACCTCCAACCCAGGTTGAAACCGTGCTCATGGCTCATGGTGGTTTTGTAACCGCTTTCAATGACTGGAAAGCACGCGACTCCACAGCTCTGGTCGAGACCATGGTGACCTCGTTTGTCAATCTTGATGCGATATGGCAAAGCATCAAGGACCAAACAGCCGCTGAAGTAGCGAATGACTATCGCGAGGGCATCCGTGACAATCAAGTTATTCTTCTCAGCAAGATCAGGAAACTAGCTGGTCCGGATAAGGCAAATTTCTTGATCAAGAAAGCTATTCGTGAGAGTCGACGATCCCGAACCCGTCGGAAGCCTCTTGGCGATGTGCGGCCCCGAGTAGCAGTCGATTCCCCGACTGCTCTCGAGCTTCCCGATACGCCCTTCCACGACCCGGTGCAAGTTGATGCTACCTCAAGGCTGGATTCTCTGCGTGTGGAAGCTCCGAGCTCGGCAGCTGACTCGCAAAACACCGTTGTCTCTCAGCCCCACGCGTCATCTCTAGACGCCGAATCCCCATATCCAGGCCTGGGAGCTTCGTCACTCTCGCAACTCTTTTCCACAATGCCCTCAAATCGTATTCTAACCCATGAGCTGGCCATTGACAAGGATTACCGCATTGACCAGGCTCCAGCTTCAGACCTCAGGGATTCTATGAACCGTACTATATGCGATGGCATGCAGCGAGGCTTTGAGAATGGCGAGGGCGCACAGTGGACTGCTGCCATGGCAGAGAACATCAAGTCCAGACTGCTCAGACTGTTGCGACCTGGCACTTCGATGCACACTCTCATTTCAGAGACTCTCGACCCACAGTTCGTTTCGAATCAGGCCTCACAAGGAGTGTTCTCATATGAGAAGTTCTTTGGCTTCATGTCCTCGATACTGCCCAAGCTATGCGCGCCATTTCGTGATGCACAGATCAAGGCACTCACGGAAGACTTGCAAGAGCCAGGTGACATGGCTGAAATGATCGAGAAGCTGTTCAAACTCTTACATGTCATCGACTTGCTCTCGCTTGACTATTCAAATTTCCTGCTCATGAATGCAGCACCAACGTTGATCAAGGAATCGGCCGGCTATGAAGAGCGAATGTTCGCCCAAGATCTCGATGCTGGTACTATTACCTTGCAGCGCACGAAGAGGTGGTGGAGCAACGCCACCGTCAACATGTTGACCGAAGCAACGGGCGACCGTCGTGATCCGTCTAACAGACCAACTCCGCAGAAGATATATTTTCGCGGCCTCGTCGACCTCTCTATGGCAAGCACTCCTCTACAACCCTCCGACGTCCCGGAAACCCTCGAACTCGACAAGGAACGCATCGCTCGTTTCCGCACCAACACCCTGCGCATCACAACCATCGGTGCTATCCTCCTCAGCGCAAAGAGCCTCCTGAAACGCGACGTCCGCTCGTCCTGGAAGCCCGAAGCAAGCCGCATGTGGGACATCCTCCAAGACGGCTATCTGAAAGACGAATCCATGCCCACCAAGATCCTCTCTATCCTCGAGTCCTCCCACCCCATGCCCCCTACCACGCGCGCACAACTCGGCGGCACAGTGCAGAAGTTCCTAGCCCAAGCCCAGGCCGGCCGCCTGAATGACCCCGTCCTCAAGGTCATCTTCCAGCGTCTCAAGTCGCATGTCATGACTCGCGTCAGCGCAAGTAGCTCCGGCGAACGTGTCCGTGCCGCTAGCACGGCGAGCGAGGGCCTTGCGTCGTTTGGTCTGCCAGAGTTCATGAATCACGTTGGTGAGATTGTGGATGGGCTTGGCCGGATTGGCGATGTCGATAGGCGTGCGCATGGGCCTTGGTACGAGCAGGTGCAGAGGGAGGTCGAGGCAGCGGGTGATGATCCTGTCGCTTGAACTTGAACTCGAACTTGAACTTGAACTTGAACCTGAACTTGAATTTGGGGACTTGTGTGTCTTTCTGTCTCACATTTGGCGCTTTTGCATTGTAATCATATCACACTTGCTTCTTTTTTTTTCTTCAGACCTTCCATTAGCATTGTAGGGGGCTGGGCGTGGGCGTAAGCGTGGGCGTCTAGGAACTGCATATTCTTTTTTATCAGTCGTTTTTTCCCCTCCCATTTTTACATATTTCACTGTTCTTTTTTTTTTCCAATCATTCTTGGGCTTGCCTTTTTGGGGATCATGCGGTATCAGATTGGTCATGACATCATGGGCTCTATTCACGAGGACGGGGAGGGGGAGGAAGGGATGCAGTGGTTGTGTTCTGTTTCGATGATGACGTATGACGAGAGATGGGTTCAATGGGGGTCCTGGTCTGGAGGTGGGGAGTAAGGGGCCGAGCAGAGAGGATAAGGTTATCCGGCTTGGGTACGTACGTACGATGTACTAGAGCAGCAGCAGCAGCCAGCACATCCATAGCCAGTTTGTTTGGGAAGGGGAGGGAAGGGGAAATCGGGGATGACTTCGCGATTCCTTATTGTTTTAGACGTTGGTTTGCTTAAGCTCATATATGGGATACTAGCTTTTGGGGGGCGTCAACGGTTTGGAAGTGGGTGCTCTGCTTACTTGCTCCTTCTCTTTTAGAACATATACATACACTCGCTTCCAATGGGGCGGAGCCATTTATTTACAAGAGAGCATTGCTCGAATTTACGATCTAACACGTAGAATGTCTGCTGCTGCAAGTGGGTTTTTTTCTCTATTATTCATCCATTCATTCGTTCTTTCGTCCTACTCGTGTGCCATTTACTCCTAACTGTGAGGTCAGTTTTGCCAGCTTGAAGATCGTCTTGACCTTGTTTTCATGTAACTTTACACCCTATAAGAATCTTCACGTAGCCGAGACAGCAATAGCGATAGCGACAGCGACAGGAATGTATAAGATATACTAGAGATTGGTTTACTTATTGATTGATTGATCCTACTTACATACAAACGATAGACAGTCAACAAACTCAGACAGTACGCTCAGATACACGAGCGTGCAAGTCAAGCCGATGCATCGTGCTTTTTCCACCTTGGCATATAAACAGAAAATAGCAGACTGCGAAAGCCAGTCCTGAAAAGAAGTGAGGGCGAAGGAAGACACGTGTGCCTACTTCATTCTCGTTCCGCCCGTCCCATATTGTCCCGTATTACATCCTACCAACCCAAGGAAATATGACCATCGGCAAGGTGCATTGGATATACGCTAACATCAGCACAAAGACATATGCTTGGAGAAGTGCGGAGGAGTTGTCGAGATGGTGGCCGATGAGACTCTCGCGTCAGGCTTAGAGACCAGTAGCTTTGAGTCCACGAAAGGCGGTATTACGGAGTTGACAATTTATGTGGGCGTTATGAGACGAACAGCCGGATGGCGAGACGCAGGCGTTGCTCGATAAAGGGATTCGTTACAGTGCGCTGAGATGCCGCAGCGTCATAACGATAGCGACAATTAAAAGAAAAAGATTGTCGAACCGCTGATGCGTAATGAAAATTTAGAGTGAATGGCATGCGATGGGGTGCAAACGCGATCCACAACGATATGTGGGTAGTAAGTGTATATTCTAATGGTCATTACGCCGGACACGATGGTCGTGAGAAATCGCCCTCAAATGCAGATGAAGCGGAATTATAAGAGCCTTGTAGCCAATTTTAAAAGTTCTGCGCAATGCCTGAGTTGCCTTGCTGTGGTACAACGCTGGGGTTCTCAATCCTTGTGTTCCTCCGAGCAGATACGTCACGAATGATAGGCTGGGGACCCGCACCGTAGGCATTGTCATAACCATTGCCTTGGTACTGGTCATAGTTTGTGTAATTTTCGTATGAGTTTCCATTGCCTTCACCAGAACCCTCTGATCGGCCATCGTAAGAAGAGGAAGCATTTGACGGACCACGTTGAACACCACGACCGACTCCGGCTCCGGCAACAGGCGCTCCACCTAGCGCAGCGACAGTCTCTGAGTCCATGGTATCGTGGTGGCCGCCCACGAGAGGGTCTGCCGAATGTCCGTCCGACTGTGGAGGTGAGCCTGGGCTGTGACCGCCAATATATCCACCAGCTCCGGCGCTAGCACCGCTATCAGAGAATGGTGCAGTCGAAGTTTTGCCCTTGGATGCAGTGGTGGCATTTCCCCAGCCGCGGTAGCCAGAGGAATCCTCGGTCATCACTGTCGCAGCGCCCACTGCAGGCAACGTTGGGTCGTTATTCGGATTGAAGCCATATTCTTCCATCTCCTTGCGCCTGTCCTCTTCCGCACTCTTCTTTTGTTTTCTCCTCCTCCACAAGAAGAGACCAGCAACGGCAAGGAGCGCAACAGCAACGACGGGAACTACTACGGCAATGGCGGTTGTTGCCGGTTGCGATAGTCCCCCATCACCGCCGTTGCTACCACCCGTAGCCAGAGCACCTGGTCCTGTTGTGGTGGACTGAGGGACATCAGTCACGGACGGATCAGCACTTGTGTTTGGTATTTGGGATTCAATCGAAGTATATACCACGGTCGAGGGTGGTTGATCAGATCGCGACGGTGAGATTATAATGGTTGACAGGACAGTGGTTGGCGGTATGTTGGAAATTACAGTCGACGTTGCAACTGGTGGTGGAGTGGAATTTGGTGGAGGTGACGAAGGAGTAGGTGTTGACCGGACACTCGATGGAGGCGGTTGCGGCGGTGATGAGGATGGTGGTGGATTGCTGGACGGAGGATCGCTCGTCGGTGGATTCGAAGGTGTATCTGAAGGGCTCGCGTCTGATTCGGGCGCACTCGTTGGAGCTTGAAGGCAAGTTAGCAATGAGTGAGTGATATGCGAGTCAAGCACGCAATGAGATGTAATACCTGTACCATTTCCTGGGTTGGACGACATTGTAACGGTATTTTGCACTTGACGCGCGATTGCAGCGAGTAGGCCACAAGGTGATGAGCTCAATGCGACAAGCACTTGGAGTGCTGAAGCGTTGTAGAGGGAAGTGTGAGGTTGGAATCGAGTTTATTACGGAGAAACAGGAGAAGGTGTGCAGCAGCGGGCGGAAATTCGCGTCCGCGAAGCAAGTAAAGGGGCGTGTCGACTATTCACAACAATGCAGACAAGGCAGTAAGGGTAGTAGAAGATGCGATAAAGAATGAAGAAGACGACTTCGCCGTGCAAGAAGATTTGACGACGAGAGTCTTGGTAGACGGATGGATTGGTGTTGGAGAGATGGAGGTTGAGACTCGGGTTTGAAGGTTTGAAGCAGCTTGGGGCTCTTGGCTGTTCGAGCGGGCGACGTTCTTCCAATCAGGCAGGCGCGATGGTTGGATGATAACGAAGAGAACCCACAACACTGAGACCTCTCTGCCCCCCAGAACAAATGAGATCCAGGAAGCGCGATTTTTAATGACGTGCGATCCGTCGGCAAAGGGACAAGTAAGTGGATCGAATGCAACGGTGAAGGGGATCGTTCTCACGCAGCAGAGGCAAAAAGACGTGGTGAGCAGCGGCTGAGGGGTGGTGGCTGACGGCTGACAGTTGATGGCTGATGGCCGATGATGGCAGCTTGACAGGTGCACAACACCAAGCTGGGGACTGGGGACTGGGGATATTGTGACTGGGGACTGGGAACTGGGGGACTGCCCCATCGGATGCAGTAATGCACAAAAACCCTTGATATTACTGAGCCGTCCCCGATAAGGGGGGATAAGGGATAAGGGAATGAGGTTTCTGCATGCACTGTCACAGTATGTAGATCATCACTATCGACTTCCAGCGCATCGACGGCCCAGAAAATGATAGACAAGAACACTTACATTTTACTTGTCATATTACCTCTTCGTATACAATAACACTTATTCACAGGTATCTACCTGGAATCCCCCATCCAATACACTCTCTCCTTGACCGTCCACTTCAAAACGAACGTCAACTTCAAATCCATCACCAACGTCAAGCTCCAGCATCCTATCCTGCCGGCCATCCGGACGACCATTATCCTGACGTGGCCAATGCCGCAAAGACTGCCCGTCTCAGCGACGATGCGAGGGCCCAAAAGCTGCAGTCCAGCACGCCGGCCATGCTTGGCGCAAGACGGTTCACTGCTGCCATCAAGATTCGTCAGGCTAAACTTTAGGTCAGTGCACTAAAACTTGCCGCGCGTATTGCACCGAAATTGGACATTCCTAACATTTCATCGCAATATTGCAACGACTTTGAATTGCAAGCCATCATGATGTACAAGAGTCACCTCTTTGATATAAGTGTGTCGTCTGCCTTGTACTCTGAACAGGTACAGAGAAGTTATCATTGTAAGAGAGCTCTAACCTCCACGAAGCCCGGCTCGCGCAACATCCGTAAAGTATACTATTATTACTGCTAATCTTGGTCCGTGTCACGTGGAGACCGGACCTGGGCTGGCATAGGCAATGTCACATTAACGAGGCAAATCTCTGCTTGCCGAGGGCCGTGTGTGGAAATTCGATAGATTCTATTGCGCTTTAATACTGGTGTACTAATTCAATAGCCACTACGCACGGCCACGGCTGTGGCTGCGGAATGTAATGCTCTCTTCATTTCTTTGCACATCGTCGTACGTAACCGTGGCAATAGGAGAGGCCGCTTGGCAAACAACTATTGGTCAGTCGGATGAACAGTGATGGTGATGCGCACGACCTGCTACAGCGGTTGTTTACATTACGAGGAGTTGGTCAAAGTACGGCACATGTTCACATAACAGTTTCCCTGCGTAAAAATAGAATTGAATATCTACAAAGAAACCAGCGATGAGCCGGACAAGAAAGAGGTGGCGTTGACAAGAATGTTTCCAGCCGGGGAATAATATCTAAGAAAGTGGTCCAAACACTGCCTGTCGCCATGCTCCAAATGAGTATGCTGCCTGTGACACTTCGCAACAGATAATTTGAACAAGAAATCGGACATAGATCCGGGTCATGAATCATAACAGAAAAGGATGTCACGTTGACTTATCGCCCTTAACCCATGCTCCAGGTGACTGGCAGGCGGCCTGCATCGACGTTTCCGTTAGAGATGGTGCTGAACATCGACTTCGGCATATCAATATCGTTGTACGCACAACCTTCGCAGCGGTCGGTGATCTGAGCTTTGTAGGACTTGCCGTCATAGTAGATGGTGATTGGCTGTTTGCAGAATCCGTTCGCGTTAGGGTTGGCGCCCTGTGCCTTCGTATCGAACATTTCGTGGGATATGGCAACAATCCAATCCGACTCCGAATTGGTGACGCCGCAGGCTCCCATACCAGGAGTATAGTAAGTCATTTTGCCTGCATATTCACCAGAGCCACCACCAGTTGAAGGAGACTCCGGTGCGGGAGCAGGCGCAGGGGCAGGAGCCTGAGAATAAGGAGCTGGAGCTTGGGGGGCTGGTTCTGGTTTGACGACAGGCGCAGGAGGTGCTTGAGTCGGTTCGGGAGCAGCCACTGGAGGTGCTTGGCTACTTGGCGCCGGTGGAGGTGGAGGTGGGCTAGACGAAGACGGCGGAGGTGGAGGTGGAGTTGTAGATGTGGTTACAGGAGTAGGAGTTGCGGATTCGTAGAATTGAGCGCCGTTGTTCTCCAGAGTCGTCGCAACGTCGATGGGATCGACCCAGACAGTGGAGGTCACGACTACAGTCTTCGTGACGACTGCAGTATAGACGTCGTTATCGTAGTCCCGTTTGTCGACTGGGGCGGCATTGGCGAAGCCAAAGAGCGCAGCGGAAAGCGTGACGAGGGCGATGCTCTTCATTTTTGATGCAAGCTCTTCTATATGATAATTGTCGAGTCTTGTCGTTTTCAATGTTGCTGTGATAGCTGGTATGAATACTTGATAGCAGTGAATTGACTAGCAATTCCAATATACTATCAGCGTTGGTGGGCGAAAAATGCAGAAGCTCTTGATTAATGAGTGATCAAGGGCGCTGTACGTTTCAATGAATGACTAGAGATACTGGATCTCTGAAGCAAAAAAAGAATGTGGAAAACGACGATGAGCTCGTGGAGAGGCTTGAGGAGGAGACAAGAACGGGGGAGAAGGCTCAGGACCAGGATTTTGTAGTCAGGAGCCACGACCACGACGCACACCTGGATCGTCGGACAGCGGAGCAGCCAGCAGCCAGAGTGTGTGTGTGGGGCGTGCATGGCGAAAACACGAGCAGTGGACAGACAACAAACAACCAATAGTAGTTGATGATCTCCGGAAGACTCGTGGACTTATGGACTAGCACGCGGGCGGAAGATAGGATTTTGCCCGGGTTGCTTTGTGGCTTTGCGGTACATCATGCCAGTGCATTCTTTCGTCGCGGAGACGGTCTGTCGCGGTCGAGTATGACGAGAGTGAGTCGCCAGTGTTTCAACATTGTCGTGCTGCTCCTGCTCCTCCTGCTCCTGCTGCTCCTGATACTGATACTGGTGTTGTTGCTGTCGTCGCCGTTGTAGCTCTTGTTCGAAGGACGCCGGAAGTCCCATCTCATTTCCCGTTAGGTATAATGAATTTTAGTCAGACCCAAGGTTCTCGTTCAATGAGCGTGGACCTGTTGTGCTTTGCTCAGGCCAGGCGTCGTCCCGATGAGGATAAGTCCAAACTCTTTCCCCTGACTAACTTAGCCTGGACCTTCGCTTACCTAACACAACCTAGCTCCCGAGGTCGTGCATCCTCTTCATTGGCGACATATCTCAGGTACCGTCAAGTCCATCCGCCACGCCATGAACTCTGCTGGCTGTCATCGTCGTCCTTGTTTAGGTACTTGGATATGCATGGCCGAGTCCCGTGTTTCATCTGGGCACGCCACCGCTGTGTCGAATCCTTTCTCGTTTTGCCTTCCTTGTGCATCCTGCCTACAGATACCTCGCCTTCGTGTCCAACCACCTCGTCGATGCATCAGGCCTGCACTTCGTCTCGCAGCCAGGTTGTGTCGTATCGTTGGCTCAACCCAACAAGTTCGTGCGTTGTCATATAATCCGGGACCGCAGTACTGTAGGAGTCCGAAGACTCACAAGGGTTTCCAGCAGCCCAGCTCTTTCGTGGATGTGAGACATTGCTTACACGTCACCAGTCAAGTCCGGTACGTCAAGGTTTTGGAACTTTGAGATCCACCCAGTCATGGAACTTGATGTCTGGAGGATCATGGCATCTCAAACCGCCGGTGGTCTTGTGCGTCCTGATACTTTGGTGGTCCATGGGCCTCACAGATGGACCCATCGCAGCCCTACTGTTATCCATTTCCCCCGCAGTCTCTTATCGTGAGTGGCACAACGTCGTGTCTTGCCGATAAATACTCGTCAAACATCCCTAGGACCCTAATTCTTGGTTGAAGTGCTTTCTACGACTGCAATGTAAAAGCCAGATCCACATCTCATTGGTGTGTATGGGCCGTCACATCGGGCAGGACTTGGGCAGACATTCCACTGGTCGGCCCGTTGGTCCATACTCGAAACGTTCCTATCAAGACTGTCTCTCGTCAACATTCCCATCAAAGATGCGCTGACTGTGACCTCTTTAGACGTAGAGTCGTTCCTTTTGCAGACTGCCGATTCCTGAATGGCCTTGAACGCTCGCAAACGCCACGTGTCCCATCTTGGACCGAGGCTGGACATCGCCAATGCGGACTTCCATCCTCTTCAGTCTCTGAGCTCTTTCCATCGCACTAAACACACAACCTCCAGCCGGGAGGACGACGTAAGGATTATCGTACGTCATGCTGGCAACGTAACCCAGCATGTCCGGCGCTCTACATCTGATCTTCATGATCAGACCTGCAATACCTAAGCACAGCAGTATACCAGACGAGGCCTCCATCACAGCCAACCACAGGAAGTTGCATTGGTATACCTTTTGAAACGTCTTGTTCGTCGCCATGGACGGGAATCCATACCAAGGTGCTACCACACTTTCAGAATCTCCATAATTAGTAACACCGGATGTTGCCGCTGTCATCGCCGTTCCGTTCTCCATTGTCGAATTTCCATATGGTCCAAACGCTGCAATCGGTGGTATGTTTCCAGCAAATGCAAACGGCCCTTGCGCAAGATGCAGATATGTGTTCATGACTCTGGTGAATCGATCGTTGAAATCCTCCATGGTCACATGTTCCATATCAACGACTTGCGTGCCCGTACTGTAGACGTTGAGAGCCCCCCGGATGTACTTCTCGGTCATTGTCATTTCTTCAGATCTGCCGAATTGAACGCTACCGTGAGATCGCGGCAATTGCTCAAATAGGTTGGTTGTTGTCGTGTTCCAGTCTAATACGGTAATATTATTGTTTCGTTTACTGTACTTCTCCGCCTTTCTCATCTTGTTTGCGAGACAGCTGCCTTTGTCGCATCTAAAGACCACATCCACATATCTGGCTGTCACAGTACACCACCGCAGGATGGTATAGGACTCTGTCTCGTTTGGGGGCCAATATCGTGAACCGAACGTGATCGTGCGGGGATCTCTTAACGAGGGTTCATCCTTATCAAATGGGAAATTGTACTCGGGGACGTCTGCATCATAATTTATCCCATTCAGCCGTGCGTCTGTGAATGGAGTATCCGTATCCAGGAAAAATGTCGTCTGAGTCCCCTTCAATGCATCGCCAAATACATTTTCGCCAATCCGCCTCGTTGTGCCATTCAGCCCCCAGATCCTACCGAGGGGCAGCGTTTCATTACCGGAATATGGCAGCTTACCTTGCCACGGACAACTGAATTCCAGATATGAGCTTGTGACTTCAAGGTCCACTTCGTCTACGGGGAGCACGCCTGCCACGGGTATCCCTACCAAAGCTGAGTATTGACCTGGAGTCAACACGTCTGGTACTGGCAGCCAGCCGTTGTTGTCCGCTGTCACGTTGACCAAAGTATCGATTCGAGGTATGCGCGGATTACCCCAGAGGTCTACTTTACTCATGCCATTTTGGCTTGGAGCGGTCAGGACAGCGTTGTACATGGCGTTCAGTGCAGCGTTGGTTGACGTTCCTTGGTTTCCATTGTTGAGTAATGAATGCGTATCTTGCAATGGGCTCATATTTCCAGTTGACATGTAAATGACCTGAGACTGATTTCCAATGGTCACGTTACCAAATTCAAGGACTCGGAGCGATGCTTGACCTCCGATTGGGGATAGGGCCCAGAGGAAGAACAGATGCGCACCCAGGACTGACAAGCTTTTCAGAAGAACTTGACTTTCGAACGTGCCCCAGACCGTTTGGCTGGCCATCAGCAATTCCAAGGTCTGGTGTCGTTTAGTCATGGACAAACCTTTGGAACGAAAGTCACTTACCCCAAGCTTCGAACCATGCTCAGCACAGTATCTCGCAGTTATCTTCAACGCCTTTCCGGCAACAGCAGCGAACATGATTGGAAACAAGGTAGGCCCGAGGTCCATGGTGCGCTCAATGTTCTTCCCGAAACCATTGCCTTCAACCTCCTGGCCATGCAACTTCGCAATACATATCCCAAGGACGATGAATGCAATTGGTGCAAAAGCCATGACAGCATCTCCAATCCCAAACAAAACGGCAAACTTACTTTTCTGGTTCAAATGATTCGGCGCAGAACTCCAAGCCTCCAACGGCGGTGAAGGAGTAGCTCCTTTCTCTCCCTGTTCGATTCGCTGCTGTGTTGGAATAGGCGACGTAGGAGACAATGGATAAGGAAGAGCACGATAAGCATGTTGCTGTCGCTGCGGCTGGTCTCCATCATGGCGGGCTGGAGAGGACGTAGACGCCCGTCTTGCAAATTGCACAGCAACACGTGGTTCCCCGGCTTCACTTACGCTCCCTCCATGCTCCGGATCCGCTTCATGCTCGTGACCACCACGATCAGTGGAAGCGCGCACAGGCGAGACAGGCGAGCTGGCCTCGTCGTCCGGCGATGGATCCGACGCTGGCACACCGTACTGCTTTTCCTCATGCACGCGGCTCGATGCATGCGATCCGTTGCCTGTCACATCGTTGCCATTTGACTGCGCACCACGTAAGTCCGGCCATCGCTGTGAGTGTCTGAAAGCAGGATGGATCAGTTTCGGTGAAGATTCATCAACAGGTGAGACAATAATCTCAGGCGCACGGAGAGGCGGAAGTGGTTTTTCTTGTTGGCTCAACTTTGGTGTTGAGCAAGGTGCGCGAGGCAGCGTCGGTGATGACTGTGAGCGCGAAGATGAGAGAAGGAATGGACGCAGCGAGGTGCGGTTGTTGGTATTTGTGGGAACCTCTGATGAAGACTCGACGTCTGGTTTCAAAGGGCTGTGTTGTGTGGACATTATGCTTATGTACCATGCAACGCCGCACCCTTAATCCGCAGGGTACTGGGATGGTTGTGCTAGGATCAACGTCCGCGATAGAGGGCTGACAACACCAAAAACGTCCGTAATGAGGTAATATCGTGAGGCTCATACGGAGTCTCACGAAATGAACACAAAAGTGAAGAAGATTCAAAAGAAGTGCAGAAGTACATGCAGCACACCAAACCGGCGCTTCGACTGCATATACATACTCACTCTCTCTCCATCCTCTTGCCTTCTTCTCCAGCACTTTCTTCCCTGTATGCGGCACAGCAAGATTCCTATATCTAGCATCCTAGCCCACCTAGCAAAACAACCACCCCAAATTAGCCCCACGCCTGCGCTTAAATAAACTGCCCTGTACCCAGTCTCCGGCCCTCAAATTGACTAATTACATCGAGCCGCTGCGCCAGGCTGCATATTCTGCCACTTAGCCAGCGGCAAAACTGGAGCACATCGTACGCACACTGCAGTTAAAACGTCCCGAAATGCGCTAGCGCAGCGGCGGGAGCGGTTTCGGGACGCGCCCGCTGCATCGTCTTGTGATTGGTAGATCGCTTTTCGGATGCCCTTTCTCGGCGGAACTAGCACGGATTCGGAGTAGAAAGTGGGGTTTGATTGGCTGGAGTCTGGCGCGCAGTGTAGTACCGATGCCTAGCGCGAGGCTGAGAGGATAAGCGCTGGGTGTTGTGGTGGGGTTCTGAGGATATGAGATGTCATCGATGTTGAGAGAGGGCAAGATTTGGCGGAGTTTGGCGGAGTAGATTTGTTGGTGTGGGTTTTTTTAAGGAAATGATGTTAATTACCCTCACGGGAAGTTTTTCTTGCGTATTTGGGTTGCGGTTTTTGCTGGTTCGTTTGGAGTCTGCCTTGGTGCATGCCTAGAGGAGGTGGAGTATGGATGGGAGATGTGGAAGCTTGTCTGGCGGTCGGAAAAGGAGTGACATTCGAGTGTTGTTGGTCTGTTGCCTTTTGTTGTGTTGAGGTTGGGCTGATAGAAGGGCTGTTTGCCTGACGCAGAAATCGAACCAGTGTGCAATTTCAGTTGTGGATGCTTGACAATGGTCAGCGCTACCTGCATTATACCAACAAGAATGTGTTTAGAGCTACGTGTGTACTGTGCGTTGTGTGCTGTTGGCCGAGATGTGTTGTCGACGACTAGAGCTCATACCGAAACCCTTTCCCCTATGGATGCCAATGCCATGTTTTAGCAGGTCATAAGCACATCAATGTCTGCGGATCTACAAAGCCGCTCTAACATGCGGTCAGAGTGCCAGTAGAGGTCTATGAATTAGCTTGATCAAATGAGAGTTTACTAGTATATCTGGACCTCCTATATGCGCTAGATATATCCGATAGAAAAGGGGTATTCTCCGAGGAGATGTTTATTGATTTAACAAAGCCACATGTGTATGTTGAGAGCTCGAGAGCTATGAATGTGCAATGAGAACCCTACGGTATGTTCTTAGGTTCCAAAAAAAAAAACCAGGCACATTTGGCGGTAGTTATGATAATCCATATCGATGATCGCCTCGGCTCAACGCTCTCCAACATCTGTGTAATGGTAAGGTTTTATGCGCTACTACTTCTTGTTGTAAAGTTAAACTGAGTTACTACTAGGTGCTCAATATTATGACCAAGTAGAAAACTACGCCTCCTGTCCTCTTGTTGTGGCTAGTGTAGCTGTCCTTAAGAAGAGGCATACTTCGACATCTATGTGATCTATTACGGGATTAGTCGACAACAAATGATATTTCAGGTACAACTAGTCTTGAAATAAGTATTACATTAGTAGAGTGAAGACTCTGTAGAGGGGAAGCTATATACTAGCCAGTACCCCACAGCCGGAACGATTACGCCAAATCCAATGCCGAGTTTGTTTGACCTGAAACTTTTTTTTTCAGAATACGTCAATAACTTTTGGTCCCGGGGATGGGGTATTCAGTTGTGGCACTCTGCTTGTGGAGGTGTTCGTGGGTCCAAAAGACAGGGTTGATGTTGGCTGGCTTTCGTTCTTTTTGAGGTAGAAATAGTGACTGTTTGCGTCGGGCGTCGTTGAACCCTCTCGATAGAGGCCTATGATCAATGGTATTAGTGCCAGAGCTGTGAATGATACCATGTGCAGTCCAATTTGCCATACTCATATAGAAGATGTTTGACGTCTGAAGGTCTTTCCTGGTTCCGACAAGCCAGGTATATCGCGTGAGACCAATTGCGCCCTCTAATAAATAGTTTAGCCTTATGTATGTACTCTGGAGGAAGCAAAGAAAGGAAAGGAAAGGAGTCTCATACGGGCCAAGTACTCCATGTCTTCCACCCAATCACCACTCGGCGTAGCCAGCTGATATAGAACAAGGGACGTCGCTTTGCCTTCCTCCCCGGCCTTCCATATTATAGTAAGTGTTGAGCCCAATGTAAAGGTAGGGTTACTGCTAAAGTCGCCGGGCTCTCCAAAGGGCGGGGGGTTGACGAATTGCATAGTACATAATGCCCTGGTTATCCATACAGCTATGAAAATAGCATATATGGTAGACATAAGTAGAGAGTGGATCAGAGAAGTGATCAGTGACGACCTTCCAGTATCTCAACCTGTGAAATCGAGAGGGCGAGAGGCTGCAGGCCAGGGCTAACGGCCCTAATGAAGACGAACTCGGGCTGCATGGAACTAAACATGTCCACAAGGCTGACTCGGTTTGTTCTTGTACCTGGCTACTAAATAGAAAAAGGGCGCAGTCAACTTTGCATGGGTGGCCTGCCAGTTTCATCAGCGACCCATAGATTTCTTACCTCTAAGTGGAGTTTATGCAATATGTACCCCGTAACTGATGCTAGTATGTAATAGCCGGGACGTCAACAGACCGCTTTGGTGTTGGTATCAGGAAGCTATCATTGCGGCGCAACTGAATATAATATACAGTCCTTTTTAGACTTCATACTAGTAGAACGAGCACAAGGTGGAAGTTCAGCATAACTGCCAATGCTTGAACGACTACAGCGGGGACGCGAGAATATATAAGGTTGACTCATGGGCCACGACTACGTAAACGTTCAGACCGGGACGGATAATTATACATGCATGAACATGGCAAATGGTCAAAGTCAGAGGCAATTTGAGTGTCTGGGAATCTGCCAACTCAACCACTCATGAGTGAGTTCGCGCCGAGCCAGTGCAATCCTACCGGCATATTCAGTACAGGCATATATAGATAGTATACCAGGACAATAGGTATATGAACCTAATATACGTTTAGTAAGTCTAGAGACCTACGCAAAGCAGTCTAGTAGCTACTTCTTTGAGTTTGGTATGAAGGCCGGACCGTATCACTCAAGTGAAAAGAGTATATAGGTGATTACAAGGCGTTGAATACATAGTGTTCTCATACCTTGGACCCAGCTTTCTGATCAAATTGGAGCTCGTGCCACACATAGTCCTTTAGAGGATGATTTTTTGTGGCTCCCCCGGCTCGAACTGTCACCCTTCATATGTCATTAGCTGGGCGCACAGAGCAAGTGCATGATACAGCGTCAAAGCGGCTATACTAGTTGTTTCATTGATACGCTCTCTCTCGTGTATCTCAGACTCAGAATGTGAGAAATCCGTACTCCTCCGTGCATGTAGTCTCTTCTATTATGCATCTCTCTCTAAGATGTGTGTACCGACAGGCGGTCGTCGCGGCAGTCGAATGTTATCATTATGTCTGCAAGATCTATACGTCACTACTTTCGTGTATCGCTCTACCACTCAGCCTGGAAGTTATTAAACCGCCACTCGATGCTAGCAGCTGTAGAGTGGAGGGAACAACGTGCCAATTAGATCCGTCTATCAAAGATTGATAGCTTAGATAGTAGAACGAACTATGAAACCGTTCACTCTACTCTCTCGAGCTGCCTAATTTAGCTTGGTATACTTTGACTTATATTCATTCCCAGTGCCTAGTGATACAAAAGCAATGCTCTTTCAACTCTTAGTTAGATAGCTCTATTACTATTCTTGGCTCAGATCTCTAGTACTTAGATAGCTTGCTAGTTAGCCATAGAACCATATGCTTGCTCCGTACATCAACTCCATGATTCCCTACCTTCATCACCAACGAATGCAAATTAACTATCTGACCAAGGTCTACTCTAGGGCTACGTGCGGCGATATATTGGACTTGTACAGCTGGATGACCTAAATGCTTTGTATCAATAATAGATCTGAACACAAGAGAGCGGACCAGAACTCATACATTATCATATCATAGAACTAGTCTCGAAAGAGAGAAGTGATGCAGCCTGCATTAAGAGGATACGCGGAGCTAGCGTACCCAGAATGTCAGGGACCTAAACTATCCAAATCCGCACATTATCTACGAGGTTTCGGGCACACCGGGACAAAGAAGACTTGGCTCAACAAGCCACGGAAAGCCTTTTCTTTTCTTTTCAAGTTACACCGCACATTCCAGTCACTAAGAAACACTCTTGAACTGCGAACACGGAATATAGTTCCGCTCGACAAAAGCAAAGTCCGCCTTGATGCCAAACACACCCTCAAACACACTATCAGTAGGATACACCGGTCTGTTCAGCACCACCCGACCCTCGACCGGCACCGGGCTGAAGTCTCCAGTCGAAATACTAGTATCGAACAACGTGACGAAGTTGTCGCACAGCGTGCCATTATTAGTCAGAACCTGATTCAGAATATTCTCGTACAGCGCCAAAGAATACGGTTGCGCTCTACATGGTTTGAACCGCGTGTGCACGAGCGGCCTCTTCGAATGCACGTCGTCATGAAGCGGGTACGCAGCAAACGTGACCGACGACGCAGCGGTGCGCTCAGAAGTTTCATACATGTATGCCTCGCACGGCGGGTCGAACCGGCCAACAAGAGGCTGGGGAGGTCCGTACAGCGCCGCGCCCTCAACAGCGAGTGGATTGTCAGACATGACTATGCTATGTAGCAGGCGGAAACTCGTCCGGCCATCGTGGAGGAGATCGACGAACGGGAGGGTTATGGCGGATCGCGTGAAGTCTGGGATCCTAAGTGAGGTACCGACGCCAACGTCATGGTCCAGGACTGACTGCACGATGAGCGGATACTTGTTGCGTGGGAAGTCGGGCTGCAGAGCGTAGAGTTCGTACAGGTTGATGCCGTATTGTGGTGGTATCAAAGACCGAGCTGCTGACAAGTCTATTGGAATGATTGCATGGGTACCGTTAATTGTTCCGGTAGTTTCGTTTGGATATGTAGTCGCAATGGGATTGGGCAATGATTCTGTGCTATTGCACGAAGTCGACACCGATTTACATATTAATTCTAGAAGAATGACGACAGAGAGAACGAAATTATGGGGAGGCAACATGGCGAGACAGCGACATACTCTGTCTTCGAAATGAGTTGCTGCTCAGCTCATATATTATTGCCCTCAATTAATGTCAGCTGTATATGCATTGTGACGTTGACAGCAGGGATGCCTCGTATTCATCCATGTACGCCTTAGCTTGGCATGCACATATCCTATTGTGAGATGTTACTGAATGCTATGTATCTGTGAGAACAACATTCGTTTGCTCCCCTTAGATCACTGCCTACTGACAAGCAGCTGTCCGATCTAGGTAGTTGTGAACTGGTAGAATATGAATCAAGTTTCTCGCTAGTCGCGTCAGTAAGCAATTCGGAGACACCCGAGACCTGCTGTAGCTTCGCACTACCATTTTGATAACCCAATGCGGCAGTCGGATACCCCCAATTAATCTTGTAACATCTTGTGTTCAACTATCCAGGCAAGTCGCCGGGTGATTTTAGGCCGTAACCGCCACCGAGTCACTCATCTGGCGCATGCATTATGAATATTCGGCCGCCATGAGTAAACCAGTTGTGCCAGCTAGTCTCTTGAGTGCACTGTTTTGGTGCACATGTAATGTGCCGATATGTATCTATCATGAAGCCGTGTACTGTATACCAAGTCTCTATGATGGTGTTCATCGAACACATGGCGTTATTCTACGGCGAAGGGTGACTGATCCCCGTATATCCGGAACTGAGCGAAAATGGTAACGTCTTCGACCATTGTTCCTAGGGAGCCGATGAGCCAGGGAAGATTGGTCAGAAAGTACTCTTTATCGGTAGAATGAAAGAGAATGCCAGCCCCGTATGTCAAATTTCCTGTCAGTGAGAGCATGAAAAATAGAAGGGACAATCCTTCACAGCTCTTATCGCGATAATTCTTGATAATTTGAGGAATGCGCGCACTGGAAGTGGTTAGCTATCTACGCCTGAAAAAATTCCGGCTGAGACACTACTTACCCGAGGTAGCAGACAGCACTGCCATAACCCAGGATTTCGGCACCGATTGGCATCGGCTGCGGATCAGTCACGACGGGAACAGGTTTCCAGACACCAGAGCTCCATGCGATAGCCCATGCTCCAGTGCCGACAGTGAGTATACCAACAACACAGAGGGTATTTTTGAGCCATTCGCGACCACCGGTCTCCTCCTCTACAATTGAGGCAAGGGAATCACGGCGATTGACACTCTCTCGATGTAAACGGGAAGCGGCAGACGATTTGCGCCGATGCGAACCGGGTAAGCCAGTATTGTCACTGTCCCTCCGACTCAGCAACGGCTCGTCCTCGCTATCGTATGTTCCGTTGGAACGAGTAGATAGTTTCCGCTCTTTCCTCGCGTTCTTGACATTATAGTATACGCATTGGGTGATGAGTGCCAGGTCGGAGAAGCAGAAATACACAGCGATCAAGATGACCGTGGGTACAAGGCCAGCCCATATAGCACCTATAAGGTTGGCAATGTCGCCGACGAACCAGACGACGATGAACGCGAGGGAGACTGCCTCAGCAGAGCCTTGTTTGTAGTTCTCAATCAGCTGTGGGACCTGATCGAGTGTCAGCAAGGCCGGCGGCGGTACGTAGTAGAGTTTGTAGTTACCAAGACAAAGATCCAGCAGACGAGCGAGATTGAACCGAAGATTCCTGAAAGAGCTTCAGGAGCAGTCAGATGAATGTCCTGGGCAGCCGCTGCAAGAGACATGGCCATCATTGTGTGATCAGGAAGGAGGACGGAGTCGAAGAGATATCGTCCAAGAGCGTCGCATGGGCACGTACATTGAAAACCTCACATGTCCGTTGGGATTGACTAGGAAGTTTTCTTTATCTTAGCGCCTCAGGCTGAAGCTTGATACCAGCCATGATTGGCGAAGGAGGTTGGTTCACGACGGGAAGATCGATACCCAGCAGGCGAACATGTTCATGCGATGGCCATTATTGCAGAATGCCTGAAGATGGAAATGCCATGTAGCTCCGTTGGTGACATTCGCATAAAGCACCGTTCTCATCTTGTAAGGACTAATAAGGGCATTGATTGAAACATCCATTCAGGCATCCATGCAGGTCTACTGGGCTGTGCAGTGCAACAGTGGAGTCCGTGGGTGCAATCGCTATTGGATTCTAGCCAGAACAGGTCTACGCGCAGGTACCTTACGCAAACTCCCCAAGTCCGAAAGCCCCGAGTCCCTATCCATCCATCCGTTCAGCCGCCATCGATGCACCACCCGCCCTTCTCCACCATCCATCCACCAACCAGCCCTGCAGAGACTGCCAGCAGCTGACCAACTTTTCACTTTTCACACCCACAGGGCTATCTTTCAATCTTCGTCGCCGTTCGTTCGACTCTTTTACCACTCCTCTTCGTATATCGGTCGTCGACATCTTCCTCTTCGCACTCACTACGCTCGTTACGTCTTCTCCTGTTCGCCACTCCCTCCAGACATTGGGACACATCTCTCGAACTTACGCGTCAGCATCAGACAGACCGTCGGGCACCGCACTCAGAACCTTTCGTCCAACAAGAGCTTCGCACGTTTACCCACGTCCTCACTCGAACAACAAAAATGCGCTTCGGTGGACGTTCCCGCCTCATCGGCATGGGCCTATTCGCCATCATGTCAGTCTCCGCCGCATCGGAAATGATCTTGCCTCTGGGCGAAGGCATCTTCCATAAGAGACAGGACACTACGGCTGTCTCAAGCCGTCCTCCAGCCGCGTCCAGCGGAGGAGACACTCCAGTACCTACCAGTTCTCCAGAGGAACCGTCTTCAGTAGCACCAACCTCAGCAGCTCCGACCTCTGCTCAGCCAACACAGGATGACAATTCGTCTGGCGACTCTTCTCCAACACCTACATCAAATCGACCCTCTTCGAATGGTGGTGACGCTGCTACCACTGTTCGTACGACGCTCTCTGAAACTCTTGAAACTACACCTCTTGTCACTCAGGTAACAAGAATTACTGTCATTACTTCTCGTGTCACATCAGGATCGTCCGTTTTCGACACGGCCATTACTTCGGAAGTGGTCAGTGAGATGACCACTGGCTCTGCTGTGGCGACTTTGTCTCCAAGCAATGACGGCTCCAACTCTGACGGCGGCCTGAGTTCCACAAATCAAAAGATTGTCGGGGGAGTAGTGGGTGGCGTGGGTGGTGCTCTCCTGCTTGGAGGCATCGTCCTTGTATTCCTACGCCTCCGCAAGAAGCGTCAAAATAAGGTTCAAATCGATGACGACTTCGCCGGCATGGACTATAAGCGCAACGAGAACAGTCGCAACAGCGAACCGTTGAACAACTCAACGTTCCAAAACGCCAATGACCAGTATCATCAGCCTGCTGCTCGACCAAATGCTGCCGCGAACTTCTAATCCCACATATGCGCTCACCAAAACTTACGAATAATGACATACCTACCCAATCGTCCTCTGTAAATTCTATCGAAGCCTTTACCAGACCATCGAGTCAATCGATACATAGCATAGGTGTTTCATGGCCCTTATGCTGCATTAATAGTATTGCAATTTGCTGGTCAGACTTTGGAACATTACAGACCTGTTTCTTGTCACTCATTTGCGCTCTTGCGGAGCTTCCTCATCTTGGGCAGCTATATCAAACCACACCTCATTAGTTCTTTTTTTTGCACTAGCAATACTATAGATGGAAAGGCTACGATACGCCGTCAACATGTATCTCAATATAATAATGAACCTCCGTACTATATTCAGTATTGGACAAAAGTATGTTTTCACCTTTCGCAAAGCGACCTTAACTTGTTGTTGCATCAGTCAAATCAAGTCAAGACCATCAAATGGTTTCCGTGTGATTTAATGAGGCAGTTCTGGCAGAACACGGTCGATCATCGATGTGGTGGCCATGTAGGCGCCGTTTCAGATTTGTCTCAGGACTACGCCGTAATGTAGGCAGAACAGGAGGCAACTTATGCGCCTTAGATCTACCTTGGATAGATTATTCCAGCATATATACTGGCTCCCGTCCTAGACTGTCACATGCGTAGATGCTGTTACTCACATCATACCTATGAACGCTATTGAATATGAAATATGTATGGCTTTACTATTAGCATTTCATTCTTCTCACTTGTTTTCTTCTATCCTGTAACATCTTTACCAAACCTAAGGGATTCCTATAACCCTGATAACGCAATGCTGAACTTATCCGCACGGCAAGCAAATAATCTTCAGACCTTTGATCAAGCCCTCGGCGGAGCAAAGGCGCCAGCAATTACGCAAAGTGGAGACTATCAACGTCCATACACTGTCGACGGAGTCCTTTTCGCTGATCTTGGATCTGCGACACGGCGCAGCTGTGACACGCAGTTCAACGCTTGCGCTGGAATTGTGAACGCGGCTGGAAACAACAAGGGATCTTTCAGTGTGACCGATTGTGATGCTCAGAGAAGTAAGGAGTTAAAACGATGCAATTGCATGACACTTGAGATCTAGCGACTAACGACGATGTCCAGGTGCCTGCACCACTGGCAAATCACAATCAGAAGATCCGCCGTCTACTATTGGATTTACGGAGAATCTAGGACCAGACCCTCAATTTCCGGACTTTGATCTTATATGTGATGCTTGAGTTGATGTCAATAGCAACAACACCATGTCGATGGTATATATGCTTAAGTTTTTGTACAGCATGGTTTTACTAGCATCTCATTGAGTATATAAAGGATCTGTACTAAAAGGCTTTGTATAAGAAGATTATGGATTTGAGACCCTTTTAATCTACCTAGACAATCATGGTAATTTAAATTGAATATTAAATTTCAGACACGCCGACGCAAGAGATCTACTAACTATGCCATAAAAACCCCTTCTCATAGGATATGGGTGCAGTATGCACTTATATGCTGGCTGATCCTAAAGCGCATTTCTCGTATATTAGCCTGTTGTTTGTTTGGCGGGGTGGGGGATGGGTTAAGACGCATAAAGACATAGTTCAGACCGGCGAGTGAAGATTGTGTTCTTCATGGCTCGTAAAGCCTATTAGACAAATATTGAAACCAGTGTAGATCATCATGAAGATAAACAATGAAGCAACAATATACACAGATATAGATCCACTCACCTTCAATACAAATGACTTGTCAAAACTATGAGTATTGTGCTGGAAGTTTGGAATCAGTGTCAGATTGTCTTCCTTTATATACGTCTAACACGCAATACAGTAATACTCATTCTGAATCATTCTTTGCATACGAGACGCCCCGCTTTTCGAAACACTAAGATCATTTGGGTAAGAGAGCTTGTACTGATAGAGGCAAGTCTGGTAGGGATGCCACACGTGACTACAGAACCGCAGGGTGCGGCGGGCGCTAGCCATCTACAGATTAGACTGTTGTTCCTTGCTTGGGTCATAAACAATGGCTGATTCATGTACACAAACAACCTCACAGCTACCTCTCTTTACGAATACAAACACTCGCTAAGACTTGCGCTTCTTTCCAATATCAATTCTTATCCATCACGGAATACTCCCCGGGTCTGCAAGACGGACTATTACTGCAATCTCGCCAATAGCGATCGACACAGGCGGGCAATTTTCCTACTTCAGAAATAGGGACAATGCCGCGCTTGACCCGCGCGCAGCGCGCCGCACAGGCTGAAGGTAGCGACACCATCCATATCGACCACACAGCAACAGAACCAATTGAATCAGTAGACTCTATATCTGACGATCTCGAGCGCGCTCCCTTGAAGGAATTGGCAATCAACTTTGAAGAGGTTGCCGAGGAGATGCCCCCGAAGAAGAAAGCTGCCAAGGGCAAAGGCAAAGGACGCGGCAAGAAGACAAAGAAAGAGGAAGTTGTTGAGGAAGAGCAGATTGAAGAGGAACCTGAACCTGAAGATAGCGCTGAAATGCCAGGTGATCCTGAACAAGCTGTAGCTGGTACTGCTAGTGAAGGGTTTGAGGAAGAATTGCGAACAGAGCCGGAGCTACAAGGTGTGTCCCGGCCGTTCTCCACTGACAGTCACAATTTTCAATGCTGACCTATGATTCTAGTCACAGCTCAGATGAGCGTTGAAGAAACACCAGCGCCACCTTCAGTGCGTGCTACGCGCAAGACCAGACGCCAACTAGCTATGGAGGCCGAAGTCGAGAAACAAGAACCACAGCCCGAGCCCACGAAGAACGAAATGAACCAGTCTGATGCATCGGAGGAACATACTCCCGAGGTTCCTGCTATAGTACCTGTCATTGAGGTTCCTACGACAGAAACTCCTATTGCCAACTCCCCTGAATATCCAGTCCAGGAAGACTCGCCAGAGGAAGAATTGTCACCAAGCCATCAAATCAAGATGTCCTTGACACCGATTAAGGTTCCTTCATCGGATGTTTCTAGCCGCAGCGGCTCTCTATCACCATCGCGTAAATCGCCCGGTACCATAGAGGCTCTTGACGCTCTCGAGGACGCGATGGAGGACATCACTAAAGCACTCACGCCTAATAAGACTCGATCCGCACCCAAAGTAAAGGTTAATGGTCATACCCCGACTACGAGTGACTCGTCCATCGAGGCTCCAATTCCAGCCCCAAAGGTGTCACGAACACCCCGCGCTGCTAGATCGCTTAAGGAGAATGTGCCACCAAAGTCAGCAGCAAAGAAGACTGTTCCAGCAATAGTTTCCAAGCCTGTAGTACCCCGTCCACAGAAGAACATCACAAGTAAACCTCCAGCCTCCAGCAATCCGAAACCGAAGGGAACAGGAGAAGTCGTAGATTACCTTGCATCAAAACGTCGGCCCGTAAGCGTGTCATTCCCAACACCTCCTCCTCTAGCCAAATCCACCAGAGCCCCCACCAAAGCATCTTTCACATTACCTGGTGAAGCTGTTGCAGCGAAATTAAAAGCTGCCCGAGAAGCACGTCTTCAGAAGGACGCTGCCGAAGGAGAGAAGGCCGCCCAGAAGAAGCCTGTCGTCAAAGCACGACCCATCCCTAAAGCTGCTGGCCAGGCCCCTGTAGTCAAGCAAACAGCAGCCAGTAGAGCACGAGAAGCCGCTATCAATGGAACCGTACCTAATGTCCAAGCTCCAAAGCGCAACTCTTCTATGGACATCACGGCAGCTTCTAAAAGGATATCTCTAGCTACGTCGAGGACTCGGCCGGCGTCAGTACATATCGGCTCATTGACCAAGAAGGACACGCCTGGCATCACAATCCCGCCACCAGCACCCTCAAGCAATACAATGCCTAAAGCCCGCGTGCCATCCACACACGCTCCATCCGTAATTTGCAAACCTGCTCGCGTCCCAAGCAACTCTAAGCCTTCGGCCGTTGGCCCAGTCACCGGTGCACCGGTATCTGCCGCCGAAGCCGCGGCCCAGCGCGTCAAGGGCAGAGAAGTGTTCAACAGAGATCGACAGGAAAAGGAGGAGCGCGAACGCGAGAAGAGAGAAAAGGAGGAGGCCGCGAAGAAGGCTAGAGCAGAGGCGGCCGAGCGCGGCCGAATCGCGAGTAGGGAGTGGGCCGAGAAGCAGAAAAAGAGAGCTGAGAGCGCCGTGGCGGGTCAGGCTGCGGCTGTGTGAGCCCGGCTTGCTGGCTTTTTTTTTTTGAAAGGGGTCGAAAGATGTGATGGGTGTTGGTTTTTGAAGTATGTGCGCGTGTGCGTGTGCCTGTGCTTTTGCAGTCGCGTTGGCGTGTGGGTCGGGTTTGGTGTATGTGTATACAATGCGTTCTGGAGTTTTCTCACTTCGACATTGAGCCCAAGTGCGGCGTGGTTTTTTGGATCACACCATTTGTCCTTGTACCTTTTAAGGGGTTTATCATACCAACCAATTCATACTTCTTGCTCTCGCAATTTGGATCCTGTCACGCTTGTTTGGCACTTGTTGAGGTTCCGATATTTCTCTCGCGGGGTTTTAATCACTCAACATAGAGGGATTATAGCCCAATATGGAAGTGACAAATTCGTTGATGGGTATGAAAATTTGTTATTGCAGTCATCGAGAACATTCTTTGCGTTGACGGCCATGTGCTCCGAGACACAGGCTGCGCAACTTGAAGTACATGCTGTGCGGAGTTCAGATTCTATCTACAAGTTTCTCGGCATAACTTTGTTTCTTTGGATACAGATTTCTTTACCTATAGTATGGGAGATGCAGCTTGAATCATTATACCGTAACTCTGAATATGTACCTGAATCTTTGTATATTATGATATAGAATCATGATTCAATTTTGAGTTCTATCTTCTACTGTGTCTCTCGGTTGGATAATGGAGAATCATGTTATATTGGCGATACGGTGACTTGTTATACCACCAGTGGTAAGACTTTACGCTGGAAAATGGTTGGAGATTAGGTGCTTTAAGTCGTCCGTGGACGTAGATGAAGTAGCGGTGCCTCCTACTCACTCACCCACCTATGCTGGTCCCGTGAAAAACAGTAGTCTAGACGTGAAGACCGTGTGGCTTTAGCATTAGGAGCTCACCGCCGGCTGTATGTAGACAGATAGACAGACAGACTCACTGACCGGCGTATATCGTGCATAACACGTCCTTTGAAGGCTCGTCTAGGTCACCGGTCTTAGTGTGAAATGTGGAATGAAGCATCCATCCCAAAAACGCGAGATAAGCTTCTTTTGGGAGTGGAACCCATTCAAGTAAGTACTATGTAGGAAGGTGTAGTGACTGGAGGACTTAGGAGCAGCGAAGCTTCTTTCAGAGTCAGTAGGGAGGGTAAGGGGCGTCTACAGAGGGTGGAAGAGGGACAAGCGTAGTATAGACGTGCCTCATGTTCTGTCTGGCTGTAAAAGTGGAATAAAAGGAGGCGTTATGGTACGGGGTGTATGACGGACTTGTGACAATATACTTCAGCTATGACGCGCGTGAGGTATAGGAAGAACATGGATGAGACAGCGAACGCCAACAAGAGCAGTTTCGAGAAGAAGCCCCCCCCTCCGTGTGGGGGTACGAGGATATTAGACATACGAGGTAGATGCCAAGATAGCTGGAATCGATGACAAGTGGAAGAAAATGACTATGACAGAAAGAAGGAAATAGCGAAAAGAAGGATGGAATAGAGCACATGCAGATCGCGACTCCTTCGTTCGTTCCGTGGAGAATACCGTCCTGGGCTCAACCTCGCATGTAGTTGGTATACGAGCGCTTTTTACTTCCTTGCGACCTGAAATTCGTCATTCTTGAGCTGTAGGTCATTCTTCGACCGCGTTCGAGACCTTATGAGTAGGTGCCAGATGTGTAGCTCGACCACCACCGCCGTAGCCAACGAGCAAGCCTTAGATGAGAGACTATGTATGATCCGGTGTATGCAAGGCCTGTTAAGAGCGCTTTTGTTTGATGTGGACCTTACCTATTAACTCAAAGCCGACAGCTGCTACAAATTTGAAATACCGCCCAAGTCTTCTTTTTTAATAATCCTTCACACGTAAGTGGTCGTAATTAAATGGGGACTCAAAGACACACACTGAAGATCTATGCCCAACCATCAAAAAAGTAATGTGTCTTCTTGTTGCTCTGCACAAATTTTTCTTCTTCTTCTTCTCTAAATGGC
Organism: Pseudovirgaria hyperparasitica; assembly: GCF_010093815.1. Classification (NCBI taxonomy): domain Eukaryota; kingdom Fungi; phylum Ascomycota; class Dothideomycetes; order Acrospermales; family Acrospermaceae; genus Pseudovirgaria; species Pseudovirgaria hyperparasitica. Next base: position 1,043,586 of record NW_022985553.1, read on the forward strand.
GCGCACGAAAGACGCTACCCCAGATGTTGGCACATGCGCGGAGGAGTGCATTGTTATGCTGTCAAGGGGGCTTTGGAATGGGGGAGCATGTCATTTGCCGGCCCGGGGAAGTCGGGACGCGCCCGTTCGCCCAAGGGTGTTGTTCAAGCAGGAAGCAGAAACACACATCTCGTATGGACGAGGTCGAACACTTGGCGGTAGTCCACGGTTCGCGGGGCGGCTCATGTAGACCCTGGCACCCATGCTGTTTAATCTAAGTCTACATAACCGATGTTTGAGAATTTGAAATGTAGGCAGCGGCAGTAAGGGCAGGGCGCATTGGCTGATCGAGTCCTCCCCGTTCACGGACCCATTGATAAGAAGAGGCTGCCGAAGATGTTTTGATGAAAATGCTTGTGCGAAAAAAACCGGGAGAAGCGACGAAAGGGCGGCGTCTCGCCAAACTGCACAGACCGTGTTGTTGGGAAGAAATGGTTGGCGCATGCAGCACTGCCATGGTGAGTGAGCCTCTGAAATCTAAACGAATGTGCAGGAGCTAGACAGCCCGTAGATGTCCTGACAGTGTTGATACGCTGCCAAACAATGCCTTGTTTTCCATATCTTGCATTGCTAGGCCGGCATCGATAATGGGCGATGGCACGAGCAGATAGCCGTCTCGACTGTATGCGGCTGGCCAGAAGCGACGCGGGCATACGAAGGTGGGTCTTGGGGGGTGAAGATAAGAAGTATGTCTTAGGATCGTTGAGTCACCGTGAATGGATGCAGATTATTGTCAAAACTCAGAGCCATCCTGCGACATCTCAGGAATACTCCTAGCCTAACCCATTAGGGTACTCTAGATCATCTTAACACTTGAGTAATTCAATCCATCGTTGGATGGTGCACTAGCGGGCCGCTTGCGTCTCCCTCCCGTCTGGGGTAGAGCTTGTAGACTGGGATGAAGGGTAGCGGCTAGACTCGACGTAGCATGCTGCACATATCACGTTTGTAGCAGGCTATAATTAATAGCGAAGATGTCAATATTGAGATCCAGTGGATTCGGCACTCTAACTCGGTATGAAGAGGAAGCTACTACAAGTCTGGCCTGACCGAATCCTATGGCACCTCGAGTACCAGAGTATTGCCGTCGATGACAGTTGTCCCCACCTTCGACTCGAAGATATGCATCATTTCGGTGTGCGATTCGTCCACGGCAACACTGCTTTGTGCAAGCTGCGCCCAGTTCATATGTTGGTCTCCTTGGTGATCTCTAAGACCTATATAGCATAGCCTTCCAATCGCAGCTGTCCTTACCAAAGCAACATATGTTTGGATGAGTACAGGCAGGAGAACAGTCGTGCACACATTACTCTATAACGCCGTATGTGCATCTTCGATTCCGTGCATGTACATAGTACAGGCAAGCGTCACCATCGCGCTTGAGACTGCCTGAGCAGATTCTCTTGAAGCAAAGCTCGGCGGAAAGCGTTCGAGCTAGCATCCATGTCCATGTCCATAGTGTTGCTATGACTGGTCATCAATTTTTCTCCTTTGCCCTGGCTCCACTCGCTCTCCCGTTCGCTTCCGCCGTTTCTTGTACCAAATAAAGAATGATATCTAAGTGGTCCATGTTCAGGCCTATTCTAGCTATGTATAGCGTAAAGGATGAGCATCTCGCCACGTTTCGTTGGGCTCAATGAGACATTTCGACTATAGTAACCTCACATCAGCTCACCATGTCGTGTTGCTCAAGATCATGCTCAACATTCCTAGAGCGTCGCGCCGTGCAAGGACCAAAGATGAGAGGCCTGCGAGGCTGGGAAATACAGTACCAATCTCTATGCTGTGCAACATGATCGACCTCCATCAGAGCCGTTACCTAACACCGAGGAGCGAAAATTTTGATACCGTAGCATGTAGCGCATTTCCGGTGAAGCTTGAGCTGAGTTACGCAGAACGAGTCATAAAAAAAGTTTTTTTCAACGATGTGATGCTGATGTTCTCCGGTATTTCTCCGGTATTCACGAACCCGACTTTTGACTTGTGTATCAATTACATTTCATCTTTTTCCCATAGAACCACTTGCTAGTCATCCCAAATCAAGATAGTTGATCAAATATGGCATAGTTATTGCGTTCCGGATGTCCTGAGGTCAAGTGAAAATGTCAATCGAGAGATTTTGTGAAGTCTTGTAAAAGTATTTGAATATACCAGGTACTGCACTATTGATGCCGAAGGAGCCTTAGACGCTATTGGACAATTCCGTGAACGGCGGAAGTAAAGATTGACATGTCTAACTCGTTCGAGCAAGGCTGGCTTTCTCCTCAAATGACAGGAATATGGCGCAACTCGCGCTGCCAAGGTGCGCTTTCGCTTCGAGTTTGGCACCCGAGCGGCGAGAACCGTAGTTGTGTTACCAGGGGGTTCTGGAGGTTATGTATGTGTGGGCACAAAGCCGCAATATAACGAAGTGAATTCAAAGTCATCGGATTCAGACCAAAGGCAAGTTTTAAGATCGAGGTTATAATGCCAAACCTAATGAATAGAGAGCCCCAGGAAGGAACAGCATTGTTAGTCTATGGCGAGTGATCCACCTGAGACAAGCAAAGGCCAGGGGGACCCGAAGAGGGGTACATCAGCCCATCCATGTACATCAACCCATGACCACTTTTAATAGTGGAGGAACGAATCGCATCATTGGGGCCGAGACGGCAGGGAATGTGACTCGTGTGGAGGAGCGCTCCGAGCTCTCATCAGGGTTTGCCGCCGCTGCCTTCGTCTTGACTTGCATTCGTTGAGTGAGCATGTTCACAAACTAGTGCTAATACGCCATCATCTGGTCTATCTCGATACTACGAATCTCTATTTTTTTTTTGTAGTTTCTCCAAGCTCTCTGAGGGCTGAGATTGCCGTGGTGCACGTAAGGGTTATTGGGTCGGGTCTGGTAGTAGTAGGAATAGTCAGTATTAGAGCTCCAGGGTTCTGATTGAAGCTCGCACCGGTGAGTTCTCTTCTTGCTGCAGGTTTGAACGATTTTGGAAGCATCCAAGTGTAAGCCATAGGCGGATTCAACACACCAGTCCACAAGTACCTGGCCTGCTGCGTAGTTGTGCAATGAGCAATGACGCCCCCCCGCGCGGGCGAAGAAAGACTTTTGCAACCGTGATGGTCCGTGCGTGCTTGCACCCCTTGTCAATCCCTCTCCTCTCCCCATCAACCCACTAAGAGACTACGACGACCAAGAGAAGGCCCCACTATTTACTAGCTCATGCGCCCTTCCCAAGCCTCTATAAACCACTCAACTACCCATCTCACACTCTTTCAAAAGCTCCAGATCCCCACTCCTCTTACAACCTTTCTCGACTCGAACACCCGTCAATCTAGTCCTATCCTCAACTACCACTTCAACATGTCGACCGAAATGGATTGGTATCATGACTACTGCCTCTCCTGCGATCGCCAGCTCTCCGAGGGCGCTTACTGCTCCCAGGCCTGCCGTCTAGCAGACCTCGAAAACACGAATTCAAACACGACGTCCGTTAATACTCACAATCACACTCACTCCGGCTTCTACCTCCCTCCTGCCGTCGACTTCGCTACCCACAGCCAATCCGCTGAGCGGAGCAAAGCATACTCCCAGCAATCGAGTCCTTCCACACACTACTACACATACTACTCTCCTCCATCGCCGACATGCTCCTCCTACAGCTCCACCTCTAGCTCTACCGCACAAACCTCACAGACTCAGGCAAAACGCCTCAGTGCTTCATCATCTCACTCGTCGTTATCGTCCGTATCGGGCAATCAGACTGCTCCAGGCCTCACACCTCAAGCTGCATCAGCGTTACAAGGCTATGTCAGTTCCTTTGACCAAGTTCGGGAGCACAAGCGACGATATCGATCCTAGATCCCGTACAAACGCTCTTACCTGACGATCATCACGCACTTCATAACGACACACACGTTTCGCAAACTACTACTACACCGAACTCACCACTCCTGAAACACCGCTCATCCATCTCTTGTTTTTCTTGGGCGATCTTTACCTCTCAACACGAATTTCTATGTAGCGACTACCCTCTCATCATCATCATCGGTCCCGCATCGGGAATGTGTAACAAAAGCATTTCTTCTTGTGTGTCTACGGTTATCAAACATGCAAACCGAGCTATTCCATTCCGTTTTCTTTGTCACAATGTACGAAGGGCTTCAAACATGTCGAGGAATACCACTGTAACGAGCATTGATTAGGAGTAGAGCGCAGTGGCGTCATGAAACTCCACGAAATGGATATTGGGAAGACTTGAGGATGGCGCGATCAGCATTTTCCTATGTCACATCGACTCTCAAGTCGATCGATCTCCGGGCATCTTGAAGATATTGCCCTGCATGGGAAGGAGATCAAGTTGAGATCTGCCCTTGGGTCTCGACTCGGCACGAGGACCTGTGGCTTGAGTCTACAAGGAATATGTACCTAGATAGAACGTTCTTGCTACGGAACAAAGTGTCCAAACGGACCTATAAATCCCTCGGGATTCGCAGAATTGACTGTTTGGTCCCCGAAACCTAGCTTGTGCACTCGTCATCTTAAAAGGTTCCTTCCGCAGACTTCTTTCAGCTTCTGGTGACGACAAGCCATGTGTCGGAGCATGAGTCGTGATGCCCAGCGCGCAGAATCGCGCATCTACCTCAGAGTGCTTAAGCGATACATGCCAATACGAAACCCCATACTTTCGCAATTCAAGTTCGCAGCAATAGCAAGCAGCCAAGCTGGATAATAGTCCACACAATCTCCTAGCGGCAGCGGCAGGCACAGTCACGCGTGCGACCATAAGCAACCATCGGGATCATCTCGCACTGGCCGACGTGACCACAGACCTATCACACGCAGCGCAGCCTCGTCCAACACAGCCTGCTGGATGTCTTGGTTGTCACTCCACAGATCATCAATAGTACCGCCGAGCAGCCCGAGATCGCCAGCTTGCGAAAAGAAAAAGGCCTGCGCCTGCACTGTCTCTCCGCACGAGTCGTCCCCAGGCTCGCTGTGTGGCGCGTTCGTCCTCCCTCTCCCAGGACTTATCCCAGGGTACCTTTAGGAGGGGGGCCACTGGTGCTTGCTGGCACCAAACAAACCGCGTCCCGCTACGGGCGGACAGAGGCCCAAAGTTACCAGTCTTACGGATCGTCGGGGGGTGGTTCAGCACAACGCAAGCCAGGCCGTTTCGAACGCAGCTTGCGTCGAGTTTGCAGCCTGCGCTGCAATCACTCAAAAAATCTGGTCTGGAACATGATGAGCGACGACGATGGGCGCGAGCAAGTTTCACAACGCGCTGAAAAGCCGGTCGCGATCGCTGGACCGACAAGGTGCACCCAGACTTACGCCAACGACCGGTACTTTGCAAGCTACGCAAGCTACGACAACGCCCTGGCTGAGGTCACTTGCATGCAGTGCATCCATGGCGGCTCTTGGGGAAAGCGTGGTGGCGTGAGACTCGGCCCATGACGAGCGAGCGGCTGGTGGGTGGGGCGGTGATAGTGGTTTGGTGGTTGTGGTTGTGTTTAGCGAGTTTCGATTTAGCGAGGTTCCGTCACGTAACAGCTTAGGATTCGCCGTGGACTGTGGGCTGTTGCGTGCTCTGTGTGCAAAAGCCGCTGTGGATGAGAGATTATTATCATCATCATCACCGTTATTATACTTAATGTCCGGTGATAATCTTCCTATGGTGTTGCCACGGTGTGGCTCGACTTCCGACATCGGCTAGCGTATGCTTTGAAAGAGGCAGACGGGAACATGCCGACGTCGGAGGAGCTGTCGAAACGGTATCCAGTACAGTACAGTACTCACTCTTAAGCATCTACTCAAAACGTGGACGTGGACCCTTTCTACGCTTGCTTGCATATCCAGCAATGAGCATCCATTGCTGCTAGGAGCTAAAAGCCGCTCGACACCACCATCAACGAAGGTTGTCTCATTCTGGACCCTTCTCTTTCCCTGAGTCTTTTTCCGTGTGGACCCTGATGGGCTGGTTTGTGAACAGTTGCGGGTCTTCCTCCCACGAACATGCGAGCGAACCCATTGAGAACCATGTCAGTCTGGTATCCGCGAGGACTCCGCACACGCAAGATAGACATCTTACAAGGATCAACGCTCCATACTTCGTGTCAGCGTGTGTGGTTGTATACATGTGCAGGTCTCAAAAGTCGCAACGGCGATCCATAGATCAACAGGCCGTGCTATCGAGTCTCTGCACAACACGCATGCTCTTGATCACCGACATGACGGATGCCGCCCTCTATGCTTGCGACATCTGGCGCAGGCGTTATCGTCAATCCATACCCGAACACTGTGATGGCTCACTTTGATATATGAATTGATATCGTGCCATCTTTCTCTTTGTCGCCGTGCCAATGGTGCCGTATAAAAGCGTCCTGGTGCCCCACCTACCCATGATGGACAGCCAGCCTGTGAGTCCCGAGTTGTGAATTCCACTGTGGTCTTGTCCAACAAGGTACAACAATGCACATGCTACGATGCTCGCATTATCAAGCATCACCATTCCATCACCTTGCATGGTAATCGTTACGCATATATTCTAGCGCCGCCGTCTCATCACTAACTCTGGCGCTGCGAAGCGTTTGCAGCGGTGCCAACGCAACGCCAGAAACAGGCTGCGTGCACAGCGCTGACAAGGGTACCTTATCAGTGCTAGGATACCTCCTGGGGCCATCTTATCCGTCCAACGATCAGACTCTCTACCCTGCGTCCATCAAGTCCGGATATCATTGTGATGCATCTCATTAAATGGCCCGCATGATCACTTAGCGATAGCTTTAAACCCTTCTAATCGTCGATGGACCTGCACCTAGCATTCCCTCCTAACCGAATATTTCCCGGCCGTCCTCACTAATGAAGACTAAAAACGTTCCCAACTCTGGTACGCGCGGCACGCCTCGTCGAGCCGAAGACGGAAGTACATAGACGGCACAGTTTCCTTAGCTGAGAGCTGATAGCTTTCTGTGCCTGAGACTTGACCCTTGACAGCAAGTCTAGCAGATGACCAAGACCGCGTGCGCGCACTCAGCCTTACCAAGCGAGATGCTGACAGAGGCGCACGCCGACACGGTGAAGCTGATGAGACGCAGGTACCGGTTTGTCCTTGGTGGCTGTCCAGGTCATGGTATCTTGAATGTGTCAGTGAGCTTGCTTGCTTGCCTTGCTTATGCCTTGGCCGAAGCTGGCGCTCAGTAGGATTTTTTGAGATTTGCTCGTCGCTTGTCGCGGCATGAGTATTTTCTGAGCTACGATTCTTCGCCACCTCATCAATCATGTCGTACAGGCTAATCATAAGGCGAGGCTGGGATGTTGAGCTTGGAAGTGGATCTAGGCTTCAAGTAAGACGTTGGGCTTTTCTTGGATCATGGTCAAAAAAATTTCGCGTGGTAATTAGGCTGTGGGACCAGTCACCACCCTAGGAGCGACCCTCCGTTCGATCTAGCACCTGACTGCCGCCTGCATGTTACTCCTTGCAGTTCACGGAAAAGCTCATGAAGCATGGTCGTATTCTGCTCGAGTCAGGAATGCGCATTGATGAGTGTCGAGTCGAGATACAGCTGTTCGCATGGTGGAGAGGAACGACTAATAAGTCGCAGCCGCAACACTAAGAGCGAGTCCAGGCTAAGCCTAATTAGGATAAAAACTTTCACGAGCTCTAATGCCATTGGAATTCCACATCGTTTATGTTCCCCATTCTTGTCGCAAAAATCTTCTGCTCTATGGATTGATTGAACTATAGATCATTTATTCAGGGAATAGCTATGTCTTTGGTCGTAAAACAACAACCGTATGTAAGCGACCGTGGTGACATTTCGTTTGCCAGTTGACTAAAGATATCACGTCCGGACGACTTCAACTTCGTCTCGGGGAATGCCAACAAAGGACCTATTAAATCCACTGCTACCAATGAATCAGACACTGAGTACACAGAGGACATCATAATCAACAAAAGAAGAGCATCAGAGACTTTGACACCCCCCAAACCCACGCCATTCACAGTCCAAGTAATCACTCCCCAAAACGCCGACAAAAAGCCAAAAATATTGGACAGGTAGGGAGTCGACCAATCGACCTAATGGCCCTGAGATAATTCACGGCTAATGCCAAGTGCTCCAGGAGTGGGCTTTTGGCTATTCCTGGAGGCTGACTTACTACCACAAGACCATACCCGCCCAATGGATGAAATCAGAGGAGTCGGGGGAACCTATATTTTGTCTTTTCGCAGTGAGGGTGGTGAATTTCTGGCGTGTGGCCTTTTTGCTGATCATGTGGTTTTGGGTGACAAGGCAGCAGTGAATAACGAGTGACGTGTTGTTGTTGTTATTGTACTCTGTTCAGTCACGCGTTGAGTGCGGATGGGCTGGAGGCTGTTCACTATGGCTCCAGAATAGCAGTGCTTTGAGCCCATACGTTACAATTAGCTCAATTAATAGAAGTCACGCCCACGACACGAAATCTTTTCATTTTCCAGGCAAAGCTATATGAACCGAGACATGTCCGCCAAGAACACGACTGTAAGTCAGACTTGACAATAGCTCAGAGATTGCCCCGTTGCGTGACCCAATACGCGGTGCGCAGTTACTATATTCTAATACAACATCAAGAACAAAGAGCCGCACAGCCTCGCAACCAAGCGCACATCGCGAGCTGACAACATTACCTTCCTCTGAGCGACCCCGATGCTACCTCCTTATAGTCTTCTCTATCTCGAGTCCACGACCAGACGCGAACAACGATGGCCTCTCAGCTTCTGGAGCAGGTAAAGTGAAGAGTTGGTAAGCCCATGGAGTAGTAACAGTCCAGACGAACGCAAAAGACCTCCCACGTCCATCTACAAGCTCGAACAACTCATACGCAACAACGCCTGCGCTGTAAGCAGAGAGTTCAACACATGAACAACACAAATAACGCTCAACGCCTACAGCTCATGAACATGGTATACTGGAAGACACCAGAAGCTAAACGTATAACTCTTCTCGAAGGTTATCTCATCACATCTCCTGCGTCTCTGACTCTCGAAAGCTTGTCAGACCTAGTAAAGAGCTTCGACGTAGGGAGTAAGAATAAGAACAAGAACAAGAACAAGAACAAGACCGATCATACGAACACACCAAGTTCCTATCCTAGCACAACCGCAGCCATAAGATGACAAGTCTTACTTACCATACCACCGCTCGAAGCCAAACAAAAGATCTCAATCTTGCCTGGAAGGAGACACATGCTATTCGACGTCAAGGACTCAGACATGTGATGAGAACAGCAAGCGAGGGCCAAGACTGCTACAGAGAGAGAACATGAATTCTGCCACGAAAGTCACATATCTTAGCGTGCAGTTGTACCGTCACTGATGCTGAACCGGCAATCAGAATACTTACGCCAAAGTCGGCTGTGACATGGCGTTACGATATCCTGAATAATGCAAGTATGGTATACTGGACCAGACATCCCACGATAGGAGTTCAAAGTAATAGTAAAGCCTCTGGGGATCAAAATCGTCGACTGTGTTTGTAGATAGCTGAAGTGGAATTCCGTTCGTCGCTGAGCGTAGTAGACTGATTCACGGGCTCAGGCATAAGTTGGACGTGAGCATCATTCTGATGTGGATGCCAGTTCTAGATTCTGGACTAGGGAATTGGCCTGAATACGCAAGGTCTCCGGTGCATGTCTCGTACATGCTTGTGTTTCGTAGGGTCGATGCTGAGAATGCGTGGAAGGTTTCAAGTGGCACTTGGCGTGCTGTTGCACTGGTCAACGAAACACTGATCGACCGAATGGCTCTGAAGTTCGAATGAACGCGGAGCTAGATACACCTTTCGGCCAAATGCGTCATAGGTGTAGGATCCACACGCGCAGTGCAGCATATAGCGTCAGCGTTGTGTTTGAGCAGAACGATGCCACACAATCCAGTCATGTCACAGAACAGACTAGACATGATTGCGTGGAGTATCATATCAACCAAAGACCGAACACTTATAGAAGCGCATATAACACGAGCCTGATCTACCCAACAATGGCACCAGTCCTATCCGCAGAGTGCATATCTGCTACGCGAGCCACGAACTGTATCAACGAACAAACACCTACGTAATCCGTCGTGTAAACGCACCGATATCTCATGCCGAGATTGTATATATCTCAAGTCTGAAATACAAGAACGTCTCCTTCCCCGCTGTCGTAACCGGCAAAAGTCTACAGGACACTCCTTCAGAAGATATGCATCGAGCAATATACACGTTAGCCCGTATACAAAACACCAAGCTATACACTGACCGACCATAAAACCCAGGGCAGCACTCCACTTCGTCCCTATCTCTCTATATAATCACCTAGACTCGATAGTGTTATCTAGTTCTTGTAAGTGAAGCGGTTTCAGATTATCAAAGCTGACAAGAGTCTATGACAGAGCCATGCATGGTGTTTAGCAGGTCGTGCAGAGAGAGTAGTATGGATGTATAGAGTATACACTTACTTTAGTTATTATATTCTATAGAGTGGGGATAAAGAAGAAGAAGAAGGCGAAGCAAACTATCAGTTAGAGGACGTGGTAGTACTAGTATATCGCATAATGATAGTACGTTGCCTGGAACTCGTGTCCGGTAGACATGCACATATATCTATAAAAATCTCTCCAAGCCAACTAGCATAAATACTACTCCAAGAGAACATGGAGTACAAGGGTTCCTAAACAAAACCTCCTATCAAATAAAGGGAAGTAGTCTCCATAACCCTCTTACCAATTAAATCCCTTCACGCATGAATAGGAAGGGGGATTAAAAAACACACAAGCCCAGATCCCACCCATACGAGCCACCAGCCCACCCAACGATCCGTGCAAACATAGTCAAGACTGCCGAGTCGGCTCGCGTCCGAGCAGGGATTTCAAGTATCCGACTAACCTGTTTAGGCAGGAAAGCTAGACTAGGCCATCGCCAGCTCCTAACCCAAACGAGCGCAGTCCACGCCAAGAAATGCTGCTTTCGGATTAGTGTCATAGTGCTTAATCCATGTGTTGTCAGTGCACTACTACAGTACCATCATATCACACGCAGAGAGGGAGACACAGAAGATGCATGGAATGAGGCAAAAATCATGTCAACTTTATGAAATCAAGCAGAGCAGAGCTATCCCCGCCGTCACTTTTAGCTAAAGAAAAGAAATATAAGAATGAAAAGGAGGTGCTTTTCCACCGCCGCCACCGCCCACTAACCATATAAAACGCCAGGAATAGACAACAAAAAACAGAAAGACTGAACTAGAAGAAAGACATGTACACAGAATCGCCCCCGTTTCCAGCAACCCAGACTATTCCCCACTCTCGAACAAACCGAAACAGACCCCTTTAATCCCCAATCCCCAATATATACACGAACCCGAAATCCCCCCAAAAAACCCCCCAAAAGATCTACGACCAAACATCCACACTCCCATACACCCGATGCGCACTCACCACCTCGCGCCTCGCCACCGCCCCGCGCCCACCGCCATAAACCAACGACCGCTTCCGCAGCGTGCGCGCGGGATGGTCCATCTCCAGACACCCGGGCACCTGCTTCGTCGCGCACAGCGGGGTGAGTTCACGCGTCGCCATGTCGCAGAAGTAGCCGTCTGTGCCGACGAAATCGGGGCCCCAGGAGGTTGGGGAGAGACACATTTCGGTGGCGTTGTGGGTGGGCGCGCTGGTGGAGATGACGAGGTGGGAGTCCATCCAGGGGCGGCGGGGGCGGAGGGTGCTTGTTGTGCTTGTGGTGTTGGAAGAGGAGAGAGAGCGTTTGGTGGCTGGTTTGTCTGGTGTGTGTGTTAGATTGATTGTTTGACAGGAGGGATAAAAGGGGGGAAAGTAAGGACGAAGACATACCCCCGATATCAACCGCCTTGCGCGAGTAAAGCGTAGCAGAACACTGCCTATTCTGCGCCAGCGTCGACGCCGCACCCACCTCGCCATACGCCTGCACGCCGAACTTCAACGCAGCAGACACAATCCCATTCGACGCATCGGCATCCAACCACGTACAGCTCGGCCGCCAATCCCCGCCATCCCTATACCTCCCCGCGATCTGATTCCCGGCATACCACGACTGCCCACACTGCTGCCCGATATCCCCATTCCAGGCACCCGCCGCCGCATCAACCTTGTCGAACTGGCGGACGGCGATCCACGAGATGCAGGTTGCGTCGTTGCCGTTTGCGACGGAGAGGAAGTCGACTTGTTTGCCGGGCTCGGGCTGGGAGAGGACGACTTCGATGACGCCGCCGTCGCCGATGTGGCCGCCTGTGCTGCGGCCGATGGGCGCGTTGTTGGCGTCGTAGCCCTGGATTGAGACGATTTGGCCGCCGAAGTCGTGGCAGTTGTTGGGGCATTGGAGGCCGGCTTTGATTTGGACGGAGGCGCCGAGGCTGGGGGGGCTGTTGCCGGCGAAGTTGGACTTGAGGAAGTCGACTATGCCGAGGGCGCCGGAGATGGTGCCGATGGCGTCGATGGCTACGGCCCACGACATTTTTGGGGGTTGTTTGTTTGGGGGGTTTGGTTTGGGGGGGTTGATGAGATGAGAGGAGGGAAGAGAGAGAGAGAGAAGTGATAGTTGTAAAGAGTTGTTTGGGGGGGTGAAGAATGGATTCTTGGATGTGAATAGGAGGTAGTGCTGCCGATGAAGCTTGAGATGAAGCTGAAGCTGAAGATGAAGCCGCTGCTGCCGATGCTAGAATAAAGCACACTCTCCGGGTCCCCAAGCCACCTTTATATACAATTTCCCAGCAGCCCAAAAAATCCAAGTACCATACTGACATCTCTCAACAACAATCAAGAAACAATAAACAACAATGGAAGCATAAAAATGGAAGAAGCTCAGACCACGCACCTACCCCTGCCATATTTGCGTGGGATGTCTGTCTTTGATCCACAGGGCCGGTCTCTGATATCCGGTCGAATCTCACTTTCCACCTGCCAGGCAGGGATGTTTGCATTAGATTGGAAAATGTATATACTGTATGTCGTCACCCCCCCCCCTAATAAAAAAGCGTGGCGGCACGATCCGGGACTAGGCGATGCGCAAGACGGCCGATATTGAGATTATGCCTTATCAGGACTTTCGGACGGGCAGGACGGACGATTTCCGCTCATTCGTCGGTTTATGCAAACTGAGGCCATGTTGTTGTTGTTGTTGTTGTTGTTGTCGTTGTTGTCTACTAGCTCGACAGACCTATGTGTGTGTGTGTGACACAGAGCAAGAAGTCTAGTCTACGCCTACAAGGGTATCTTTCAACTTCCAAAAGTCCGACCATGTTGTCCGCAGTACAATGTTGATACTGTCTCCAGTCTCCAGTCAGTCTCCAGTACCCAGTCTGTAGTCATCGTGACAAACAAGATCAGCCACGCACTGACATGACATTGTACAGTCATAGTCAGACAAGGCAAACATACGACGACCCGGTGTAAAACAACTAAAAGACGACAGTCTCTAATCTCCTCCTCGGAAATCGTACGAGCGTCACTCGAGTATCTCTTGCACCCCCCCTGGCTTGAACTTGTTGAGATTATCAGTATTGTACAGGAGGACAAGACAGGACAAGACAGAACAGGGATACCAAGCAACACGCAAACCCAGCACGATCCCAATGCAATCAAAACAGATATATCCGCAAATAGTCCATCCCTACACCCCAGACAGACATACAGTAAATTCAATAAAATGACATTCCTTTACAACACACTCCTATAAGGCAACTTCCATCTTACCCAGCAAGTCCTGGCATCTTAGCCGCCCCCCCAACATGCCTACAATCCAAGCTAGCGGTATCAAAAGTACTACTGTAGGTATATGCACCGCCCAGGCCCCAAGCGAGCAAGATTCCCACGAGCAGAGCAGAGCAGTGCAGGGGCTGGTGTGGAGACATACCTGCTATAAGACCCTTACGCTTTTTGTTTTGGTAAAAAAAAAACCCGAACGAGGTATGTGGTAGTAGAGGTAGTGGCATAGACAGCGGGTCGGGGTCCAGCATACCCCACCACCACCACCACCGAGATTCACCAGAGCACGTTCGTTCGTTGAGAGGCGCACACGCACGGGTACAGCGGTAGACCTTGATGCGTTTGCTGAGGACGGGGCCAGGGCATGGCATGGCATGAGTGCGGCTGGGAGGAGAATCGGGGGATTTGGGGGGGAGGGGGGGGATCGAGACGGATTGACAGTTGGATGTCGTCGATGCTCTGGATGGTGATGGAGATGTGGTCTGTCTAGACACTGGCAGACTCGAGACTGCTGTCTCTTCTAATCCCCCCGACCCCCCCCAACCGTGATGGGATAGCAAATGGCGAGTTGGTTGAGAGGGCAGCGAGGGCTAAGGCTGGTTTGTCTAGGGTAGGGTGGTCGAGGTCCAGACCATCGAGCACGCACTTGGTCAGTGACATAGTTACGAGGCAGACAGACAGACAGGCAGACAGACAGACAGGTAGACAGACAGGCAGACAGACAGACAAGACAGACAAGACAGACAGACAGGCAGGAAACAGAATAGACGGTCGACCGAAGTCCGAAGTCCGAAAAACCCATGGCCCCGGGATCAATAAAGTTGAGGACCCTGAAAAGCAGAATCGGCCCAGAACAGGCCCAGAACAGGCAGGTCAAGACGGGTTTGGGGGGGGGTAGTGGAGAAGTGAAAGGGGAATGGAAAAGCAATAACAGGCGATAGGGGGAGGACAGGAACAGGAACAGGAAATGGATGGGGATAGAGAGTGAGAGTGACACACAGACATTGTTCCCCACATGTATATACTCAATAGTAAAAAGTGCTATGCCCATGTATAGCAGTAAGTAATTAGTGAAGCTGTACAATCTCCATGTCTGCAGTAGATCTACTGAGGCCACGCGGGAGAAGCCAGGCACACAGTCCAGCTATCGACCTATACAACGACCAGAGTGACGTGCCGTGCTGCCGAAAGCGGTTAGACTGCCTGGCGAACGTGGCATGTCCCGGTGCAGGTTGTGTAATCTATAGTCAGTGAGTATGTGTCTGTGTGTGCAAGCTAATAGTAATAATCTAGTTTGCATTAATTGCAGCCACTCTATTCATGCATCTTGTACTTATTGTCGTCGTCGAACAGGCTTGCGATGAGCCTCAGTTAAAAACACGACGAACACGAGCTGGCCTAGAATCAACCCCGCAGCTAATGGGAGATATTGATTTTGTTGAGCATGCACGCTGCCGTCTGCCTGCTGGCGAAGGGGCAATTGGAAAGTGATTTTACGATGCAGTCAGCGGGTTGGTGGATCCTCAATGTTGATTGCTATAGGTATGATCCATGGAGGAGGAGGACATGGTGATGCTTCGGAGGCGGTGCCGCATGAAAGTGGCACAACCTTGTATGACGCCATGGAGTCGCTTCATCCTGCGTAGTGTATTGATCCCTCCGTCCTGGCATGGAGCCCACGAGGCGACACGGGTCCTGCCATCCATCTCGACTGTCGAACCCATGACTCACGACTCACGACCCACGACCCTCGAGTCAATGGCGACGAGCAA
The DNA here is from genome assembly GCF_010093815.1 of Pseudovirgaria hyperparasitica. Classification (NCBI taxonomy): domain Eukaryota; kingdom Fungi; phylum Ascomycota; class Dothideomycetes; order Acrospermales; family Acrospermaceae; genus Pseudovirgaria; species Pseudovirgaria hyperparasitica. The sequence goes on from NW_022985553.1 coordinate 1,059,136, forward strand.
AGGAAGAGCGTCGAGGAAGAGCTGGCTGAGCGGTCTTGTTCTGCACCAGCGCTGCACATCATAAACAAGCTGCAGCAAAAGGCAATAAAGCACTATCTCTGACAATGTCCAGCACGTGGAAGATAGATGAGCAAGACGATAACGCGTAGATTGGCAGCCCAAAGAGGCAATCGGGAAAGTGATAGTGAGATTGAACCAGCACCGACGGCCCTGCCAAGCTTGCACCATACGCAGATCTGCTTGGCTGTTGCGAGAGGCAGAGAGGGGCCCGAGCAGGTGAGATCTTGGTGTTCCAAGGTTGGGGTGATGATGTCCGTGACGTACGAGAAAAGCAAGAGATCAGGAACCAGGACATGTCAGTACTCTCCAGGTACACGCTAGACTATCGTCAAAGTCTCTGAAAGGCATCATGCTCAAGTCAGACTTCTCTTTGCAGTCTCAGTGCTGTCATCGCGTGCAGTCTTGCAGCTTTCAGTCTGTCACCAACCAATTTTTTTTTGTCCCAATAACCCTGACGATTCGTATGAGGGATCCATCCATCCCACCCCCACGAGCTGAGGCCCCCACCGCGCGGAATCTGACGGTTTCGTGTCGCATCCTGAATTGCAAAAAATAGACCAGAAGCGTAGATTGGATAGATGAGATGGAATCGAGTGCGGCGGCACTGTACTGTTAGATTGTCCTAGATGGACGCATATGGCAGCATACGTGCTCATTCGCGCTCGGCGGGTCTCGCAGAAATCGTACCATAGTATGGCGGGTACAGCAAGTCCAGGAGACCCACAACTCAGAGTGTCACGGGCCCGATCAATCTTTGGATCACCCCATTTCGCTCCTTCGCTCAGCAGACAGCACGAGGCTGGCGAAAGAGCACATGTGGAAAATACAGGAAAGGGTGCGCACAAAGTTCTGCCATCTCGGTGCTGTCAGTATGAGAAGAAGTAGCTGGCTGGCTGGCAGGCAGGCAGAGAGTAGCAGAAGGATGCATCAAGTGAGGTGTGCGGTCCAGTCTTGCGGCTCGAGCCGGTGGGCAGACTGCTTTGTGGACTGACAAGTGACAGTAGGAGGTGGTAGCATGTCGAAATAAGCTTTTCGCATGCGACTGTCAATGTCGGCACAGTGCCACGGATGGAAGAGGGTGAAGGCCAAAGGCTAGTATTGATGTACTATATATGGGAAGTGGGAAGTAGAAGTGGGAAGTAGAAGTGGGAAGTAGAAGTGGGAAGTAGAGGTGTGAAGTGGGAGAGAATGCTTCGAGGGATATATGGAACTTTCCGTGACTTGGCTAGGAAGGCTGACGGTGCGGCTCATGATGGAGAGTGAGCGGAGCAGAGAGACGGTAGATGGCAACAGGTTACGAGAGTATAAAAGGGTGGGAGATGTGGCATGTCAAGGTCGAGTGATTGCTCGGAGTCATTGTTGTTGGGTATATCCATAATTACTCTCTAGTCAGTTACATGATGTGCGACGACTGTAGCAGGCAGATTGAGTGGCTGAGAGTCACGTGGCTGTCTCGTCACACGACCTACATGACCAAATCATCACCTGACTACAGGAACGGTGTAGCCTGCACTCGGCTCCGAATATGTCGGCAGCTGCTGGTTGGTGCAGCACGTGCACGCGGACAGATGCAGCCAGCAGTAGAGGATCCACCCACGGCAGTACAGTAGTCAGTTAGTGGCAATAATTACTGTAAGTAATTAGGGTCCAGAATCATCATTAGGTTCGACCGGACTGTAGGCGGGCTGGTGCAAGTGATGAGTTGACAGATGTCAGGCTGGCAGAATGTCGTGTTGGAAGAGAAGTGGTGATGATCCATGAGATATTACGACGGCGGCTGGGATGGCGGAAGATACAGGCAGGTCAGACGGAGGCAGGGATGGTGGTCGATGTCAATGTCGGTGTCGAGCGTAGCTTGGTGTTTCCAGTACAGCAAGGCATAATAATTATTGTTCTTGCAAGGCTTTGCTTGACAAAGATGTGTGTGTGAAGAAGGAGAAGATTGACGAAGATTGCTGATTGCTGCCGTTGGCCCAAGATGAAGAGATGAGGATGGCGATGAGGATGGCGATGAGGATGAAGAATCTGGCGATGGGCGACGATCACTCCATGGGATGGCGGGATCGGGGTGGGTTGGTACTGTGTATACTGCGGGTGGCCCCAGATATACCCACCAAAAGGGCGGAAAAGGGCTGAAAAGTGTGGGCTTGGCAGCTGGCTTCCCCGCAAAGTTGCGCCATCTCGAGTCAGGACAGGCAGGTTGGGCGCGTGCAGTCAGTGAGTGTAGCCTGTAACCTTAAACCTTAACTAATGGCCCGTCGACGTCACGACCGGCAGTCAACTGTTGCTTCTACTACATACTACTACCTTTCTCAGTACTGCTTACCCAGCTAAAATAGGCGCACCTGCACCCTAAACTGTAGGCTGGTCGGCTGCCAAACGTCGCGGCTACCCAGCTAATTCTAGGGGGCCTTTTAAGTCAATTATCCACGCAAGCCCGCCCCGCCGGTTGACGACTGATGTCACACAGCCTGCCTGGCCTGATTCGGACAAACGGACGGCACTCACACACTAATTAATCCTTACTACTTACTCTCACACAACATTCCTGTATACTTCATACATCACACTCTATACACCACACACCATTCACTCACACCCTCTCACACCACTCGTTCTACTGAGGCTTTTTGCCGCTGCTGCTGGTCTGCCCTTTTGCTGCTACCCACCGGCGCCAGTACGAGCCCAAAGCTTCCTCTTTGCGACTCGCGCCCATCGCGTCTCTCGCTGGCTGCCATTCGTCCGTCGTCGTGCTATCGCCGCTTTGGTCCTCTTATAACGCATCCGACCAGCCAGGCTCAGTCACGAGCCTCGAAATCTTGTCTATGCTAATGCCAATTCGAGAAAACAGTCGTTGCTTTGCCATCCTGACTCTCGACCCTAATATCTGCCACTTGTCGCCCAAATTTCGCTCCCTTGAGCCCTTTCTCCCACCACATTTACTGTGCCGCCGACAATCTTCTCTCTCTCGACCTTTCTCCCTCTCTATAACCTCGTCTCCCAATCAAGAACGTTCCACCGCAGAGACTAATCGCCAATCGCCTGCTACATACACATATATGCTGTAGAACACTATGCTGGAGGAGCACCCAATCCCTACTGCTTCATCCCGGCCGGCATCATGGCGACGACTACGTCCGATGTCTTCCATACTCGCGCCCCGACTATCCTCGCCGTCACCACCGTCTTCATCGTCCTCTCCTCCGTCTTCGTAGCCCTTCGCATGATATCAAGAATCGCCATCGTGCATAAAGTGGGTCTGGATGACTATCTGATGCTCGGTGCATGGGTATGTTGTGATAATGCCCTTCCATGCTCCAACACGACCATGATGCTGATTCCTTCTAGCTCATCTCATTTGGCATGTCGTTTGCCATCTGCTATGGCACTTCCGTAGGCTTGGGACGCCACGAGGAAGATATTCCACCTGCTTGGGACTCTGCCTTGAAAAAGTCCCAATACGCCTTCTCAGTTCTCTATGTAATCATGCTCCCACCACTACTACATGACCTTCTCTTGCTAACCTCCAGTCGCGAAGAATCCTGCCTTGATGGCGACAAAGACTTCCATTCTGGCCTTCTACTTGACTCTCTCACGAACACATCAATTCTTCCGTTGGTCCACCCTTACCACCTTGGCCATCGTCAATCTCGCCGGCGTCGCCCTCACCATACTCAACATCGTGCAATGTCGTCCCGTCGAAGCTGCCTTTGACCAGTTCCCTGCCTCGACCGCCCACTGTACGGACATTGTCACCCTCTACCTCTCCTCCGCCCCGGTCAACATCATCACCGATCTCGCCATTCTCATCCTACCCATGCCAATCCTGACTGGCATGCACCTTCCACGCAAGCAAAAGACCATCCTGATCATCACCTTTAGCTTCGGCGTCTTCGTTACTGCTGTCGATGTCGTTCGCATAGCATATCTTCAGTCGGCCGTCTCCACCCGCCTGAGAAGCATCGCTGCCCAACAGACTGCTACCGAGCACGGCGATACTCGCAGCTTCGAGGCCAACGACTTTTCTTGGTATGCTGGCTTTTCCTTCATGTGGTCGGCCATTGAGGTGCACGTCGGCATGATGTGCGCTTGTGTGCCAGCCTTGAAACCTCTGGTGGCACGCTTCCTGCCAAAAATGTTGCGCGACGATACCTGCAATGACCGGACGGGCGTGCGAACCTCGACTGGCCACATGGATGGCTCACTGGATGCCAGAAACATGGAGGGACTCCCTACCGCCACGGCACCGCAGCGTCCTCAGTCTGCTGCAGCCGATCCTCAACGCGTGATGAGCCAGGAAATAGATATGATGGATTTCCTGACCACACCAGACATGAGAGAGCTACCTGAACGCATCGCCAGAACCCAGACCGCAATGACAAACACCACTCGACACACGCAACCAAGTAGCCAGAAATTCTTCGAATTCGTGAATATCCGCCAGGGCAAGAGCATGGTCCACTTCACCCATCGAGAATCCATCTTCCCGCTCACCATGGTTACGTTGCTGTTCTTTGTATGGGGCTTCGCTTACGGACTGCTGGATGTTCTCAACTCCAGATTCCAGGAAATCGCACACATGTCCTCTCTACAGACCGTTGGCATACATAGCGCCTACTTTGCTGGCTACTTTATAGGGCCCATCACTTTTGGTCGCCTCGTGCTCAAGAACTGGGGCTTCAAGGCTTGTTACATCGTCGGCCTGATCATCTACGGTTGCGGAACCCTGATATTCTGGCCATCCGCCGTCCTCACTTCGTTCCCCGCCTTTCTCGTCTCAAATTTCATCGTCGCATTGGGCCTTTCCACCCTGGAGATAGCCGCGAATCCGTTCATCGCTCTTGTCGGCCCATCGCGATATGCAGAGACCAGGCTCAATCTCTCTCAGGGCATCCAGGCAGTCGGAACTGTAGTCTCGCCACTGCTTGCAAAGAAGGTGCTCTTCAAAGCAGAAGCAGATTCACTCATTGATGTCCAATGGACCTACCTTGGAATATCCCTATTTACCTTCCTGCTGGCTCTAGCTTACTATTACGTGCCCCTGCCCGAAGCCACCGACGACGAGCTCGACGATGCGTCTGAACGATACGATGCCGCAAACACAAAGACCATGTTCAATGTCAAAACCATTTGGCTTACCTTGGCCGTCGGCGTCTTCAGTCTATTCTGCTACGTCGGTGGCCAGGAAGTCGTTGCCACCAGCTTTGGACCCCTCACCAGTGTGTTGATGCCCCGAGACAGCGAATCCGACACCACAAACGACCAAGCCATTGCCCACACCGTCTTCGCCATATCACGCTTTGTCAGCGCAGCAGCGACATGCCACTTCAAACCCCGACACGTTCTCTTATTCTTCTATGCCGGCGCTATTGCGTTCAGCGCAGCAGCAATGCATGGCATCGGCCTAACGCCAACGGTGCTTGTCATGTCCATCTACTTTTTCGAGGGCCCCATATTCTCCATTGTCTTTGCCATGTGCTTGCGTGGCATGGGCCGACACACCAAGATGGCGTCCATCGTACTCACCGCGGCGGTATCGGGCGGCGCCGTCTTTCCCCCGATTGCATACAGCGTGCAGAAATCGCATGGCACGCAGTACGCCTTGTGTGTTGCCGTTGCGGCCTTTACAGCAGGCACCCTGCTCGCCCTATGGACCGAGCTTGTCCCCAAAGCGCGGCGCATCGTCGATCCACTCACGGACCCCAGCGCCGCGAACTCGGATGATGATGAGGAGGAGGAGGAGGAGGATAGTGCCGAGCGATCGGGGTCAGAGAGCAAGCGGAGTAGTATACTACGGGGCATCAGGCGGAAGATTAGGGAGCTCAAGGACGAGATGCCGACGAGAGAGCACCGCGAGAGGAAATCCTGGCCGTCTTCTCCGCAAAAGGACGAGACGTGAGCCATCTTGATCATGCCTGATCGCCTTGGTCATACTTGATCGTCTTGGTCATGCCTGATCGCCTTGGTCATACTTGATCGTCTTGGTCATACTTGGTTGGGGGGAGTTTCTATGTTTGCATCATGATCTTGGTCTTGGAACCACCCTTTTTCTTTGTTGAGTTTAGCGCATGCATGCATATAATCATCACACAGTTTTTTTTTTTTTGCATATACCACCACCCTTTACGAACATGTACATGTATATATATATACATACATATATAATATACGACGCTAATTACGATACACAATTATATACGAAATTCTATGGAGCCAGGCTTGGAAACATATATGACCTTGCCTGCCTGCCTGCCTGGCTGCCTGGAATATACAGCATAGACTGGTCCTTCACTATTGTATCAATGTATGCAGTAACACACATTAGAACAAACAGCATGGTCTACACACACACACACACACACACACACACACACACACACACACACACACACACACACACACACACACACACACACACACACACACACACGCGGCATCGCAAGATCGTTATGTTATTATTCTTCTTTTCCCCTTTTCCTCTTTCTCTTTCTCGGGTCTATCCAGCTGCCTACACATAAAACACCTTTCGGAGAAAAGGAAGAAACTCCAATACCAATGCATACATGTCCTATACCCCCTACCCCATACCCCATACCCCATACCCTACACCCCATAACCCCACGCCGGATGGCCTAGTAGTCCTGCACAGTACAGTACAGTACGGTACACTCTCTACACATAGGCTGGCTGGTTCCACGACAAACAACTATTACATCCGCGCCTTCTTCTCATCTACCTCGTCCTCGTCACTGTCACAGCTCAGATCCGCGCCATCACCAATGCTATACCTCTCCTGCTCCATGCCACTACCATCACGATCACCACCATCATCCTCACCCTCATCGCGGTCAAACAGCTTACTCTTCGCCTCCCCGCCGCCCGCCTCATTAGCGTAGCGTTGCCGTCGTCCGTTCACATGTCCATGCCCATGTCCATGTCCATGTCCATGCCCACGCAAGTCAAGCTCCTGCTCGTCAAAGTCCGCCGCCTCCAGATCCTCTTCCGTGCGACCGACCCTATTGCCAAAGCTCTCGAGGCCGGCGCGGAGATTCCCCGCAGCGCGACTAGCCACGGCGACAGGACCGTTGCCGCCGCCACGACCACCACCACCACCATTATTCGAGCTGGTAAACAAGCCCTGATAGCCCGCGCGCCTGCGGCGATCGCGCCAGACGAACCAGCCCCAGGCGGCGGCGGCCAGCGCGACAATGACGAGGACGACCTCGCCGCTCTTCTGGTATGCGTGCCAGGCCGCCTCCTTGACGCGCTGCTTTTCTGCCTCCTGGCCGACGGTGCTGTTGGTGTGGCCGCCCACGCTCGTTTCCGGGCCGGCCTTTTCGCCGTCGAGTTGGGAGTCGACTGGGTGGCCGCCCACGCTGGCAATGTCGACGCCCATGAAGCGGTCTAGCATGTCTCGTGTGCGTCGCGGGTAGTCGAATGGGACCATGTGTGAGGAGTTGTAGAACAGCACGTATGTGAGGTTTCGGGCTTCTTGGTAGAATCCCGCGGGCTCGCCTTCGAATTCCCATTCGCGGCGGGGGGCGGTGACGCCGGGTGATAGTTCGAAGCCTTTTCCTTCGTTCCACTCCATGTTCTTGATCAGCTCCTCCGTACCAATGTGGTTGCAGATGAAGTCTCTGTCGCCGGAAAATAGAACGATAGGAACTGTCCCGAGGATGCCAGGTAGAAGCTCAATGGATGGCACGGAGTTGCGCGCGCGGAAGTTGGACGATACCGCACCGTTGCATTCCTGCCAGCCAGTCTTCTTGTCGCCGTCAATGTGCAAGGCGCTGGTAACGTCCTTGCGTCGCAGGTATGGAGTGACGTCTGCCAAATCTGGAGGCCAGTTCATGCCACAGGAATCATCGTCGCGGAGACGAATGTCGTACATGTTCAGACATTGCTGGTTCTTCTCCGCGTGTTTGTCCTTTGTCATCTCGAGGATGTCCGTCATGATGCGCTCGCATTGCGCGACGTCGACATGACCTTTGCCGTCGCCGTTCAGAACTTCCGTACATTTGGCTTGCTGCGCCGCAACACGTCTTGCAATATCACTCCCGTCTTGAATGAGATGCTCCTTGTATGCGTACTGCATGTAGGAGAAGTACTGATCGACTGGCGAAATCCAGCCATTTCCAATCAGAAGGCCGGACAGGTTCCACGTCGACTTCGCCTTGTCCGCCTTGCTGTTGCGATCCATAATAGCCTTTGCGATGTAGGGGAGATGTTGGCCAGCGTACGATTCTCCAGCGAGGTAGAGCTATTCACAAGTCAGCCTTGGGATTCCCGATTGTGACACATCTTGACATACATCGTCATTCTCATACTCCGGGAACAGCGCAAACCACTTTTCCAGGAATATCATGAAGTTGTCTGCCATCTCTTGTAGTTCGTGAAGGAACCCGTTCGTGTCCACGTAGCTGAATCCCGTGCCGACCGGATTGTCCACGAAGAGCAGGTTGGCAAACTCGTCCCACGAGCCCTCATTATACTCCAGCTTTCCGCCTTCTCTTACACGATATGGACCGATTTCCATCATCGCTCCGTCCATAGAACTACACCCCGGCCCTCCGTTCAGCCATATCACCGTTCTTTGACGATCGCCGATGTGTCTATTTTGGTAGTGCCAAAAGAAGAGGTTGCCGTGATTTTCTTCCGTGACGGTTATGTGTCTGTGGTGTGTAATATTAGGAAGAGTATCGAACGCGATTTTTCAAAGCAGGCTTACCCAGCATGCATCTTGAGAAGCGGGCCGTCTGGCGCCCCTGGCAGAGACTTGACATAGTAGTCAGCAGCTCTTTTGTCTGCGGCCGCTGTGGGTATCCACAGGGCGGAAAGTAGAGGTAGTATGACAAGCATAATGCTAGAAGCAGCTGATGAGCCTCGTGTGTCGATATTAAAAGGTCGCATTGTAAGAGAAACCAGCCGTCGTAAGCAGACGGAGAAAGCCTGGATGGGCAAGGGGAAGGAGGCGGTTATCTCATTAGTGTACGGTTTGAGTGAGCGGCGAAGAGGATATTGGGGACGATGGTATGCCTAAAAGTAAAATGGGTATTCGTGGATAGGAGAGTGCGGATGTGAAGGTATGCTTTCCAGGCCAGAGTTGCGATACCTACGTCTTATGTCTTGCAGGTGAGAGGAGTCGTGGACCGGACAAATGCAGTTAGCGTGCCAGTTGGTGGCTGAAGTTGCTGCTAGCGCTGGGTTTGGGGGTGGCTTTTGCGTGTTGTAACAATTGTCGAGCTGGTGAGATTTTTTGGCTTCATATCTTATTCACAGTGTAAAGTGAAGTTCTCTCTCGTTCATCATCTATACACCTGCCATACTGTTTGTTATGTCTGTGCAATTGGCAAAACAATCGGGCCTTGTCATAGTTCATTTCCCAACTTCAGTGATAGCATATAAGCACTTGCAACCTCAGAGTCTCATGGTTATCATCTCATACACAGTCTACACTCAGATCGTTGTCATAGCTCATTTGATACTCGATCTCTCTTATACAGGCCACGCGGCTTGGCATGGTCGCGAGTTTCATGTATGTGGCCCCTAACGAAACCCTGCAGAGTACCTACGGCTTCTCTCACTTCCAACGTATTCCGCTTCAGCATTCTCCTGTCAGCTTGAGATGCACCAAGTCATATCTCCAGACCCCACAAGACGAGAGTAAAGCTGCACTCTATACGTTCCACACCCAGTAAGCCAAAACATTACTCTGGCTGGTAGTCCGTGTTCAAGCGGGCCAGCGATCATGAAGCGGTAATGCCTGTTTCGTCTTACGTGTGCCTGGCGATCGCTATTCATAATAGCTCACCGAAACCCCTCTCTGAATCGTTCTTGATCAGATCGATCATACCCTGATAATGTCAGTAGAGTTGATATGCACCCGAGACGTATAGCCTCACCTCAGGCATCACAGGCTCGCCATCCTTCCCTTTGACATAGCGGAATGGCATCTCCGTGCTCTCGTGCTTGTTGACCTTCAACTCCGGATGATCCACATACTCGATCTTTTCCAGAGGAGCTGAACACGGAAGACTTAGCTATAAATGCTGTCTTGTGCGTTGTTGATGACTCACTGCGATCTTGAACAACGATTCGTGTTACTCTGACAGCAGTGTCTGTCGTCATTTGTACAGGGCCAAGCCGACGGCCTTCATATCCTTTCTTGCGAAGCTCCGACGTTCTGTCTGAATATCATGTTAGTAGCACATAAGTTCGTGTGTACATCTGGACCTGCCTCGTGGAGGGTCATCGCCTAAGTTGCTCATCAGCATTTGATTATCTAGCACACACCAGGCAGAATCCTACCCAATATGCCACCGAACAGAAAGACTGTGAACTTGTCGCCATCCTCCGGGCTAAGCTCTTTGCTAGCCGCAGGGTCCAGCAAGCAGACAGACTCCTTTTGAGATGCAAAGATCTCTTCTACGCTCCTCTGCTCTATTTTGATACCTTTGCTCTGCTTGACAACCCCAGGGATATTGGTAGCAAGCGACTCCGGCACCGAAGATAGCAGAAATTGCGCATTCGCCTCGTAGCTTTCCTTAGCGATAGCTGCATATTCTAGAGCAGACCATTGCTCCAGCTCAGGATCCAGATGTTCTACGACATAGGTCTTGCTTGACTCTGCAAAATTCGCCATCTGTGACTTTGTTGGTCGAGATTGACGGAGACGATAAGCCGAGAAGTGCAGATATTTGGGAGCACACAATGGTATTACTTAACCAAGATGTAGGTGTCTATTAAGCAAAAGTGTCCTTGCACAACTGGAGTGAATTTTGCATCTTGACTCTCTCGCTATAGTACGCTACACCCAGTATAGGTTTAGCGTAATGTCTTCGTTATGAGGGGAGATACATTCTTGCTTTATGATGGTTCCTTTTAGTGCGCTATATTCTCGACTATCTATATAAGAAGCCGAAGTAACTTCTTGACCTTCATATATACATCTGTACTGTCTACTATCTTTTGCAGGGCGCCAGTTGCAGATTCGTGTCTGAGTACCTACAACCGTCCGTCGGCTAACTTATAGCATAGTTGCAAGACATCTATCCAGACATCTGTTACAGGAGCTCGAGACGTATGAGGGCACGATCTCGAGGGATAGCAGCAGTCGACCGGTACAAGATCTCTGCCATCCTCTACTCGAGCTTGCTCCAGATCCGCAAAATTGCATGGTCTACTTGTCCTTCGTGTCGCAGCGTAACTCTACTAGCAGACACGGTTTTTGCATGCATCTCAACCTCCGACTGCTTCTTCCAGCGTCCACACCTTCACTTCTCCGTCATCGCCTGTGCTCACAATCACCTCTTCATCCTCACTGCGCCTTCCCTTGTCCCACCTTTTCGCCCACACCACATGATTGACCTCAAAAACTCCATGGGCGGCCTCGATACTCGCCACAACAGTCCATTCAGTCCCAACATCTTCTTCAGCCCCTGACTTCCACTGCTCTTTGTACACAACAATCATCCCATCGCTTCCCGCGCTGACCACCAAGCCGCTGGTAGTGCTCCATGATGCGGAATAAACGGCTCGAGTATGGGTACCCGGGAATTGCGCTTCCTCAAGCCAGGTCTCATCGATGTTTGACGAGCGGATGATGCTGGGTACTCCAGTGTTACGTGCAGCGTTCGCGTCGTCCGCAGGAGGCTCGCGGCGCCAAATACGGATGCTGAGGTCGTCTGAGGCTGATAGTAGCCGTGGCCCGGATGCAGCGCGTTGGATCAGAAAGTCGCGCTGTGCTTGCGACAGCTCCTCAGAGGGAGTCGCCTTGAGGCCTGGTAGATCAGCGCCTTCGAACGTAACACACCACACGGTGGCCTTGTGCCCCTGGATGACGGCTACCTGCTCCCAGTCATCGACGTCCTCCTTGTATAAACGGATTGTATCGTCGTATGAGGCACTGGCGAGCAGGTCCTCCGCCGGGTGCCAGGCGACACACTTTACGTCGCCATCGTGCTCGCTCAGCACCGCCATGGTCTCCCAATTGTCATCGTCAAGCTCTTCCCATATCCAAACAGACTTGTCACGCGAGCAAGTGGCTAGCAGACGGGATGACGGGGCGAAGGCAAGGCTCTTGATCTCGCTCTCGTGGCCATCGAGTAGCACGGTAAAGGCGTATTCACCATCGTCGTCGTCATCATCTTCATCGTTATCGTTCTCGTCCGTACTGACAATGCCATGATTCAGTGACTCTACGGCATCCCCAGAGTAGTGTTTCTTCCATATCCCAGCTGAAGCGTCGAAGCTACCTGTTGCAAGCACAGCGTCGCCTTTGCGCAAGGCGGGCTGCCACGCGACGGAGCGAATGGAGCGTTTATGGCCGCCGGAGAGGGTGGTTATGAGATTGAAAGAGGTGAGCGAGTAGATGCGAACGGTCTTATCTGACGAGGCTGTTGCTAGTAGGGGAAGAGTCGGGTGTGGTTGGGATTGCCAAGTGCGCGTTGAAGCGGGAGGGGTAAAGTTTGCGAGATGCGATATCTGGAGGGGCATCGTGGGGCTTTGGAGGAGGATTGAAGGACGGAGAAGAGAACCTGTGGTAGCAGAAGTCGACAATTATGGACTGGTGAGCTCCCAAAGCAGACCATGAGAGACAATAGACGCTGACAGCGGCGATAATGGAAATGATTGAGTTGCAAAAAACGATGTTCAAGCTTGCGCACAACGATGATGTCGGGTGCGCCATGACGGTCTAGTCCGACTTCCCGGCCGAAGCTCAGGAGCTATATTAACAACATGCGCTGCCGTTCGTCTTCATGAATGGACAATTCTTCAATTCTTCAATTCTTCCAAGGACAGATTCGTTCTCGCTATGATTGTACAAGCACCTCGTTCTGCAGTTCGAAGACTGTCTAGAAGTATCCGACTCTTCCAATCGCATTCTACCCATCCTACCACCCCCGGTCACCGCCATCTCCACGTCTCTGCACCACGCTCCACCGATGGTGTCTTCCGTGCCCTCACCGAGAACCGCGTTCAAACACCATGGATAGAAGCTTTGCGATCCAAGCAGGCTGGCGGGCCAGACCCATCACAGTCTACCGGAAAGGCAGAAACCCCAAGAGACCGCGAACTCACGCCGAAGCGCATGTCGGATAGCTATCACAGCGTCGTAAGGAGCCCTTACACCTCATGCAGAAGTCACACTGACTGATAACGTAGTAGATACTTCCTCTCGCCCAAGATCCATGGCTACTCGATACCTACCTGAATGCCGCCGGGCACATACGTCTTGGAACGATCCTCATGGATCTAGACGCCCTCTCAGGAGTGATTGCATATAAACATACGGGAGACGGCGTCACTACAGTCACTGCCGCCTGCGATCGTATCACAATCAAGCACCCCCTGACGGAGATATGCGACCTGGAATACAGCGGTCAGGTCACATATGCCACTGGCAGGAGCAGCATGGAGATATCACTCCAAGTCGCCAGGGCGCCAAAGGACGGCGAAAAGGTCAAGGACGAGGACGTCCTGCTACACTGCACATTCACAATGGTCTCCCTCGACCCAGGCACGAAGAAGTACCGCTCCACATCCCATCTCGACCGACACACACGTAGCTAACCACACATTCAGACCCGTAAACATCAACCCAATCACCCCCTCCACCCCAGAAGAACACCGCCTCTTCGCCGCCGGCGCCCGCAACTCCAGCGCCCGCAAACAGCAAGCCCAAACCGCCCTCCTCAAACACACCCCCAACGACCTCGAATCCGACATCATCCACCACATGTGGCAGAAACAACTCCAATACCACGACCCCTCCGACGCCCTCCGCCGGCCCGACAACCTCACCTTCATGGACGCCACCGTGCTCCGCACAACCTCCATCATGCAGCCCCAATTCCGCAACCGCCACCACTTCATGATCTTCGGCGGCTTCCTCCTCAAACAGACCTTCGAACTCGCCTTCTGCACCGCCGCCCAGTTCGCCCGCTCCCGCCCCACCTTTGTCTCCCTCGACCCGTCCGCCTTCCTCAACCCCGTCCCCGTCGGCTCAATCCTCTACCTCACCGCCACAGTCGTCTACACCGACCCGCCCCTCGTGCCCGCCACCGACGCCGAGGCCGAAGACGCCCGCTCCTCATCAGCCAGCGCCCATCATACCCGCGTGCAAGTCCGCGTCGACAGCAAAGTCCGCAGCGTCGAGCACGGCGAGGCCAAGCCGACCGGCCAGTTCCATTTCACGTTCCATGTCGAGGGCAACGGCCGCGTCATGCCGCGCACGTACACGGAGTATATGATGTATATCGATGCCAGGCGACGCGCGAAGCGTGTGGCGGAGAGCTTGGCGGAGGATGCGCCGCTGGTGGCGCGACGGATTGGGAGTTTGGATAGTGTTACGGAGTGATGGTGGTGGTGGTGGTGGTGGATGGGGACTGTTTGTACTCGTGTACTATGAAAGTTGTACATATTCAGGGCGCGCATATGGGAATAGAGAATTTGTGAGACACATAATTACATGCTGAACTGCGCAGATCATGTCTCAAGTCAGACGTGCAATCCATAGATACGCTACCAAAGACCCAGCAAAACAGAAACAGGAGCACACTATGCTATCAAACCCCCTTTTCGACTCCTTTTCGAGAGACCCCTTTTCAACAGGGGCTGCCTCAAAATCACATGTCAACGCACACCAGCCCGGTTCAAGAATGCACGTGAAACGCAGTCATATACATCACAGTAGTGTTTTTGTGTTCTTTCCCCTACTTTTTTTTCGCTAGTCTAAAGTACATTACCACCACTGACTCCAAAACACCCACACCACCCACCCAATTCCTCCCCACATGTGACACTGGCAAGTCAGCCACCAAGACGATCCTCCTGTCACTAAAGCCTTGCGCCATCTACGCCGAGCCGAGCCGAGCCGAGCTAGGCGCGTAAAAGTCACCTTGGCAAGCCAATGCAAGAACGGAAATGAACGACGGGGGATGGTGACCGCTGAAAGCGCTGTGCAAATGCAACACGACCAAATAGCAAGAACAAAAAAAGAGATTGCGCAGAATGCAGAGACAAGGCAGGACTGTGGATGGATGCAAGTACGTATGCCATTTGGTGGTGGTAGGGCAATGACCGACGCTAGAAGGACATAACAATACAAATTTCGGTTCTGTTGGTCCTTCCAACTACATGTATGTTTTCCGACTGATGAGGAGAGTGGTCTCTTCCTTGTTTTGCGTCATTTACATCTCTCGACTCCATCAGCGACCGCGAAAGATGGTTCTCGAGATTCCCAAACCACTTGGTGAGAGAAGAGCGTGATGCAGACTCCACACGCGGCAATAGGTCGTAGCACATCGAGATTCGTCAATGAGTACCGCTTGCCTGGTGTGTTTTCCGTTTGGAAGAATGCCAGTAGACAAGGATTTGTTGAGTATTAAAAGTGTATGTTCAGCCGCCGCTGTCGAAAGATGATACGGTGGTGTCGATTTGTAGACAAGGAAATGGGTTCCAATGACGAGATTAGTTTGGTGTTGGTTGCGCGGTGGATGCCGCAGTCTGGTTGAGCGCGAAGTTGGACGCCATGTAATATCGAATTAGTCGTAAAGCAGTGCGAGAATAGTGTGTGACGGTGTCCGGGCATCACAATCGATGCATGTGGATATGCAGTTCGGGCGCTCTATGTGGGACTAAGTTCGTGGATAGTCGCCATATTTGAGATAGTAATAGAGATGTTCGTGAAGGTCATAATTACGCTGCGAGCGGTCAGAGAGTTCGTAAAACCATGAGCTACGTCGGCTTACCACAGCACAAGACCTTCATGATCTTCTTTCCAACCCCTTCTTTCGGTTCAGGTTGTGGTCCCCTCGCGGTGGCCTGCGCCGGTGTCGGGGTCATCTGACCTTGAGCGTTTATGTTTCTTGGTTGGAGATTTGACTGGCTGTTCTGGAATTGTGCAACTGCCGAACCTCCTTCCGGGGCATTGAGCTTCGCCTCGCTCTGCCGCTTGTCGTAATTGCTCGAATCTAGCCCACGTGGTGCCCGCATACCGCCTGGCTGACGGGCTGCACCAGGCCTTGGAAGTGGCTTGTTGATGTCGTCGCGAGTAACCGGGGTGCGCGAGGCACGTTGGCCGCCTAGTTCACGGTTGGTGGCTGTGATGTTGTGTGGGAGATGACCCCCCGTAGGGTGATTCTTTAGGGTTTCCCAGCCCTTACCATTGTTCAGCTTCATCCAGTCATACTCGCCATCTTCAACCTCGCCGGTACTCTTCAACGCCTGCGTAAAAAGCTCGCGTAGATAGTCGTAGTCGGGAGTGTCCTCGAAACCGAGGTTGCGGACGTAGCTCAGATACTTGTTTAATTCCTCTGCATGACATTAGACACCCAGAGCTACCACACACATATTATGGGGACGTACCAGGGAATCCATCGCACAGCTCCTTGATGGCGGTGGTCTGCTTCTTCTCACCGATCTTCTCATATTTCTGCTTGTTCGTGGCGGCTTTCAGTCCTTGCCATGGCAGGCCACCGCGTAAGAAATACATGAACACATGCCCAAGAGCTTCTAGATCGTCTCGTCGGGACTGCTCGCGGCCAAGATGTGTATTGATACTCATATATCTGGCAGTTCCTGAGAGTGATTTACGTTCTCTGTAAGGAATGTGCTGCTTGGTCTTGGGATCACGATATTGCTTTGCCATGCCGAAGTCGACTACGTGGATGACATTGGCAGCTTTCGAGCCGGGTCGTCCGATGAGGAAGTTATCTGGCTTAATATCACGGTAGATGAGATTTTTCTCGTGTATTGTTTGCACTCTCGACAACTACAAGCTCGGGTTAGTCGGCCATCTCGTCTGAAAAAAGCTGCTCGCACCATCTGCTTCGCCACCATTACCACGGTCTTGATGGAGAACCGTCTGTTGCAATGGTCGAAGAGGTCCTCAAGACTGGGACCCAGAAGGTCAATGACTAGGATGTTGTGCAGGCCTTCTTGGCCAAAGTAGTAGACATTAGGGATTCCAGCTGGGAAGAAGTCAGTATATCAAGAATATGGCACCGCGCAAAGCAATATGATAGGGACAAAAAAACATGCCCGACTTCCGCCGCTTTAAATCGATCTGCCTCTCAACATTTTTCAAATGCATATTGTACCAGTCATACTGACTGAGAGGACGAGGTCCGCGGGCTGGCGGTATCGAGATAACAGAGACAGAAGTCACAGGCGACGGTCGGCATCGAGGCTGTGGACAGCCGCCATCAGGAGCAAGCGCGGCCTTTTACCTCGACAAAACGACACGCGTGAGCAAGGCTGTATGGAGAAAACGTGGACTTACGGCATCCCACAAGTATTTTGTACGTGCGGTACTCGTCTCGCAACTGGGGTGCATCGCTTTTACGAGGCTCCTGGAGTATGTATTAGCAAGCGGTCCGGCGGCAGCGTGTTGACGGCCCAGAAGGGACCGACAGTATGGGCAGAACGACGCACAAACTTGATAGCAACCTGTTGCTGGTTGAGCAGGTTTGTTCCCTCAAAAATAACACCGAAAGAGCCTTCGCCAATCTTCTTGCCGACTCTATAGTGGACGCCCACGACGTTCGAGGACGAATTCGACATGACTGCTACGTTGTCGGAGAGGACGAGGACGAGGACGGGGACGACGGAGGAAGGGCGAGAAGGCGGATATTATGGGGCGGACAGTACGCAGTCACACACCTTGCCGCGGTGCGAACGAGGAATGAGATACGAGTGTCCTCGAGAGACACGAAGCTCTCAAAGAGATGAAGAAGTTCGCGGGTGACAAGACGATGGGAGAGAATGGGGAGAGGGAGAGCTGTGAAGCTGGGGCTGTGATGGTGGTGCAGGTGGTGGTGAGTTGTTGGAAAGGAGCGGAGCGGTCTGCCCAAGAGAGTCCCGATTAGGGTAAGCGCGAAGTATTGAGAATTAAACCTAAGGCTATCAATAATACTTCGCCTTCCTGTTGTGCTTGGGGCAACTGCTGGGCCCCTTCATCCATCATTTCATCGCCAACAAACCATAATTGTTATATTATTAGCATCTCTTCAACACCACACTACATTCAGGTTGACTTCAAAATGATGGGAGCTCGTCACGGCGTGTAGCTGAGTCATCTATTCCTCACTCTGTCTTTGCTAGCGGTGAATGCCTCCACTATAGCACTCTCAATCGGTACTCGGCTTGTCACTCCTACTGTCCTTACCGAAGCACACACCACGCACACATACACGTACATTTACATACACATACACACAGTACAGCAGGACATTGAGGCTCACGATTGTTGCTTCTGTCCCTTGCATGTGGACTCGTAGCATTTGCCACCGGGCGCGTCATCGCCGTCGTGGCCAGCGAGCGACTTCTTGAGACATACTTCAGACAATCATCACACAGCAATGCTTGTCACAGACAGTAGCAGACACCGCCGAGGCACCTTCACACGCTTTTTCTTCGAAAGAAGCATGCATGCAAGCTCAAATGTTCCCATCAGCAACCGCCGCCAGTCTTCTCGCGGGCCGGTACAGTGGTGGGTAGGCCGCATACTACTTTGAGGCTCGCGCCAATAAACGGCCTTTTTTGCCTGCGAGCCACAACACTGGACGCTGTGCGGCTAGAGCTTAGAGCCTTTTTGTCCTTTTCCAGAGCCTCCTAGCACTTCGACTGGCCGACAGATAACAGAAGAGACCAAGAAGAGTAGGGCCGTGCGACGTGCCCAGCGACGTGTCACGCACCCCCAATCCCCCAATCGCTTTTGGTTGCCAATACTCAGTCCTGTTTGTGTTGGGGTTGCTTGTCCACGCTGTGCTTCAGCGTCAACGGCTATCCTAAACCTTCCATGACTGATCGCGCGTCGTGTAGCAATGCTCCGACGACCCGCAAAAGCGTCAAGCATGCGGCCCAGACGCTGCGCTGGCTCAACGCCTAAAGTTTACAAGCAGGTACAGCAGCCTAGTCTAGAACTTGCAGCTGCAGATGCAGCTGCAGGCACACATACGAAACGCTGCAAGCTAAGCACCTACAGCTTCAGTCTGGACTCGTGACATCGCCAGATTCTTCTTGCAGCTCGTTTTTGCCTCCCAAGCAAGAGTGATCCCGACACCACCACCACCACCACTACCGCTGAGGCGACGGCGAAAAGCACGGGGAATTTACACCTGCAGACCCGGCTGCCAGCCACCCCTGCCATATTCGCCGGACCCGATCCCGATGTTCCTCGACGGGCAAGCCGAGATCAAGATCGTGCTCTTGCAGCTGCCGGAGTTGGGGTGCATAGCATGTGTCAGCAACGCGTGATGTTTTTTGGACAGTTGCGAATGTCATTTGTACCGTCCTACATTGATAGCAGAAACCACACTGCTGAAATTCTCAGAGCAACGACCACAGCTGAGGCTAAACCTTTACTTTTCGCTGCAAATATACAGCGCCTTGTCCAGATTATGCCGCTTCTTGATGTGTGTACGCGTATTCCCGTACCGACACTTACTGGCAATTCCTCGCATCGCGTCCTCCTAGGTGTGCTCGATATGCTAATCATGTATGCATATGTATGTTATTAAGGATTAGAAAACTCAAGAACTGAGCAAGAAAAGAAAAAAAAACCCAAAAGCGTCCCACTAAGTAAATGGTTGAAACAATGGTCTTTTTTGGTGTATATACATATATGTGTGTATATGCTTCCGCGTACGAAAAAAAAAGAACAAGTCTACTATTAACGAAGAATGCTCATTTCTTGTTTCTTCTTTGCCACTACCCCCGCTGCAGCTGCAGCTGCATCCATAAATAGAGTGAATGGATGGATGGATGGGTAGAAGAATAAGATGGAAAGGTGGGTTAGCAGTGTCGCAGGTTCCCGGAGAAGGAAAAACAAATATACATAATCTTTTAATAGTACGTGTGGAATATACTTCTTCTTCATTCTTCCCATGCCATTCTTGGGCGTGCGAAAAAGAAGAAACATAAACAATGAACAACATCGCTGTAATATACCATCGTCATGCTGTCCGTCCCATAAGATATGTGTGTGTGTGTATGGGTGGAAAAACGCCTGTTTTTCAATGCTGGACTAGACCACTGAACACAAATACATGCTCTTGTCGATTCTTGTCTCGCCCTCTATCCTCGCGACGTACTTGCTCTCACTGCTCACCACTACCACCACTACCGCTCATTCCATCTCAACGTCCCCATCCCGATCCAAACCCCTCTCATCATCCCCCTCAAACCCACCACTCCCCGCACTCCCATTCCCCTCCTCCTCATCCTCATCCTCATCCCCCCTCTCATCAACCTCCCAACTCTCCAGCTCCTCAAAGCGATCCTTCGCAACCAGCATTCGCCGAGACGCAAGCACATCGAATGCATACTTGGCCTCGAGATCCGCCACGACGAGGTCCTTTGTGGCCTTGAACCAATGGTCGAGACGAGCTTTGGCGACGAGGTTGGCGACGAGGCTGTCATCGGCGCGGTTGGCTTGGAGGATGGGCTTGAGAATGGAGGCATCGGAGTTTGCTGGGAAGCGCGGTTCGAGGGCGGCTGGGGTTGTGTGTGCGCCGAGGGTGGCGGAGGGTTGGATGGGAGGTGTCGGGTGAGAGAGGGTGAATGAAGCTGTGCGTGGATGGTTAGTGTTGGGAGTTTTGTGATTGGGGATGGCTGGAAAGTTTGGGGTTAGACGTACCACTGCGTATTGCGCACTCCTTCAGGGTACAATACAACGCCGTGTTGCGCAGCGTGTCGTGGAGTGCGATATCGCTGGAATCATTCGTCTGATTGATCGTCTGCCAGCCGTCGCGTAGCATCATGCGCTTCCAGATGAGCTTGAGCATTTCGTCGCGCTGCTCGTCTCTCATGTGCAGACACTGGCTTTCGAGCACCCGTAGCGCGAGGATGAACTGTGTCCGGCCAATCTCGTGCGTCACGTCTTCGTCGGTGTCGTTCATCAGCGTGAGCACGTCAATCAGGAGATCCATTGTCAGCGCACGGTGGTGGATGAGATGCTCGAAGCCCTGGCGCAGAAGTTGGCGCAGTGCGTCGCGATCATCGCCCACGAAGACGCAGCCGAACTTCTCCATGCAGCCGTCGAGGGCCGAGTCGTAATCGAGAGCGGAGAGGACTTCGGCACGAACAAACCCGTAGGCCTTTTCCTGCACTCTGATGAGCTGGAGGTTGCGTTCGGCACTGCGTTGAAGATCTATACTGGACTGTGTGTCTTGCAGGGTAGGGTCTTCTTCAGCGGCGGCAATCAGAGTGAGTTTGGCCATGGATGCTTCAACCTTCTTGCACCAGACATTGGGTTCGCGATCGGTGGCACTCGTGAGGGATTTTGATGCTTCAAAGAAGTCTTTTTCGTTCAGAATATCGTTGATCCAGCTGAGCTTGGCGCGAGTCGGGTCACTGCGGAGGTAATTGGTAAGATACGATTGACCAGAGTAACGGTCGTCCAGCATGACTGCGGCTTGGCTACTGTGAATGTGCCAGGAATACCAAGCGTTCGCCCAGCCGTCCTTGAATTGAACGAAGTATTCTTGGATGCGCTTATCCATCTCCTGTAACTGCTTGGCCGAGCTGATCTTGATCGTCGCGTTACCGTCCCTCAGACTTTCTTTTAGGAAGCTGTATTCCCCACCCACCAGCACGACCAGAGTTCCCATATCGCGGTACTTCTCAGCCAACTTCATCCCAGCATCAGCCTGTCCGATTTCTTCGAGTTTGCGAATCTGATTAGGTCTAATCTTGGTGAGATAGTCTTCCCTTATATCACGACCAGAAGCCTGGTATTTGGGCTCGTCCTGCTCAAGCAGCCAGCTATAACGCTCGGTGTACACTTGACAGCAAAGTCCGACAAGCTTTGGATTGTCAAGCGCGATCTTCTGCAGCTGTAAGTCGTCATCGTCTCGAGCATCGTCGGGATCCAGATCTTCCGCAATCTGGCGTGCCACATCTACCAACTGCCGCGTCGCGTCTGTGATATTATGAGTTGCTGTCCACGGGCAGGGAAGCCCATTGAATCCTGTAGTGAGAATCGCATCTTCCAATGGCTCGTCTTCAAGCCCATAAGCAGTGACGTTTTCTTCGCGAAAGCTGAATGTAGTGGTAAGTGCTCGGATGAACATGTCGTCAGCTTCGATGATAAGCTGCATCACAGACCGATGATCCTTAGAGCCTTCCTTGTAGACGAGCCTTATACAGTTGAACGCCCAGGGGAGAAAGTTTTCGATACCACCGACGTCCTTGATGAACCATTGCCGCACCGGGTCCACCTCGCCAGCTTCGGGCTTGAGACTAGTCTTGTATCGGTCGTGTAGTACATCCACCATCTCTCGAAGAAGAGGCCGCTGATTGACGTCTTGCTGGATTCGCTCCTCATAGTGCTTCCAGAGACCTTCCGCCGCAGCGACCTTCTCGGCATTCCATAGAAGCGCCCATTTCGTGTTCCTGGATAGCGGTGGGTAATTCAATCGCAGATGGTCTGCCAGCCCGGACAACGCTTGCGCACGCAGATTCAGATGCTGTTCCATAGAAGGTAGTATTGCAGGTACGTATCCAGATGAGGATCTACAGATCTCTTTGCTAACCTGCTCTGCAGCAACTTCGATCTCTCTTTGCGTGAAGGTCGGAATAGACCTCGGTGTGAAGTCAAATATTGCTTCTGGATTCTTTGCAAAAAAGACAGCCTGCTCAATCTTGCTTTTGACTGTGACGACTGGCTTGCTCTTCTCAGGATGCTCAGCTGCCATCCGGAGAATGCCACTCCCTTGTGCAAAGATGATGCATCTTGCGCTTCTGTCTGAATGCGATGCTTCTTCCGCTCCAAATCCAACAAATTTCACATGGGTTTTCCGATTCAGGTACAGAGTATCTTGAAACGGCGGAGTTGGTGCTCCAAAATCTCCCAGCAATTGACTTTCCGCTGTTTGCTTCACTTCCGCAATCGACGCGACGACAATCGCCTTGTTAAAGACAATGATGGCCATTGCGCTGGGTGCGGGTAGGAGTAACTGGGCTGACAGAGACTCGGTGACATCCTCTTCGTATGAGTGTATTGGTATGAGTCGCTTGATAGAAGACGTGGTCTGAGAAGTAGATCTTGACTTATCAAAGTCTAACTCTACCAGGGCATAGCCACGCTCTGATGGCCCTTGAATGGCCACTATGGTCAAGGCGCTGAACAGACGTTGAATGTCATTGGAGTTTTGATCGACCAGTGTTCCGCGACTTCGCTCTACTGATTCGGGGAGCAGTACAAAGTCGAGCAAACTGACTTCAGTGTGTTGGCCTTTCAATTCTGGCTCAGCAGAGTCTTTGAGCACGGCAAGCAGATCGTCGTGTACGTTTATATCTGCGCGAAGAGTGTGCTGCCCAGTCCATCCGATCGTCCACAGCTGAAATGAACCTGCTCTCGTCGCAGCGATTATGTCTGATTGGCCCTTCTCTTGTGTCTTGCGCTGTCTCACATTCGCGATTTCCTTGCGCCACGAGCTCCCCGAGAATACGTTCTTGAAGCCACTGAAAAGACCACCACCGCCAGTGGCACGAACAAAGGTAACAGATATGCTAGGCCGGCCCTGGGCGTCTCGGATCGTAAGCTGTGCCAAGCGGCCAGTCGAAAATGTGAGGATGAAGCCGGAAACACCAGCATCGATGATATTGAGCGCAGTCTCTCCGCTCAGTAAGCCATTAACAGTGCCTTCTACTCCTTGCCGGCGTTGCTGGAAGAGGCTCAGAGATTCCGCGCTATCCACGTTCTCCCAGAAGACAATCTTCCCGGTCCTGGGGTAGACGACAACGAGTCCAAGCTCGTTTGATGGACCCGTCTGTACGAGGGATCCGATCGGAATAGGCTCTGACTGTTTGAGTATATGCGGCAGATTCAAGGTTCGAGGAGTGGCGCGTTGGTTCGAGGTATAATCGAAAATGAATGCATGGTTATGGGTGAGAGCGAGCGCATAAGGAGATTTTTGTAGGAGAAAGGCGCGATATGATTCTATGAAATGGTCAGTTAAACCTTCAATTGTCCTCCTGGATACAGCAATTTCATACCTTCAGGATGATCATGAAGATGGGTAGGTAAGCTGGGTAGCTTTTTGACGGCATAGTTGGCATTCCTTGTCTACAATAAGGTTAGCTGAGGTTTCTGTGTACGAGTCTGGAGCGTGCACACCAGAACGATGCTGCCATCGGCCTTTGAGCCGCGCTTTGCAGCGCCTGAAGCTTTCTTCTCTCTCACGGGCATGTCCAAGGAATGCGAGACCGCGCGAGGGTGGCCATTCATGGCAGATCCGTTCGTGCCTATGTGACCATTCCCGTTAACTTTCTCGTTACCAGGAGCAGAGAAGAATTCATCGGAAAGCTTGCTTCGTTTTCTCTGGTGACGAATGCTGTCAGAGTCGTTGCGCGCGCGGCGCCGGGGGTTTCGAGGCGCCGTGCCATGGATGCTATGAATAGTCGAGTCGGGAGAGAACATTATGGGAGATGATAGGAGGATGAACGGCGCGCGGTGAAGATGCGCGTGTTCGATGTCGACGCCTTGTAGCTCAAGGAATGTTTGGACGAACGTAGGCGGAGTTTCGCAAACCTTTGATCTAACCTCTCCCAGGTATAGCAGGCACTGGGTGTTTTGTTGTCAAGCGCTAAGCCCGATTCGCGCATACGACCAAGATTGGAACGGCTGCACGGCATCGGGAAAATACTAGATCTTCGGGATGAAAGAATGGCTTGCAACTACAAGAAGAGTATTTGACTGTTATGATGGGCGGCTCTAGGCTTCAGCATCATGTGTGTATGCTTATTGTAGTCCTATTGGTATGCAGCTTGTATACAACGGAGACTAATTATCTAGGTATATTTTTTAGAGTCTCCCTACACACCCATAGTTACAATCATACAGTAAGTCCTGTTCCGCAGCCAATGCTAAGTCGGTATATGTTCCGCACAACGTCTGCTACACCAAAAAATGATATCCGAAAGTTACGCCACCATATTCCAACGCCATCCTATACTATCTATAATTGGATGTCGTTGTTTAGCAGACGAACTTCTTCGCCCGGCTTGAAAGCTGGTAGTCCAATATATGGGCAGCCATCGCACCTGAAAGCGTCACCCAGTGCGCAGTTCCCACAGCTGCCAACCTTTCCTTGCACTGTGAAGTCAACCTCTGCGAGGTCGTCTGCCTCGAGTTTCATGGCGCCGAGAGCTGTGTCTGCAGCATGGCGCTTTGCGGCATCCTCGGCTTCAAGCTTCTCTTTCATGCCACAAGTGCAATCTTTACATGCACGGCGTCGCTTGCCTGCCTTGGGTCTGCACTCGGGGGCTGAGACTAGTCAGTGAGGTTCTTCGATGTGAATTGGTATGACCTACGCTGTGTCACAGGTCGTGCCTTGTCGGCCTCGGTCAGAAGGTCGTCTTCATCGACCAGGTCATCATCATCCTCCCCCGCAATCATGAGGTCCAGGTCATCACTAAAGTCGACGAAGCCTACACCACTTGGGTTTGCAACCTCATCGACCTTTCTCTTCACATTAGATGTGACTGGCACTGCCTCGCTGATTGCCGTCACAGGTGTCCCATTCGTCTTCTTCTTTCCAAATCGCAGCGGTACCGACGCGCTTGAAGATGTGTCTGGCTTCACCATGCCGTCATTGTCCTGGCGCACGAGACCAGAGAGAATGGCCTCTGTGTGCTCGGCGGTGTTGCTGGCACCGAAACTGCCATCCTGACTTTTCAGACAGGCTCCAGGCTTCATTGTAGCAACAATCTTCTCCATTAGATGTCTATGTAACAGCTTCTGGCTCTCTGCGCGGGTACCATCGGCGTCGGTCAGAAGTAGCACGACGTCGTAGGTAGAATCGGGGAGCGAGACAAGGCCCATGGCCAGTCGATCGAGCATCTGGAGGTCTGTGACATTGCGATTGTAGTCGGCAAATATTCGATTGAGGGTTTCTGGATGTGAGGATATGGATGGTGGCGCAAGGAGGAGTGTGCGGGATTGAGAGGAAGAAGTTTTGGAGGAAGGAGGCGGGGTCAAGTCGAGGTCGTCAGTGTTGTCCAGGGTCACAAAGGGAGCCATAGCTGGCAGTCGTGTATGTATGGCGCGAAGTACGCGAATAATATATAGAGGAAAAAGGTAGACACAGCGTAGAGACTGGCTAGAAGGAGGACGTAGAGAGTGAATTCTTGGAGCACCGTTGATAGTAGAGCGACTGCGGAGGCATTGGCCTGGCTGACAAACGGCGGGGACAGCGGACAGCGGAGAGGAAGAGACAGCGAAGAAAAGCCGGAGGACGGCCTCGGATCGCGGGCCAGACGACGCCACAGAAGCCACAGAAGTCACGTTTATTAGGCGACGGTCACCTCACGCTGTGCTAAAACAGTGTTGGCGCCTCTTCTACCCCGGATTTGGGCATTTCCAGGGGGCCCTGAGTAGTGAGCACTAAGAATACTTGGAATAATCATAATCAACAGGAAGAAGAATAAAGGCCCTTTTTTGCAGTGGGTCTGAAGTCACGTTTGCAGTCTGGACTGTGGGATGCCTGCATTGGTCGCATAACTAATGCATTCCTGCGATATTTAACATTCAACATATGACGTATGACGTATGCTGCTTTCTGATAGCTCTGTTCTCCGATCAGTCATTCATTCGTTTGATAACGCCTTTCCCGTCAACGCTGTCTAAGAGAGACGGAAAGGCTACATGATGCTGCATCTTCACACGTTTTCATAGAGATGGCCATCTTGCAGGTGAGCCCGCAATTGATGATGGCTGCAGCCCCGCATTCCTGCACTAGATACCTCTCCCTAATATAGCAGTATACACAACCTTACACCTCCACAATGAAGCTGAAGCTCAAGCTCAAGCTCGCGTGACCATCGCCTGCGCTGTCGTGCTTCAACCGCCTCATCTCTCACATCATCACATCACTACTGCACTCAGCTCACCTTTTACTCCACTTCCACGCAATCCCCTCCACTCCAGATCCACTTCGTCTTCTCACTGCACTGATCAAAACAACAAATGTGATCACGTTTCATCTGCATCTGGCCCAAGCTGCAAGGTACGCCCCCTCTTCCACTCCGTCAAGCCTCCCCGCTCCTGTGTGATGGTCCACACTCCGATGTCCGCATTCATTGCTCATTGGTCCACACCTAAGTCACGAGAGTAGCAGCTGATCGAATCTTGACTTCCCCAATAGCTTCTCCTTCTCACCTCCAATCTCTCTTCTTTCATATATCTTGATCAAGCTTCCATCTCGACCATCCATCCATCTTGCTTCATCACCAATCTACCAATTGACTCCATCGTCTCTCGCCATTCAACAATCAGTAAGTCCTGCTGTCGTCCTTTGTTTTGGCTGCACAACCCCCCTCCATTCACTCACAGCATTACTTGGACCTTGTCATCATCGTGATAATCATTTATATTGTCCAATTCATCCAATTTACTACTTCATCTCCAAGCTGAAGCTGACTCTTTCATCACAGTGACTCGCTCCCACAAAGCAAACGACCGTGACCATGCCGGCATTGCTGACGGTACCGCCGACCACGAAGACTGCATGCCCCG
Organism: Pseudovirgaria hyperparasitica; assembly: GCF_010093815.1. NCBI lineage: Eukaryota > Fungi > Ascomycota > Dothideomycetes > Acrospermales > Acrospermaceae > Pseudovirgaria > Pseudovirgaria hyperparasitica. The sequence continues at coordinate 1,086,719 of NW_022985553.1, forward strand.
CTACTTTGCAAAGTCCGGTCACGCAGACTCCGACCCTAACAAGACCAAGAAGAACGGTGGAGGCAAAGGCAACTGGTAAGCCAACTTCCCCTGGGTCTCATAGCTTCCCTAACACTGACACAGGGGCCGCGAGGGCGACGAGCTCGAAGACTTCAACTACAATATGACCCACCCACGCCGTCGCACAAACTCCTCCTCGCATGGTCATGATCTCTCCGCATTCAAGACCAAGTTCGAGACCATTGAGGCTGAGCCTGTCTTTGAGGAAGAACTGCATGGTCCGACGGCTGAGGACTTGGACGCCCTGGCCCTGGAGAAGGCCACCACTGCCAGCACCTTGGCCAGCACCGGCAGTGTCGAGGAGGAGGATGCTGTCAAGAAGGATTAGGTGAGACGTGGTGGGCGGTGTGACCTCATGGAATGTGCGAAACACCAATGTTGGCCAAGTGCCACTTTATGATTCTACTACTACGTCTTCCACTACTACCACACACCATTGCTGTGCGCGAGAGCATGGCATAGTCTGTATAATCTCGCTTTTCACGTAGTCACATGGGTGTAACGGCATCAACAACATGACGGCGTTTGGGGAGAAAGCTGTGCTTTTACCAAAGTCATCATCTGTTACAATAGCAAATAACGATAACAATGTCAATCAAATGCAACGTCAATAATTGATGTGCTGTACTATCTGTCATGCTAACAGTAACATTGGTACAAATTCTAACGTATATACTTCAACTCTGCCATACCGAGCAGGTTACATATGAGACAAAGCCAACAACATGTGGAACCGCTCCATTCAAACAGACAAAGAAAAAGTTGGCAGCAGTAAGTGTATATAATGCCAAACCTGCCCTGTTCAATCGACTCTCATCCCAATTCTCCTCTCTTGTCCCTCCCTTGTTCCTTCCGCCTTCATCCCTTATCCCTCTATCCCTCCGTTCCTTCTCCATTCATCCCCAACCCTCCATCCCTCCGTCCCCGCAACCGGACTCGCCGGTACCGGCGCCGTCACATGCACACAGAACCCCAACCCACCACCCAATGACTCCATCTCCATCTCCTTCCCCTGCTCAACTTGGGCACCGTCCATTCCTCCTCCTTCTCCCTGTTGTTTACTATCTATTGTGCTCCACGCGCTGCTTAGTCGTGCGGCGTTGAGTGGAGTGTGCGGACTGTGTGAGGTGGGTGGTTGTGTTTGTGACTGTGTGGATAGAATTGGCAGGGGCGTGGATTGGGATGCGGAGCGGGATGAGGAGGGGGAGTCGATGAAGCGGAGCCCGGGGCCGATTGTGCTTATTCTTGGGTGTGTTTGTGTGGGTTTGGGGAGGTCTTTCGGGGTGGTTGTCGTGGTGGTGGTGATGGTGGCTATGTTTGTAGGGACTGTTGTGGCGGTGGTGGTTGTTGGGACTGTGGTTTCGTTGGTGGCTGTGGCGTGTGGCGTGTGTATTGTACAGGGCAGAGTGGTAGGTGTTTGCGTATGTGCTGAGCAGGGGGTATGTTTAGTCTTGCCATGTTGTTCTTTTTGATTTTCTTTCTGTTTTCGTTTTTGTGTCTGATTGGGTGTATGGTCCTGCGTTCGCAGCGCGGATCTGGATCTGGATCTGTACTTAGATGTGGATTTGATTATGGGTGTAGATCTAGACGTAGGCGACAGAAATCTTCGAAGCGAGAGTAGTTTTGTCTTCGGACTGCGGCGGTGTAGTGTGCTGCTGGGGTGGGGTGTGCTGCCGGGTCGAAGTGTGCCATGCACAGGACATGTCGGATTTACCTTCAACCCCGTCTTCGGCGTGGACGATGACGGTGGGGGAAACATCGAGAGCGTGGATGTAGGACGCGGGCGTTTCTGATTCTGTTTTTGTTTCTGTTTCGTCGTGGTGCTGTTCGCCATCTCTCCCTCCGCAACCACCCGATCCACCCGGCTCACCACGCCATCCCGCCCCATTCCCACCGACCCAGCCGTCACCAGCGACGGGAGAGACGGCAGCGACGGCAGCGGCGGTGTCGGAAACTCGGACAGCTTCGCAGAGAGCGCACTCGACGAGTACGAGCTGCGCGACACGCCGCTAGCATTACTCCATTTACGGCGCAGCGCGGCGGCAGCGACTTCGCCCTTTCGCTTGATGCTGCTGGGTGTGCGACTTGGTGGCGATGATGATGATTTGCGGGGTTTGGGTTTGGGTTTCGCTTTAGATATTTTGTCGTTGTTGTTATTGTCGTTTTTGTGCGATTCAGGGGAGGAGGCGGCGCGTTTTATGGCGCGTTCTGTGGCGCAGATACCGTCTCGCGCTGACAACCGTCCGTAGGCTTCTGTGAGGACGAACAGTGTGTCGCGGCCGAAGGGTGTAAGTGGTGTGGAGGAGGGGTTTGTGGGTTTGGGCTGTTGTGCATGGGATTTAGTGGGTGGTGCTTCGGATAGTTCGAGACAGGGTGGTGATGGGTTTGATGGAGCGTGCTGCTTCTCAGATTTCTCCACGGCGGAGCCTTGTTCGGGGTCGTCGTCATCGTCGTCGGTGTCGGGATCTGTGCCGATGGTGTAGGGATTCGATGGGTGGTTTCCGTGTGAGATTGTTTTGGGATCAGTCTTTCGACTACGACGGCGGCGGCGTGCGCGAATGTATAGCACTCGCATGCCAATAAGGATGGTGATGGCGAGTACCGACATCAGGCAGATGACCATTATGATGCGCTTTTTGTGCAACATAGCGTCCTTCGTCTTTGCCTGCGTGAGGTGGATCTTGATAATCCTGCGCTCTGTCGTCGAGGGATGCTGAGGCGAAGTCGCGACAAGCGTGACCTCGATGTCTCCCGTCGCCATATCAAGCGGCACGTCGCCGTACATGATCTTGTTCGCCGGACTGTATGCCAGCCACGCAGTGGTCCTGGTAGTCTGGAGGGCAATGTTCAGCCCCTGGGCGGCAAACAGCGAGTCGGGAAACGTGTAGCTGAATGCTGTGCCGGGCGTGGCGTCTAATGTCTGTATGGCGCCTGTAAAGAGAGATGGCACGAATGTCAGGGTAAAGGTTGTGTTGACATATCCGTCATACTTGTCCGAGGCCTCGACGGAGAATGCGAGTGACTCGACACCGTCCGGGGAATTTCCGTCAAGACTTCCTGTCTTCGAATCGTACTCTAGCCAGTCTGGTAAGCCATGCGCTGATAGTGAAGAGGTTTGGTCGACCTCGACTTGCTTCCCGTCCAACTGCAGCATGCTCCCGATGCTGTCGAAGTGAACAGCATCACCCGTTTTCAGCGTAATATTCGGACTCACAGGCGAGAACGCGAGTTTGTGCTCGCTTAGGACAAACGTGAACGGAAGCTCCGCGCTGGCGAAGCCGTCCATGTCTGATGCCACTACCCTTATATCAAACAGCTGAGATGCATTTTCTAGACGAGGTGCTTGGCCGGAGAACGTCAGGTTATCGGGATTGAAGTTCAACCAGCTAGGAAGAGGTAGTCCATCATCGTTCGTAGCCGCGTACGAGAGATTGTTCCATTCTGAGCCAAACGTATCGTCTGCGAGCTCGACCAGGACTGCGGAGTCGGGGGCAATCAAGACGGTAGTGGATCCAGTGCGATCATTTCCTTCTACCATGACATCCACAAGATCCCCTTTGACATCAGGTCCACGATAATCAACAACGCGCAGACTGCAGTTCATTGTCACCTGGTTAGCCCCCTTTGAAGCCACGATGCTGAAAGAACTCGATCCAACATCCTCTTCCGCCGGTTTACCCTCCAAAACGAGAGATGTAGAATTGAGTGACAGCCATGATGGACCATTGTCGAGTGCGAGCTGGAAGTCGGCCGCGTCGGGCAGCGGGCCAAACGTGTGTGGAGACAGCTCATAGCTATATACTTGACCGGCGCGTCCTACGGGGGGATATTGGGAATTGAACGGCAATGAAACGTACGGCACCGCAGATGCAGCGGCGAGAAATGCAAAGAGAAATATTATTAACATGGCGCCTGTCCGCCGTGATGAGCTTGCGAGAGCTATTCATTCCTTAGGAGGGAGGTACTGACCAGTATATATCAAAAGAATGCTCGATAACCCTTCCAAGATCTGAAGATCTGCAAACGGATACAAAGGAATGTGTGGCTCATTAGGTGAGCTTGGCCATTTCCAAAAACGGACGGAATTGTCAGAAGAAGGGGGTAAACACAGATTATATCACGCGCAGCTCAAGGGAAAAGAGAACATCTTGAGTGCCCAGTCGCGATACCTAGCGATCTACATACCCAGGTATATAAGAAACCTCTGCATTATGCAAACTAAAGATCGACATAGCGTGCAACCAAGGGCGGGAGCGGCACGTCAAGCCACCAAGAATGTCAACGGCCATAGACTGCAAGGAGAAAGTTTCTCTAGAAAAGACAAGAACGACAGGGTTGAAGTAAGATTCGGACGGGTCTGGAACAAGCATATACTGCTGGAAAGTCCGCAATGAGAAGATGATGGGGAGCACATTGGGTTGACATAGAAAAGTGACGTATCGCCTAGGTCGGTCGAGTGCACCTTCATTCCCAAGTATTTGAGGGAGCAATGTGTGATGTGATGGTCAGTGTTTGACTGTAGCGACAGGATCGGTCTGATTGCCGTCATCGTGCAGAGCAGAGTGAATCGGCGAGTCGTTAGTGGTCCTGTACAGGGCGGGATCAGCCTTACATTGAAGAGCCTCACCCTCAAGCATCCTCATCCCAGAGTGACGACAGGTACCACAGGGGTTGAGAGGTCGTCATCAGAATCCGCTACTGCTAGTCGCTCTCATGTCCCAGTAGAGGTGGGTGGCAGGAAATAGATAGATTTCAACAAGCTTCTTCGGGACTATTTCAGAAGATCGTTCTACCTCCTTGCCTTCTTCTTTGCCCAACAAACACATCCCTTGCCTGGCCAAAACATATGACCTCGCGGCACAGCAGAAGCGCTGTCAGTCGCTTGTCGAGCGTTGTCAAGCATTGTCTAAGCAATGACAAACGACTCAGAGGAACGAAATTACGAGTGCCGGTGGGATATGAGATACCGGGCACGTCCCAAGGTATATGTGATGTTTGTTGTCATGAAGAATAGGATGAAGAAATGAATACAGGGTCGCAGGGCAAGTATTTGTGCGCCTCGCTTGGTCCACTCACTTCCCCCACCCACGCCACACGCCACACCCTCCACCCAACAACAACCATGCCATCGCCAACATCCTCCTCTGACGAACTGCCTTTCGGCATCAGCGAAGACCTCGTCCAATCGCCCGCCCACAAAGCCGCCGGAATCTCGGAAACAACGTTTGATGGCCTCCTCGCCACGCCGCTGAAGCTGCACGAAGACCTCAAGGAGGGATGTGGCGGCCAGCTCTGGCCCGCCGGCATGGTGCTGTCCAAGTACATGCTCCGCCAACACAGGGATACGCTCAAGGGCAAATCAATGTTTGTACGCCGGACAAGTCGACGACGGACCAAGGGGCGTGTGTTTGTTTGCTGACGCGTGGGTCCGCAGAGTCGAGCTTGGTGCCGGAGGGGGACTGGTTGGGCTGGCCGTGGCCATGGGTTGTGAGACGGACGAGCCTGTGTGGATCACAGACCAGCTCCCCATGTTTGCGCTCATGAGGAGAAATGTTGAGTTGAATGGTCTTGAGGGTCGCGCGAAGGCAGCCATTTATGACTGGGGCAGCGCAGTTCCGGACGGGCTGCCGAATTCGCCGGATGTAATTCTAGCGGCGGATTGTGTCTATTTTGAGCCTGCGTTTCCGCTGCTTCAGCAGACACTCAGGGATCTCATTGGAGAGAATACGACGTGCTACTTCTGCTTCAAGAAGAGAAGAAGGGCAGATCTGCAGTTCATGAAGGCCGCGAGGAAGATGTTCAATGTTGAGGAGGTGGAAGACCCAGATCGGGAGATCTATGGGAAGCAGAGCATATTCCTGTAAGTCAGCTCCATCCTTCTGAAGTCGAAAAGCTGATCAGACTTTGTAGATATAAATTTACTAAGAAAGCATGATCACGTGCTGTCGCTTTGGCACTCTCAGCTAGGAGGCACCAACATATTCAACACCTTGAGAGAAACAGGACACAGGACACAGGACACCAAGCACAGAGTCGTCTAGAAAACATCAAGCTGAGTACTCATTTTCATGTGATCTTTAAGAAGTGGTATATAAAAGCACTACAAAAACCCGATGCGTTGCGAATGATGCGATCGATAAAATATCGACATGAAGCAGCACCTCCTCAAGAGAAAGACCAATACTCGTACTCCATCTTCAAATAATAAAAATAAGAATACACATTATTCAGTTGCTTAGCCAGTCCAGGAATTGCGGGGTGAAATAGCTGACAACAATGGTTGCACCAGCTCTTAATATGCCCTCTGTCGCCTCGAATGCCATGGCCTTCAGGTCGAAGACTCCCGCCTTCGCTCCTGCGTGAATCATAGCAAACTCTCCCGATACTTGGTACGCTGCAACAGGGAGATTCTGCCCAATATCCTTCGCGTCACTTATGATATCAAGGTATTGGCTTGCAGGTTTCACCATGATGATATCGGCGCCTTCGTTGATGTCTCTCTGAATGGCACGTCGTGCAAGACCTCGGCCGCCTGGTGGCAGCTGGTAGCATTTACGATCGCCAAACGAGGGACATGATCCTGCTGCATCGCGGAACGGGCCGTATAGACAGCCAGAAAACTTCGCAGCGTATGACATGAGGACAACCTTGTGTGCAATCCCCGCCTCTATCAGCTTGAGCTTAATCGCACGAATGCGACCGTCGTTCATGTCTGATGGTGCCACACAGTGGGCGCCAGCTTCCGCGTATGCCATTGCTACATCGCTGACCCGGTCAACGGATAGCGCGTTGTTTAGGCCTCCATCATCCCGCAGGATGCCACAGTGGCCGTGTGTTGTGTATTCACAGAGGCAAACGTCGGCTACTATAAAAAGACTAGGGAAGGATCTGCGAAGGAGGCGAATGGAGGACATGACTGGGCCCTTGGGGTCATCTGCGTTTGTGCCGAGAGCATCTTTAGAGCCGGGCGCCAAAGGCACGCCAAACAAGATGACCGACTTGAGGCCTTTTCTAACGAGAGGAGTGAGGTATGGAACGAGTTTGTTCACGCCGCGGCGGTATTGGCCAGGCAGAGATGGAATGAGAGTCTCGTCGTCGGGGTTGTCGGATACGAAGAGAGGATAGATTAACATAGACTAAAGACAGATGTCAGACTTGATCGCGAGATTGATTAGCTGCCAGAGGGTATACCTTGGTCAACTGTCTTTCAGCCTGCCATGCTCTTGCCAGAGGGTGTGAATAGCCGCCATGCAATTGGCTTGCTATATCACCACTTATGCTCACGCTCGTTGCGGCAGTGCTTGCGTACGATCTAGCTCGCGACACAAGCGACCGCCGGTCGTCAAGATCTCGGTCTTTGTATGTGATGTCGGAAACAAGTGAGGAGAAGGACATATTGGCGACGGCTTATAGTTTTGTCTGAAGAGGTGACCAGGTGGCGGAAACGTGTATATATATGGAGGTGGTGGTGCGGCTGGAGGAGATGCCGAGGATTGTCGGTCAGTGAGCGTCCACTAGGCAGATGAAGGCTCGGGAGTAAGCCAGACAATCGCAGGGGGTCTATATAACTGGCATGTAGTCGTCATGCGACACCGTAAAGAGACCGAGAATTAAAGTCACTATATAACAAAGAAAAGATGAGGATATATCAGACATCGGAATAACATCCGGCAACCCTCGAGGGGTTCAAGTTGCCGGACCCCGACCAAGCAGCCAATCACATCACGACCGATTCTAAAACCCAGGGAGCCAATCACAGTAGAGCAGATAATGACAGAGGCCGCTTTGCCTCTCTGGGCTAGCGTTGCTGGTCCTCAATTGACATCGCGTCCAACATCGTTTGCCGTTTGTGGTTTCTCATCGCATTATTCACTCCGCTTCCTGGCTACTAGTTGACCTTCCCTTCAATTACCCAGCTGTCAATTGAATATGCAATGGTAGTTCCTATCCGGCGACGGAACTTGAGCAAATGTTCAGACATTTTTGTTTGTTGTTCGCGTACTTTTTGTACATTGGGTAGCATGTATTCAGAAATCTATATTCCCTAGAAACTGGGGATCGGACAAGCGAGGATGAATACGTAAGCTAGGTCGAAGACATAGCAAGAGCCGCCTATGCATTGCGACTGCATACAGTATAACCAAAGTTTCCAGTTCAATGGGAACGCAGCGCGGCGACATTCATGACATGGTTTCCTGAGTTTTGTATAAGCATCATATGGGCTGCTACCTAAGGTAATTAGTCGACGTCGAGTTGTTTTCTTTCATCCAGTATTCAAGAGCATGGCCCTATATTGTGGAAAACTGGTCATTCGACGCACTATCGTAGAACTTCCGGCCTTTCAAAACAGAAAAACTAACTGCAAAATCTCAATTGCGGTCTCGTCGCTGAAGGGCGCGTAAGTAGAGTTATATCGTCCTGTCCACTAAAATCTTATATAACCTATACAAGATGGGCAGGCGCGTGGCCAAGGTCTATTGGAAGGCACGACTGTCTCCTATTCCAAGTCTCTACCTTATTTCAACCACTGTTTCGTCTCCATCTCCATGTCCGCTTCTCTCACCGCCTCCTTTTCCACTTTACATTCACTTTACGTCCTGGTAGTGCGTATCAATCTTGAATCACTTTGACAACTCATCTGCCAGTTGTAGATATGACATCGTTCCGCGTGTATAATGACGAGCTCGGACGGGTATCTGGGCCTACAAGGAGAGGTAACCCCCCCCTCCCCCCCCTCTCTCCCCCAAAAGTGAACAACGCAATGTGTAACCCTCTTGTTGTGACCACGCGAGATTGAGCCAATTTTCACTACAGGTCGCAAGCGTCTGACAAAAGTGCGTCCCCCCCGGAAATCTCAACCTCTTCACAACACCCCTCGTCCACCTCTGGTTGCCCACCGTACTTCAATCTTACTTCGAGGCTCGGGCACCTTATGTGAGCTTGCTTACTCGCCAAACGTTGTCAGCTATCATTCATCACGAGCTACAATGGACAAACGTCAGTTTTCGGACGGTTCTGGCAGCCGCAGAGACAAACCACTTCCACCGACCCCAGGTCAACACTCCTATGTCCGGCGTATGCAGTCCAATCCAGACCTGACTCACACTCTGCATGGTCAAAGCAGTCGCTACTTCAGTAATCTGCGTCATCAGAATCAGTCAATGGCCAATTTTGGCACTTACGATGAAAGATCTGACGAAAACATGCCTCACGGTGCAACCGCACCTGCGTTACCTCAGAGAGCTCACAGTAAGATACACTTATCCTCAACATACTTCCAGATCTGACACGTTTCTCTAGTTTCATTCAGATCTGACACTAAGTCGTCTCTTCTCGACAAGTCGACCAACTCTGCAGTCAACGAGTCCGTCATCTCTGACGAAGTCTCACCAAAGCCAGCTCCAGAAAAGCAAGGCCATTCACGGTCAGCTATCGGCACCTTCTTCCGTTTCGGAAAGAACAAGACTAACCGGCCTAGACTGGCGAGCGGGTCAAATTCCCCGTCTGTTCGCAAGAAAATCTCTCTTTCTGATATCTCAGCTCCCTTGATGATCTCATCTCCTTTGATCATCTCATCTCCTTTGATGCCAGATGCCTCACTAGATGCACCAATAAGCCATGCGAAATTTGCACAAGCAAGCTCCGCATCAAAAAAGCCAGCAAGCCATGACCCTTTTGACGACTATTCCGACAGCGAGATCGAGCTCCCTGTCACCAAGAACGTCCCGGTAATCCCACCTCCAGGAGAAGCGTCAGATGCATCGAATCCTCGATTGACTGCACTCCCTACATCTGGCTCACAGTATGCATTTCCGCAAGTTGAGGACAAAGATCTTCGCCGTCGTACTGGTGCTGGCGTAGTCACAAAGATGAAAGGTGCCTTCACCGGATTCACTAGCCATTCGAAGAGCAAGCGAACCACGGCTATCGCGTCGGACACGCTTAACGACAAAGTCAAGGAAAGTCTCGAGAATGAGAGCCTTAAAAAACGTTTGTTTCCTGATGATGAGCTCTTGTCTTCCAACAAACCTCGCCATAGCTATTTTCCTCTCAAGCCTAAGGCGTCTACTACAAAGCTCAAGAAGTCCAAGATCCATCCAAGGATGGACACCATGCATGAATTGCAAGAGCCAGAAATTGCAACAAAACCCTCCACTTTCCCAGATTTCGAAGAAGATTCCGACTTTCTGTATCAGGAGCCACCTGCCGGTCTCCTTGAAGCCGCCAAAAACAACGATCCGCATCTGCCTCAGCTCAGCGGTTACGATCCTCAAAGACCATGGTCGCAGGCAAGACTCCAGAAGCTTCGCAACGAACACGTCAATATTGAAATTGCCGATCGTCTGCCTCCAATCAATCCACTCCGTCAGCACCCAGATGTCATGTCTTTCGCGAAACGTCCAAGCGACAAAGAGATTGCAGCTCGTCGCGCCGCTCAAAACATTCCAAGCCCACCATCTACCGGCTTTAGTGTACGTTCAGAGCCTCTTCCTTTCGGCACAAACTTCTCGCGTCCTCATACCTCCTCAGCCATGAGTAGCTATTACTCCGAACCTCCAGATGCCTTCGATCATGACGAGGACAGCCCGAGCCATACTTATTCAAACCGCCATACCATCACTCAGAGTCGCTACCGCCTACAGAACCTAGATGAGGACGCAATCTATCGTACAGATCTCAGTCTTTCACCTCATGATTCGCGAAGCCCTCCTTACTTCACCGCCCAGACCTCTTTCAGCGATCGATCTGACGCTCCATCCCTGATAGGACGCACAGGCAATGCGTACATGTACCATCCTAACGATGAAGAATCGATGGAAGAGGCCGAAGGAAGCTCCGCACGCTACGGCACAGTTCAGCGTGGCGTTGACGTTCATCGTACAGCAAGATCTCAGGCAAGTGACGACTATTTCATGACTAGATCGCCCTCATCACTCAATCTCTCCGCCGGATCTTCACGTCCTCAACGCTTTGCATCACTACCTGGTAGTGATGTTGATGTACCAGCACCCGCCCAGTCGTACCCAGGCTATCGCCGACAGGGCATAGCACTACAGGAATCACCCCTGAAGCGTACCGTGTCCACTATCTCGCACTACGCCCTCTCGGAGGAATCTGCCCGCCTCTTCAACGGCAGATCGTACACACTACCACCGGACTACTCGGATTCCGAGCTGGACCGTGAGGTGGAAGAGCCTGGACAGGCGACGCGTCGCTTGTCCAAGATCCCAGAAATGGGTGAGAACCGCCGTTCAGGCTCGACCGCCTCGCGGTCAATCCGAGATTCGAAGGCTTCCTCCTCCGGGAGCAGCAGGACTTTGCGGCGTCGCCGCCCCACCCAACTCTTCGCCGCCTTCTCCGCACAGGAGAGGGAAGAGGTTTCGGCCAGCCAGGCTGGTGGAGAGGAGGGTGGGGAGGGTGGAGAGAGAGAGAGTGGTGCGGCTGAGCACACCTGCGGGCGGCGTCGTTCCAACGACTCCGACTTTTCCATCACCTCGTCGCTCCTGGACGAGGTGGACAACTACGGAGAAGGAGGGGTCGAGTTCGGCGTCGCTCGCGCCATACCAATTGTCTTCTCGGGGAAGGCAAGGCTCGTAGACATCCCGCCCCGCCGCAAGTAGGCGGGGGGTGGGATTGTCGGTGATGCTTCCGGCGGGGGGGAGGGGGGAGAGGCCTGTGTGGCGTACACGCTGTCAGCTCCGGCTGCTTTTGCAGCAATGTTTTGTGGCTGCCATGGGCGCCCGGGCGGTTTTTCCGCTCAATACCATTTGTTTCTTGACCTATCCTCTACATGATTCTGTGATGTGACTACCTTGTGATGATACTTTTTCCAATAGCCCGTACCGCTTTTGCCAATTTGCACACTGATGAGATTGCCATTTTTTCTGAAGGTAGGAATGAATACCACTGTTTCTGACAACACAGATACCACTACCCTCGAGTGGAAGATCTAGCTTAAGACAGTTTCGGCGCGTTGGCTATTGATATATACGTCCATCTATCAACGTTTCAGTATACCCAACACATGCTTACACATTAAGAAAATAACATGACTACTACATATAAAGCACCCTCAACATTCCCAAAGACCCAAACAACATCTTCCAAGTCGAGTATGGAGCGGTTCTGGGCCACTTTGGATGTGGAACAATGCATATCTTGCGGGGACTTTCGGGTTTTATACAGTTATACATTTGATGAATAGAATTCGTAGTTGGGAGTAATGCTGTTTGATTGGAACTCTATGTGTACTGCATGTGTATGGAGCTGGGTGAAGTGTGGTTTGAGGTGGGTTTGATAGTCGTATATTTACTTCTCGGATGGAGAAGGGGTGGTTTTGGTATAGTTAGGGGTTTGAGGATAGGATATAGAGGTGAGGAATTGGAGGTTTGCGAGGGCTGGGCTGTTGATATCTGTCCTGGGCAGTGGACCTTTAGTGGGTTTGATGGGAGGATGGGCGTATATATATAAACATACGCTTCTATTCACGAGCGATATATATACTTCGAACCCAAGATATCACACTATCCAACCCATTCAACTATCGCCACCCCTACCAGCAGCATGCCCCCAAAAAAGGAGCATTATCAAAGCACGCAGATGCGCGTGGCCTTCCTCCTGCAGAAACCCCCGTTCGATCGGAGACTTTATACCACGCCTTCAGCGCTACGATATACTGTATCTACCCTTTCGGCTGGCGACCAACGATGTAACGTCCCACGCGTACGTGATAAAATTCCCGATGCTATCGGGGAATTTTGTTATATGGCACTTGCTTTGGGAGCGGTATTGAGCGTGTTTTTTCAGTTTTGTAGGTGTGGTTTCTGGGGATGTGATGTAGTTTTGCATTAATGAGCTGTGGGATGCGTACAAAGGTAGTTGGGGAGGAAGGGAGTTACATTCAAGAAAAGAATACGAGAATGGCCTGGTTACCGCGCTTTGTGGATGTGAGAAGTAAGGCATTGTTTCACACCTGCAGATGCTATAGAGCCGCATATGCGTGCATATATGTATGTATGCAGCGACGGCATTTTCGAACACGCGTGTCTGATTCCTCCTATCCATCGTGCTCTGCGCGGTGTATAAAGTCGCGCTGGCTGTCGAGGTTGTACTTCTCCCCCAAAATCCATTGATACTGCTCTTATCTTCATCTCTATCTCCATCTCCATATTCAACTCAGATCAAATACACCCCTTCCCCATCCTTCCCTCGCCACCCAATTTCCCACCCACAATGCACCCTTTTCTCTCCCTCATCCATCTCATCCAGCTACTCCTCGTCATCCCCCTCCTCACCTCTGCCCTCACAATCCGCCCTACGACCACAACCAACCCCCTCCGCCGCCAAGTCCAAGAAGGTTCCCCGGTACCCGGCAAAGTAAACTTCTGCACCGGCACAAACACAAGCGGCGACTGCGACTGGCGCGTCGTCACCTTCGGCGAGTGCAACGCGCTGCCCGACGGATTCGCCAAGAACACGGGCTCGTTCATGGTTGCGGCTGGGGCGGTGTGCTATGTTACCATGTGAGTATATACCTGAAAAAAAAAACGGGTGGTTCCATTATGGGATTCTGATGTTGTGATATCAGGAACGAGGATGCGGCGGGCGAATGCGTGGCGAATGCGGGTTATGCGGTACGACCGCCGGGGAATGTGGATATGTTCAATGTGCAAGGACGGGATTTCGGGCATGCCGTGACGGGGTTCCGCTGTGAGCGGTGTGATGAGTGTCAGACGAATTAAGAGGACATGTGGTGGATGGGTGACACTGGGGTGTGGAAGTTAAGGGCATTTTTTGTGTGTGCAGTATATACAATACAAAACAATATATCATTATATTATACAAAGCTCGAAGCTACGCTATGCACTGGCGAAGTGTCCACTAGACGGTGTGGAGGGCTCGTTTAATAGTACAGATAATCTGTCAAGCGCAGCTTCTCTTTCTTGTGGATGGGGGTGTGTCCACCGTATGTCAAGCTCGTGCCAGACATCTAGCACACGCTCTCTTGTTGTACATTTGGCGTAAGCTCTGAGGATTGTGGTGACCAAGCCGACTGTCATGCGAGCAGGGTTGACATCTGCGTCGAGTGCTGCGTCGAGAGCTGTGCACAGAGCGACAAACACCTTGTCCAGTCGTGCTTCAGTCCAGGCGCTATAAGGAAGTGCTCCGTGTCTCTTGAAGCCGTCGAAGAGGGACATGAAGATGTGGCCGTCAGAAGTCGCACCTGCGGAGGTGAGTTCCTGCAACAGTTCCGTCACGCGATCGAGGTTTCCTGTGAGCCGGGCGTGATATCCAAGCAGAAGGCGATATGTGGCTATGTCCGGGCCAACCAGAGCGTGCTTGTGGGCCAGCGCCAATCTCCATCGGTGTCTGGGATTTCCTTCAATAGCACTCAGATGCCAACCTTCCCACTTCCACTTCACGGTATGGCGATACAACATCGTGCTTTGTTGCTTGGCGCTTTGCAGGTCTTTCATGCGATGGAAGACCTGCTCGGCAGCCACAGGATCGTTTGCAGCTATAAGCGCAGTGATCACGGCGTTGAGCACCAGAGTGTCGATGACTGAACCCTGGCTGACCATTTTCTTGTACGCATGCCTGATGCCCTGGCAGTCCCCGACGACGCCATAATAGCTTATCAAGCCCACATCAAAGTATCGACTGTTGCGTATCTGCCTACGTTTCATTTCCTTCCTAATCATCATGACTGTGTCGAAGTTTTTAGCCTTTAGCGCCACTTGTGATAAAACATTGAATGTGATCTCATTTGACGCATGGCCTTGGCGTTCCATCTCCCGCCAGAGACATAGGGACGTCTCTACGTCGTTATCTTCAGCATGGTTGCCAGACTGGCCTGCGATTCGTATAGCCCAATTCCAGTGACGGGTCCCAATTTCGACCCCACAAGCCCGGTATTCGTCCAGAAGTGTAAAGTATCGTTCTGAAGACGCTGGGTCTGATCTATGAACAAGATTAAAGAACGATAGTAGATCGTATGCAGTGACTTTGCCAAGTTGGAGAGGACGCGGTTCAGGAAGGCTGCTATACAGGTTGTATACCACGTTTGGCGGGGTCTTGTACCATCGTATCAGGTCCTGTATTATCCTCACAGTCTGCTCAGTATCCTCAGTCGGAGTGAGTGGCTGTAAAATGTCATGAGATATCCTCTCTTCATTCGCAACCTCAATATCTTGCAAGTCTTGTGATTCTCGCCATCGGAGTCGTTTCAACCATTTTTCGAATCCTGGGGCATCTTCAAGGAGAGCATATAGCTCATCTTTAGAGAGATGGTAGTCTGTCAATGATGCAGCCTCGAAACTCTTTGCTTTGTCGATCCAGTACTGAACACAGTTGACGAAGATGCGCTTCGATCTTTGGTCAGCCTCCTTGAAGCCCGGCACATAGGTTTTGCAATACGTTGCGACCTGCCATGACTCTCTCCAAGTTCGTTCTCTTGGGTAACGGTCCGCGACTTCAATGGCCAGCGAGTCAACTCTTGTCATCCCGGTAGCATCTCCTATGCTGATCTTCTCCAAAGCATCATTCTTCAGCGAAGAGTGTTCGGGCGGCCTTTGCTCTGCAATTGAGGCTGCGCTACGCCGGAGCTTAAAACCGGCTTTCGACACTGGGATGCTATGGCTGGTTGATTGTGCTGGTGTTGAAGAGGTTGGAGGTGCAGAAGGTGCAGGAATTTCGTCTACCGATCTAGCTGTACTGGGCTTTGAACGCTTTGTACTCGGTCCATGCTGTGTCTTCAGGGCATTCGCGCCCCCGTGACAGTTTCTAGGCCCGATCAGAGTATCAATCGCCGCCTCGAAATCTCCAGACTTTTGTATATCCTGGGCTGGAACTGTAGCTGGCGTGTCAAGATGGCGACCAGTGGTAGAGAAAGTGCGCTTGGTGCTGGATTTAGTGCATGTAAAGAGACCTTGTGTTCTGTGACAATTCCACCGACTCTGGGAAGTTCCGCATGATCGTATTGCCTCGTGTTTGTTGTGCTTCCTACAGGATCCCGCTCGCACGAGAGCCTTGATGAGTAGTGCATTAACATCTTCACGATCGGCTACAACTCTTGACATATCACGACGGCGTGATCTCGAAGAAGTCGTATTTCCAGCTCCCATAACCGGAACCCCCGGGTATAAGAATTCTAAGATTGGTCCACCTCTTATTTGCGAGACGGAGGAGTTTCTCGTCGACCTTTGTAAGGAGCCAAAAAGGTACATGAAGCACCGCGCATCGTGTTCAAGCTAATGACAAGGCTCCATTTGTGGCAGAAGAAGATTCAAGGGTAGGTATTATATTTCAATTCGGTTCGAAGGTAGGCCTGAAAGCTGTATCTTGTAGGTAATCGCAGCAGGTGATGCTCCTCCGAGCTCGACGTTGGTGTCTCCTCCGGTAACCCGCGTTTTTTCGAACTAGAACCATTCCGGAAAATCATCGGTGAATGGATGCACCGCGTTTTCTGTACCAGCTCCAACACCCTCCGACGGCCTTTCTGTCGTGTGCATATGCCAACCTTGACTTTCGTTGTCTCCCCTTCGATGATCGTCTAGTACATAGCTTCAATGGGCCGGTACAACTTCACCGCCCAACGCGTGCATCGCGCCGCACAAGCTCTCCTTGATCAAGAACGCCTGCACGCTGCTCCTGCATGGCACGAAGTCGTCTACACCGTCCCACCCCCCGAGATTCTCACGCGAACCGTTCAACAGATCAGAGCCCCGCCTCATGGCCGGCGGAAGAAGCGCAATGCCAAGATGTTCATGCCTCCGGAGCTCAAATACCCAGAAGATGAACTACGGAGCGAGTTCTTCCATGACCACCCGTGGGAGCTGGCGCGACCGAAGATAGTGGTCGAGGACAGCGGGAACTCTGCCAAGGGCTATGATTGGAGTAAGATTACACAAGATGGGAAAAAGCTGGACGGTGAGAGGTATGCAGTTCAATTCTAGGAGGCTGTTTGGCACTCGAATGAGCATCTGCTGACCATGACGACAGTGTTGTGCAAAGACAAGCATGGCTAATGCGACATGAGCGGCTCGAAAAAGCGGTAGCATATGACAAAGCCCGCAAAGAATTCTACAAAATTCGAAATGTTGAAGACATTGCTCGACGCATAGCGAAGGAAGAGGCAATGGCATACGGTGCCTACTTCGGCAAAGGTCCTCTAGAAATAGGTATGGAGCTAGAGAACAAGGCCTGGGATAACTGGAGACAATGGGCCGCAGAGCAGATCAAGCTGGCGCAGTACGGCAAGGCTGCTTCTGGCTCCATCGACTCCGGGCCGACTACGAGCGAATACAGCAAAGATATGATCGACGAGGAGGATCCAGATCAACTTCCAGAGAGTCTCGCAATCAGCGAGGGGTAGCACTTTAAGCACCACATATTTGAAAATTGTGTATATATGTACCAACAAGTACAGTTCTTGAGTATCTATAGAGCAAAATCTATCATTTACCACGGATCACTACCATCAGTAGAGCAATACTGCGGAATGATACTATGGTTACGACTCTCCTAACCCGAACATCTTGATAGAGTTCCGCCAAGAGTACTCACAAACATCTTCTACAGGGATGCCTTTGATGTTTGCAATAGCATAAGCCACATGAGGCAGGGTTGCCGGCTCATTTCTGCCCTTGACCATACACCCCTTTGCCCACTTTTCCTTCTTGACAGCTTTTACCAGCGGCGGTGCATTCTTCGTGTACTGCGCCGATGCATGACTTGGTCTCATCTCACACTGCTGACATTAGTCGTGAAAATACGAGACAGTACTCGAACCTTGTACGTACCCATGGCCCATCCGTCTCGATCTGCAACCGCTCCAACGGGATTTCTTTGACCACAGCAATGTTCTCCTCGGTCTTCATACTGCAGCCATTGACACCCACGTCGAGCCCGAGATCCACCATCCTCCGCATCTCCTCCATCGTCCCCGTGAAGCTATGGACCAGCCCTTTCTTAGGCAGCCTCTCCAACACCGGTGCCAGTAGCCTCTCAAAATCCTCACTTGCTGCTCGTGAATGCAGGAAAAGGGGCAATTGAAGTTCGACTGCCAGATCGAGCTGTTTCTCAAAATACTTTAGTTGCTGGTCCTTCGGCGTGAGGAATAGGCGATCATAGTCCAGTCCAATCTCGCCGAATGCAACGGCATGGCCGGATGCTTGTGCAGATTTGGCGAGTGATGACAGAGCGGACAGCAATGCGTCTGGGCCGTCCTTGTAGTCGTCGAATTGCTTCGCTGAGCATGGGTGGACGCCTACTGTGGCGTAGCAAAGGCCCGCTGAACAATCTATCAGCACCATGGTACAGAGATAATATGAGAGTAACTACTTACGGTGCTGTTTAGCAATCTCAATTGCGCGTTCAGATTCCTTTAGGTCTGATCCCGTGACCATCATTTTCGTGCATCCCACGTCCTGAGCGCGCTGGAGAATGTCCAGGAAGTCATCTTCGTGAGCTTGCTTGCCATGGTACTGCCCTCGAAAGACGGGATCGCTGAGATTGATACCAATCTGGCTTTGGTATCAGCTTCGCGAACCAGAGAAGACGTGGCGGCGAAAGTGACAAACATCAACGTATTGTAAAAGTTTTGCCGTAGCCCGGGTAGGCTTATCAACAGCAGGGGCTGATGCCATTGTTCTAGCGCTATTTGCCAAGTTATTATATAGTGCTTCGATTTCTGAAAGTCAGCTTTTGACCCAACACAATCAAGTGTAAACAAACCAAAGGATGATCGATGAATGTAAAGAGGGCAGGAGAAGTTGGCAATATGGCTCTTGAATGGCTGTGATAGACAGTTCACGAACACAGTGTGTTTTCTCACAAGTTGAAACATGCAGGTCTATTTCGTGTACATTTGATAATGATTAATATACCGGATGAACCTCTTGCTTGTAGACCGATAGGAAGTACATTTTTAGGCGTAGGTCCGTGCACATGATGTTGGCCATATCATTGGCCAGTGAGTACAAAGCTCCTTGTATTAGTACGCTTGTCGAGGCAATTGATAAAACTGTTGCTTGTATATCTGGCTTCAATCTTAGGTACAAAGGGTATCGAGACTTTCATGCGGAGAAATGTGTGCGAGAAAAAAACCGTGCTCACTCTCAAAGCACACCAGGAATGATCGCCTTCAAGCCAGCGATCTTGTCTTCTCCAAACTTTTTGATATACCATCTTCTGCCCTGTAGAGCTCTCGGTAGCATCGTCGTGATCTCGTTGACGAGGAATGCTCGCGCAGGAAAACATGCCCAGCCTCCTACGATCCAGAAACCGGTCCACTCCAACCATTCGCACAAGTAATGAGGATAAAGAATCCACTTGAAAAGCCCGTTCTTCGGGATCATGTACACTTTGTCCACGCTTTGGGGGTCTTTTCCATTTTCTTTGGCCTCACGCGCTTGTTTCCTGGCCGCGGCACGCCGGATCTCTCGCAGATCATCGTCATGGTACATGTTTGCAATGAGTCCAAAACCCCACATAATCATTCCTGGGTATATTCTGAATATGGCATCATCCCAGTGAGCGGTTGTGGTCGGACCGTGCCCAGCAAGCCACCCGCCAATGCAGGTTGCGTTGGCGAACTGGAAGCCTACAGCTGATGCCCATACGAAGAAATGGATAGGACTCATGCTTGGATTGAGAATGGGCGATAGAATCGCGCGGTAAATGTAATGTATGGTGAACATCCCAGCCATCGTCCAATTGCCCCATGGAAGCTCCGCCAGCCCGACTTCTTTAGGTAGTGTGTTCATGATGTATAGCAAGGTTATAAAGCCTGGCACCTCCATTGTGATCCATGCTATTTTCCCTGGAATGTTGAAGCGCGATGCGTAGCTTGTCTTCCCAGCTGGGTACCAGTCCTGGAGGACCCATTGAAAGGCAGTGACCTGGTTATAGCATGTTAGTGATAGCGCGGGTCGTAGTACATAGTCCATATGCAAATGTTACTCTCAATGTGGCATCATGAACGTACGATTGGGAAGTAGACCCAGACGTTGGAGACAAGCTCCCAATGCTCACGCGATGGCGGAAGCCAGCCCTGAATCAGAGGCATAGTGTGATGCGAGACAGTTCGCTTACAGCGCGTCAAGTAAGTAAGGTATTTGACAAGAATGCCAAGATGGTACCACAAAACGGAGATGAATCATCAATCCGACGCAGAACGTGGAAGTAGAATGAATCATGGGTGGTGCGGGAGCGCAGCCACGAGCAGGTCAAGTGGACACACCAAGTCCCAGGGTGGTGTTCGGCGATCGATCATGTGATACGACTTTCACGACGACTGATTCGGAGTGAAAACACACAGGATGGCCTGAATAGTTCAGACTTATGCCCAAGAGACGTGTGAGTGGCTTTAGTGATATTAGAAGAACGATTATCATGACGTTCATGAAGGGCTGCACGGTTCATAACATAACGTATCTTGCTTCAATCATAGATCCATCTGTGCTCTACCAGTCCATCATCCCGATCAGGCACTCCTTCTCTCCTCCTATTGCCATGCTTCTCCTAAAAATCCATCACTCTATGTAAGTAAGGCGTCGACGCTGCCGAATGCTGAATCAGTTGAAAGACAAGGAATGGTATGATCCGTAGAGCATGTGTATGAAAATGACGACAATGAAGCGACCCCAGGTATGATGGTGCGAATACGCCAATGAAAGTGGAATAAAATGCCCCCGATGATGTGAACGCAATGATAATGCAAGCAGAAACAGGTATCATAACGAGGTCGTTGCGGGACAAAAATGCTCAAAACCTAGTCTACCATAGACCAACACGTACTTGAGACTGGATTCCGTATGTTCCGCTGAGAAGTTGTTGCCGGATGCTGCTTGGGTCGTTCGCGTTGGCAGACGTTGATGCTGATCCGGAATTCATGTCACCTCCGATCCATCCGAGACTCGTTCTTAATGCATCAACAGCATCCTGCATTCGACCATGAGACTGCTGGTTGTGTTTGTTAAGTTTCTGGTCCCATCCACCATATTGTAGTTGTATTCCTCCTGCACGTTTCGCCGCCTCCTGGATGACGGCCGCCCAGGCCTTCGCCATCTCTTCGTAAGCTTCTTGTTTGTGACGATTGTTTTGAAAGTTGTCCCACTCAGGAAGGCGATGAATGACCTCAGTAGCACCGTCGAGGAATGTGAGAGAAGTTGCAGCTTGTGTCTCGTTCGGAGGCAAGAAGTGTGGAGTGTAGTCCTTTAAAGCATCAAGTAGGTTGACTAGTGCTTGTCGAACTCGATTGTATGAGTAGTCTGAGCTGTTGCGCCCACCAAATGGAAAGGAGGTTTGCAGGGATGCTTCGTACTGTCCCAGTACTCCCAAAGCAGAGCCTACGCTTGGTCGGGGGGCTGCCGCCACGACATCTGCTCCTATCTGAGGGTTCCGATCACATATGACTTGGAGTATGTTTCGCATCTCTTCTGCCGTCAGAGTCTCAAGCAGACGTGGTAGCGAGAGTGGTCTTCCGGCAAGGTTTGTTCGCATGCGTTTTGTTATACGATTTGATGATGCAGCTGGGAATGGGCGGGAGCTCATAGAAGGGGAGGTCGATGGTGATGCTGACATACGTTCATCGCTTTCGGCGCTTGCATCATCTTCTGCTTTCCGTTTACGATTCATGTTGGGCGAGTTCGAGAAGACTGGATGAAGAACGTCAGAATTGAATGCAGGCACACGCAAGAATGCTAGGTATGGCTCTGGTAACCTACATGAGCGGGAAGGCGAAAGGCGGTTTTGGGGAAGAAGGTGGGGAGCGACGCCGACCTGTGAGAGAACGCTGTTCATGGCGAACTGGTGACAAGCACCTTTTCAGAAAAGTATCGTTGGGCTGTCTATCGTTGGGCCAGTTATAGAACTGCTGCTGGAGGAGAAGGTGAGGTGCAAGTGAGGGTCGTGGGAAGATGGTGGTTGAAGGTGGAGGAGGGCGGAAGAGCGATGTTTGGGTGATGTTGTGTTGTTCGGCTGTCCGAGAGCGCCCGTGTCAGTGCCACTCAGGTGCTAGAGTGGAATCCATGCTTCCATCGGATCACACAGTCCAACCAATCATCTTAACTAAAACAGCCATCCCGACAGCCACGAGCCACTTTGACACCACACACTCGGCACACCCACTGCGTTAATATCATGGTTGTATGCAACGTTGTCATTCTAACAGAAGATTTAGGACAATATGGGACAGTATGGGACGGTACAATCCCATCACCCGGGACTTCAGATTGCGAGAAAATATAGGGGTGCGCTTGTGGCAGTGCAGGGCATTTCCAGCTCCCAGGCGACCACACTCACAGACCTCCTACGCGCCTAGACTCTACAGTATGAATTGCTAGCCAAAGTAACAAGTTCCGACGTTCCAACAAGAAATGTAATGGTATGAGCCATCGGAGCATCGCCTTTAAAATGCTTCTACAAGTACAATGAAGATGCTGCAACTAGATCTCTGCTTATCTTTTCGAGCGCCTGTTCGAATTTCTTCTCCAAATCGGGACTTCCCATAACCTTGGCTGCCTGCGCCATTTGACGAAGTAACTCTTCAAGCCTTCTGAAGAGACGTATAAGACTGCCCTCGTACACATCCGTCATTTTACTACGCACATTATGTTAGCATGCGCCATGTGCCCTCATGACCATGGTTCAGACTTACCATATCTGAGCGAAGGTTGCCCCCTTGGTCCACGCAAAGACTACCTCCATCAACTCGGGCTTGAACGTCTTTACATATTCATCCTCATTTAGAGTCAATTTGCTTTCCTGTGATATCTTTGCAATAGTTTTGGCCTGCGCCTGAATTTCCATAAATGGCTTTGCGAGCTCGGGACGCAGATTTATCTCAGTCTTGCTTCTCTCCTCAAAGATGAAACAGCTAAGACAAGCAGCGCATTGCTCGGCGGTCAACTCGTTGAAGAAGCGGTTGAACATCAGTTCGCTCAGTAGCAGTTCATCCCCGGTGCTGATCTCGCAGGCGACACGGGCTTTGAGCTGGCAGACGTCAGACTCGTTGATAAATCCTATGCGTCTCAAGACCCGTTTCCGACACTTGAGCTCATCAAGTTGCATGACCGATAGTGCCTTCGTTATCTCGACCTTGGTTTCCTTGATCTTTTTGGACAGCTCTACCTTCGACGCGTACTGTTCGTACAGCTCTGGCAAACGCGGCGACTCGTGTAGTGGATTCGAGAGGAGTCGGGATTCTAGAACCTCGATCTTTCGAAGAAGCTTCTTGAAAGAGTCATCCGTGATGCCCATGTTTTCTATAGGGTCTAGTATAGCGATTCCGTCGGGGAACCGCTTCTTGACTTCTTCCAAAGCCTTCCGAACCTGATTTCTTTGCTCGATGGATCTGAGTTCTTGTGGTAAGAATATTCGCAAATGTCCAATTGAGTCGATACAAGACAGAAGGACAGGGACAACCTCCATCTTTCCCTTTTGCCCGGCGTCTGGAGGTCTTACCCCTGGAGGGAGATCGTCAACAACCGCTGTCGAGAAGTTCGCATCGCTTGCGACTTGAAGCAAGACGTCAATGATATAGGTCTGTTGTGGTTTGAGGGAAGTCAATGTTTCGCCTTTCGCGGGCTTTCTCTCCATGAAATTGACCACTGCGCCCCATCCAAAGTCGTAGTCTTTGTATTTCACCCTTACAAGGCGCCCAGCTTGAAGAAACTGAAGACAATAATTCGGATGCGTGATCACATCGCGCATGTCTTGCGTGTAGATGTCCAGTTGCTGCCGTAAGTCGTAGTAATCACGAACAGTGTTTTCGTCTGGGATATCCATACTAGCCTTTTCACTTTCCAGCCGATGAAGAGATTTTTCCAATCCAGAAACACTGGCTGTATTTTGGAATTGGTAGAAACAGCGCTCCAGCATGAATTCTGGGGATATGCCCTCTACCCGCATTAGGTTCAATATCATGTTGTAACCCAGGTAGAAGGCTGAGTTGAGTTTATCTTGTTCGCCCCGTACGACTTCTTTTGCAACAGCAGGATCCATCTGAGAATCAATCATCATAATTACAATACCTCGTTCGTCAAGGCCTCTTCGTCCGGCACGTCCGGACATTTGAATGAACTCGGATGGAGTCACCCACCGCTCTGACACACCGTCAAATTTACGAACCTTGGTGAAGACCACTGTCTTAGCAGGCATGTTGAGGCCGATGGAAAAAGTCTCTGTAGCAAAGAGCACTTTTATAAGTCCTTCCTGGAAGAGAATCTCGATAGTCTCTTTGAGAATTGGTAGCAACCCAGAATGATGAACTCCTATACCACGGCGAAGGAGCGGAAGAATATGTTGAATCTGTGGTAATTTACGGTCATCTTCTGACAGTGCCTCTATGGCGCTGTCGAAAACCTTACCAACCATAGCCTTTTCAGATTCGTCATTGAACGCCAGACCGCTCATCGAGATCGCGTAATTTTCGCAATCGCGTTTGCTGAAGCTAAAGACAATAACAGGATTGAAATTCTTCATCATAATCATCTTAACAATCTTGTATATATCAGAGGGTCCTTGCTGCTGGCCGCCTTTATTGAGCTTCTTGTCTTTGCCTTTGCCTTTGCGTTTGGCCATAGCATCCGCAGGATTGTCTCCTTGTTTCTCAGCGATGGAGGACATGGCTTTTTGGAAATTCTCGTCCCTGAATGTACCCTTCTCGTCGACTACGAGATGTATGCCATCGGCACCGGCTGGGAAAAGGTAATGCTGAAGTGGGGTAGGCCTGAAATCCGTATATACTACGTGGCATGGTTGATTGTGCGTCTTTGTAATCCATTCTGCGAATTGCATAGCATTGGGAATGGTGGCAGAGAGGAACACATAGTGAACTTTGTCGGGTAGCAGTATGATGGTTTCTTCCCACACGACACCGCGCGACTTGTCTCGCAGGTAGTGTACTTCGTCGAATACCACCCATGCGACTTCGCGCATAATCTCGGATCCACGGTACAGCATCGAGCGCAGAATCTATGTATCTTAGCATCTTGCATATAATTTTATATGATTCTCTTCTCGTACCTCTGTTGTCATAACTAGACATGTTGCCGTTGGATTGATTGTGACATCGCCCGTCATAAGTCCAACGTCGCCAAATTCAGCCATAAACTCGCGATACTTCTGGTTGCTCAAGGCTTTGATAGGACTTGTATAGATGACTCTTTGGTTATTCTTTAAACATTGTGCGATCGCATACTCTGCCACAACAGTTTTTCCAGCACTAGTATGCGCTGACACTAGGACGCTCTCATTACGTTCAATGGATGCAATCGAGACTTGTTGAAAGGGGTCCAAGGTGAATGGCCAGGTTCTTGCTGGCGTCTCGGGAGCTTTATGTTCGGAAATGGGTACGTAGTCGTAATCTGGGGGTAGGGCGACCTGATGGCGAACCTGATGCGACAATGTTACTGCACCAGATTCCTGCTGTCCTTGAAGACCAGCATGTGCCTCAACCTCTCGTAATTGCTCAGTTTCGAAAGTGTCTGTGACCAGTGGCTCGGCTTCTGTGTCTCTTCGTTGTCGCTTTGGACTTGTAGATTCTGCAGCCTCGCTCTGTTCAATCTGATTTGCCTTCTTCACGCTCGCTCCATTTAGAGCCGTCGAGTCATTGTTCGCTTTCCGCTTCTTGCTTTCTTTCTGTTTCGAACTTGTTGGTGCTTTAGAATTGCCGTCGAAAACATTGAAGAGCTCGTCGTCCATTGCTGCGTTATAAATAAGTTGGTAGTACTAGGCTGAAAAGGCCTACAAAGAATTGACAGCTGTGCAGAGTAGCTGCAGGGGTCTATGTCGCTGCTCAAGATTCCGTTGGCCTATTTTGAAAGTGAAGCCCGTCCATTTTGCGCCAGACAATATCTGAGCTCGGACCATAACTCAACTTCGCCCGCGGTTTTGCCGGATCACCTCTACTCGCATTCATCTATCTGGGTGGTAGAGCTCTTCAACGTCAGGTTCCATCTCTACTCTACAATTGATCACAGACGCGCACTCAACTTCACAGTATGCCACAATTACACTCCTGACATCTCGATATGTCGCCTACTCGATGAGACTGACACAAGTAGATGCTGTCCCGCGCTGCCTTCCGCCCCTCCGCAAACGCATATGCGAACATGATTGCTCGTCGGAACTTCTCAACCACTCGCGCCCAGTTCTCGAGCCCGTACCATTACCCTGAGGGGCCTCGCAGCAACATTCCATTTAACCCACTGACCCGATTTTTCGCCCTCCGATTCTGGAGCTTTTGTTGTACGTAGCAGTACCCCCTTGTACGAACGAGGACTGGCTAATGAGGATTCAGTCGTCGGATTCTTCACACCATTTGCTATAGCTGGTAAGCTACCCGTGATCCTCACCTCGCGTTGCAGTAGACTTACCTTTTTCTTAGTTTGGCAGACGAAGAAGAATAAGTAGGCGGATCATGACTGAAGAACCTGGGGAATCCCGAGCTTGGCGCGGAACATAACAGATCCAGTGTGTTCATTATCGTGTACAGAAAGACCACATTATCAATATACCTCCCATTTGTTGTATGTGGCTTGGCTCATACGGATGTGACAGAACAGGGCTCATGCCACAGTCCCAAGGCCAATACCTTCCGGCTTACTGCACTCTCGAACTCTAGGAGAACGCTTAGGGACTAAGTAATGGTATTGACAGTTACCATGCTACCCTGCGCTAGGACGGCTTTCGCCACTTGCAGTAGTTGTGTCTTAGGTGGTAGCAACCTTTGTGCCCTGGATATTTTCGGATGAGCTAATTGTGGAAGAGTGCCGATCATTTATTATGAGAAGACTGAATGCGACTAGATCAAATTGAAGGTTTCGAAGCTGGGCATCCCTACCATTAGTTCACCATCCATTGCTCCGTATACATATGCTTCCCCTAGAAGCTCATATGTTCCGTCCAGCTTTGGTCGCAGGGTAAATGGAACTATAGCCCCTTTGAAGATACAGATCACATCTCCGTCTTTAGCATCTGCTGGTGCTAGACCCACGTCTTCAGTGTCTGAAAGAAACGGTCGCCTGGAGAAGAGATCACCGAGCGTAATTTGAAAGTTGGTAAAGTCTGCGATACCAACATACTCACCGATAGCCAACCGGTTATGAACTGCGTTCCTCGCGAGTCGATATCCATTAAGCATGACACTGCTATCTAAAGTGCCTGCTCTTCTGCGAACCGATCCCACTCGTTCCTGGTCGAAGCACAAGGTACGGACGACTGCATCTTCGTACTTGTCTGGCTGCACCTTTTTGCTTTTCGCACAGAACTCTTCAACATCCTTCAGTAGGAATTGAAATTCGTCCCAGTCAAATTTCCAATTCTCCATCTTCGGCTTCCATGTCGACCCAGTCTCTTTGATCACGCAGATTTTCAGTCCCTCTAAGCCGAGAACGTGACACCCGTCACTTCGCCGTTCGTACGATACTACAGATGCCTGTGTATCACCGCATGCACGGAAAAATCCGTCCAATATACACTCACCACATGGGTCCATGATATGACCACTCCAGTCAGGGACCCAGCTTGGCAGACTCAACTTCCGACCCTGTTTCTGTGCCAGTGCGAGTATATCTGTGTCTCGATGCATAAGAAGCTTCAGAGCTGTATCGATGTAGACGTCCTCGATGGAAGACCCATAATCAACCTTCAAGTCCAATTCAATAGCATCTTCGGCCAGGCCCAGCAGTCCATAAACCCGATCTCTTGGATTCGTCGCCCCAAGATCAGCCTTTGGTGACGACCTTGCGTGCGTTCGAACCAAGACTTGGATGAGTCGCAGTGGTGGAACTTCCGAATTAATTCGGTTCTGATATCTTCTATACATCCCCATCATTATTCCCGGACGGGCGTCTGGAACCGTGTTTAAAAGTTTTTGAAGTTTCATCAGTAGCTGAGGATCCTTCATCAGCTTCTCGACATCGAAACTTGCCGTAATTGACCATAGATACGCGGTACCAAATAGGTGCGCACCAATCAAGCGCTCAACTGGGATATTTCTTGTACCACAGATGAATACGGCTTTTCTTGCGAGGCAGAGCTCCTGTACAGTCCATGTTCGGAACCACCACCAGCGACTATACAACGTCTTGATTGCCTCAATGGGATACCTTTCATACCCAAGCGAATCCTGCATCTCACGAATTGCAGCACGAATCTCTACATGCTGCTCTGATCCCCCAGTGGAAGTCATGAGCTCCATCAGATCGGCCTCTTTGTACGACAATACTCCCAAGCGTACAGCCAGTGCGCCTGTATCATTCATGAAGTCGATCGCTTCATCAGTATACTGGTCACCAGGCCCGAGCCAAATTCTCACATTCTCAGCACCTGCGTAAATACGCCTCATAAGCGGGAGCTGTCCACTTTTTTCTTCGTCATCACTCTGGTTAATACACAGTGCATCAACCCAAATCAAGATTTCTGATTGCGAGTCCGAGTTTGCCCGTAAGTGTCGCAAGAATGCTTCGAGGTTGCCGGTCACAATCATGGCACTACCGGACAGAATGATGGTCGCAGGCGGTAGACGTGGACACTCTAGGGCTTCAGATACGGTCATCTGTGGAGTTCGGAAGGGGTTGTCCCAAGTGTACGATACAGCACCATATTGAGGCCGGTTTGGGAGGTCGAGACATGCTGTGATAAGTTTGCACGTCACAAAATCGAGCATGCACGAGGGATCGTATGGTTTGATGCATAACAAACGAATCTCCTGTTTGGACGAGTCTATCGGAATGGCAGTGTAATCGGTCATGCTTAGATTTGGCGGAATGATACGAAATGTGTGTCCTGGAACGCAAGTTTGTATATACATGTGTCGCGCTCCTTCTGAAGGCTGACCTCCAATCAATGGCTAGCCACCTCTCGTATTCATGCACCTTTTCAGACCTCGTGCATATGGTGGCGTTCTAGCGTTGAGCTCTAGACCGACATGTCTTCGGGCGCATCCCTGACAATAACCATTGGGCAACCTCTATACCCATTCTAGAATTATACTGTCCCATAAGAATCCGCGCCAAAGCGTGTATCTATCAATCCTGAAGCTGAGTTTGTTCTCTCCATCATGCAGCAGCGCAACAGCAATCTCATACTGAAACAGATGCCATTCTCCAGACGTCGTCCCCGAGCGATACAAAGTTGGATCTGAGGTAATGTTCTCCTTGCCAAGGACACCAAGGATCATATCGTCATTGAGCAGTATTGTCATTCCAGCACTCTGGGAGTATCCGGCTAACGATAATGTGAGCAGTGCAGTCCGCACAGACACACGATCTGCTGGTTTGATGGCAAAGACTACATCCCAAGTACCAAGATTTGATTGTGCATAGTACCAGTCCTTGCTGTTGGATTTTCCTACAGTGTATGTTAGGTTCGCAGGGCTGAGAGCTGCAAGGCCATGTTGGTACGGTGCACCACCATTCTTGAAGCCAATCGCTTTCTTGTCAAAATCACCAATCTGAAATATGGACGTATGAGTAGATGGAATCACCCAGTTGAGATCGCCCAAAGCTGTCTCTTCCTTGGATGATATCACAATGTCCGAACGCGTGAAGTTGGTGTACACTCCTCCAAGGACATCACCATTGGACCAGGCGAGTAGACCATAGGTACCAGTGCGAATATTGGGGATTGAGAAGTATCCCAGGTCGTCTGCGTATGTACTGTAATAGTAATTTGACCCCTGAGCGAGTGGCCGAACACTAGTGTCTGTATCGCCGAGAAACACTGCCGCGCCAGATGCAGGGCGATCATCGGAGAGTCTCAGAGAGCCTGTTAGCGAGCCTCGAGACTGATACGACGTGTCATTGAGCCAATGATATGGCCACTTTGAGAGTTCTTCTTTCTGTTGTCGTGCTGCGTCTGTAATTGAGCCGTTGTTCAGATACCAGAGCCATGGACCCCAGATCTTGCCTTTGGGCTGAGCTGTGGTCACACCGATCTGGAAATGAGATGTGTCCTGAACGACGTTCAGTTGTACTGTATCGCCAGTACTTGACTCCCGATGTACCTTTGTTTTTCAAGTCAGTGAACGGCTATCAGGCTGTGTTCGCGTACTCACCGTGAGTGTTTGGCTGAGATGATTCCCACTAAAGTAGTCGGTAGAAGGATGAATGTACCACGACCCAGTCTCATGACCATACACTCCATTGAAATCACGTTCTCTCACATAGTTTGACCAGTCATACTTTGTAATGAACGAGCCATTCGCCAATTGCCAAGTTTCGTCTTGGACTTTTGTGGCATTGGCGTACATGGAGAAATCGGGCAGTGGTTCATCTTTGAGGTATGTCCTGCCGCTGGTGAACCGAATAGGATCTAAACGAAACAAGGTTCGGAAGATACTTATGTCAGGAAGAGCATGGTTGACAAAATATTGGTAGGAACCGGCGAGTCCATCGAAAATAACCCAGTGTAGCTCTCCTTCCGCTGCGAGGAAGCTGATGTCAATGTATTCGTCGGTTTGGGTGACTATTGATGCACTTTGCCACTGTAGGTTGTTCTCACCGTCTGGGACTATGTTAGACTACTGCTTATACATAATCACGAACAGGAGTTTCAGACCATATCCTGCATAGTGTCCTACTGCAGCTCC
Source organism: Pseudovirgaria hyperparasitica (assembly GCF_010093815.1). Taxonomy (NCBI): domain Eukaryota; kingdom Fungi; phylum Ascomycota; class Dothideomycetes; order Acrospermales; family Acrospermaceae; genus Pseudovirgaria; species Pseudovirgaria hyperparasitica. The sequence continues at coordinate 1,117,377 of NW_022985553.1, forward strand.
AATAGCATCAGATCCATCGTAATGAAGTTTTGTTGCATATATCGGTCCTTGAGTGATATTCCACAGACCATTGCCAAAGATCCACGACCCATTGCCTACATGTTCCAGAAAAGGCGTAGCCACAACGAGATCCTGTATCATTAAAGCCAGGATAAGTCCTAGGTTACACATGGTATTCGTCATCGCGATTCGTGAGGATTGAGTCCTGCCTAAAGCTGTGATGAACCAGTTTTCGTTGATACTTTTATACACAGCACTGAGCGACACGTATCATATGGTAGCATTGGCCAGGCGTGCTAGTCAATCGAATGGCGTTATCCTATCCCTGTGCAGTCACTTTGATTGCATCATTAAGGTTAATCAATTCCATCCTAGTATCGGCACATCTGACACCGGAAGAGGGACTTTGGCTCCCAAATACAAAGAACAAGACAGTTCGTCATCTAGTTATTTCTTCGATCGGAATTTGTGCCGCGCAGACTAGTTGGGAGTAATAGGACTGCCAACATAAGAGCGAAAAGCGACAATCGACTGGTCGTGAAACCAGGCTAGCCTAGTCTGGACTAGTTTTATCGGACAGCTAGGGGTAAGGTGTTCTTCATCATCATACAAACTCGCAGATCCATCTAGATTATTTCGTTACTAGGAATCTTCTATGTTAATTACGGCCGCCTCGTTCCCGAAGAACAAGGTGCGCGTATTCAGCATTGGCATTGAAGTCCATAGATGATGCACTTCCAACAGAGACCCGTTTTCTCCTGGCACATTGTACTCATTTTATTCTTCATGAATCAGCTATAGCGGCTCTTACTCCTGATCTTTCTCGTTGTCATCGAATTCCTGCTAATGGCCGGCAGTAGCGTCCAAGTGAATCAACATAGTCCTAGAAAGCTCGTCGATTTCCGTCTTCAAATCGTCTGGACAGAACATCTTACACAGAGTCGTCATATCATCATATACAGCCTGACGCTGGCTTGAGCCAGGAATGTATATCGTATTGCCGATGTTGAAGGTAAGCGAGTAGAGCAGATTCCGCGCATCCCAATCTTCTTCTGGTTCAGAAACTGGGAAGTGTCTCTTGTATGCCTCGATGTAGGCTTTCTTGCTCAACCGATGCCGTTGGGCTCGCCAATTGCCAGTGTCATATTCATTGTGACCGTAGAAAGAGCAAACATCAAAGACAAAGGCTTCTCCTGTGCGCTTGTCCATGGCGGTGTTACCATCCCAGCAATCGCCATGGATCAGACACGGCTTGAGAAACCTGCCTTCGGCCTGTAGTGGCAACAGCAGACGGGGCACAACCTTCTCGAGTGTCAATTTGCAGACAGTATTGAACTCTGGCCACAGGAGTATTGGTTTAGCCAGCTCCATAACGTGTCCTAGATGCCGACTGTAAAGAGCACACCACGAGTCGTCCCATTGATCAACCGCTTGTGCTATGCGAGCATGACAAGTCGAGAAATGGAAGCCAAATTTGCCTGTCGGAGAGATAGAGCGCTGGTGCATGTCTGCTAGGCTAGCGGCGAGCTTATCGGGCTCGGCTGGTTGTTCTCCAATGTCACGAAACTCGGCAAGGATAAAGTATGTCTCTGGATCTTCGGTTCTATACCTTCCCCAGGCGTACGGTTCGGGCACGAAGCCGGGCGAGAGCGCATATATGGCTTTCAAGGATTCGAATTCGCCTTCGCACATATGTCGGCCAGTCTGTCCCACAGTGACGGCTTTCAAGAAGTACTGCTCTGTAGATCCATCGGGAAGCTCAACAACGATTTTTGAAGTCTTTCCCCAATGCGAAACGCCATAATTGTACGCATGCAGAACTTTCGTGTTTGGGACAGGGAACACTGGCAATCGCAGTCAACCATATTGTGTTGGATGATCCTGCCGGTATACATACCAGCAATAACACTGTCGTCCACTTTGCAGCTACCGTTTGCTACTGGAGTCAGAACCGGCTCAACGGACGTTGTCTTGGGCTTCGTTTGTGGCTCGCCAATGGCAATGTTTGGTATTGTCACTTGAGTCAGCATATTTGCATGAATCTGTGGATACTATCTGATTATGTTCTATGGCGGATCACCTCTACTACCCATCTTTTAATATGAGTTTAGGGATTGAGATGGGACTGCTGACGATTGGTGGTAAGTAGATCCTAGAGGGGTGGGCCACCCCTCCCGCCCGAGAGTGTACAAGGCATAACTTTCGTCTTCATACATCACGCACCCTAGATGAGGCTACGTTCTTGGGAAGGCTTTTTGATGAAGATCTAATAGGCCAACCAAGGCGGTATCTGCCCATCGGTTCGAGAGATATTGCATTCGGGCCGACCGCTAATTATGGATACATCAGTGTCGTTTTTCTCGGTACAGCAGTCGAACGGCTGCAGCAGCTAAAAACCCGCCGTATCAAAGAACACCACACGAGACTCATTGTCGTCCCAGTCTACAAGGAATTGTGGATGACTTCTGCATTAATTCGACGCTTTTCTGCACAGGCATACTAGCGTCTATACGCTGATTCGAGGCTCGGGAGCAGTTGCTGCAAGCTGTGCCGCACTAACCGGCTCGCGCCCACGAAGCGCTTTCATTCTACCAATTGCCGCTCTGTCACAGTTCTATGAGACAATATGCATGAAGGATTCATCTCGCCGAGTTGTTTGTAAGGCCGAGAATGGCTCATATCACCAGTTGCCCCTCACTTGATGCAGAGTGGGCAATCCGCAGAGCCTCATAGATTTATGTCGCCACACGTGATCAGATTCAGCGTCCATTGAAAGCCATTATGCGCCTTCGCTGGCTCCCAAATTATAGCACGGTTGCTGTCTTCGTAATGAGTCTACTATCTTCTCAATTGCATAGTCCCACCTTGTCTACACCTTTCATTTCGGTTCTTAGCTCCGTACTTCTTTGAGTCACCCTCCGAGGCTTCCACGTGGTGTGAACCGTGTGTTTTGTTATTTCTATCAATGAAACATGCGGGCTAGCTCAGTCGGTACCTCAGCACAAGAACTCCATGGTCAGCCGCTTCATTCATTTGATGAAATAGCTGACTGTCTCTTTAGCTCCGGAGGCTAATTTCACGACCCCGAGGCGGAGTCACTGGAGCTCTTGATGAGGACGGTAAACACACCAGTTCCCCGATCATACTTCGGGAGCGAATTCTGATTCCATGATAGCACAGAATACTCGCGGTCTGGGGGAAGATCAAACACGACCGATACGTGCAGACAGTGTTACAACAGCAAACTCCGTGTTTTCTGGAAGGTTGTCTGCACCAACGACATCGAAATCAGGAGACAACCTTGGACTGGATCTAGTGGTCGACAATCCAAATCCTGCGGGCGACCTAGTATTCGTTCATGGCCTTGGAGGCACCGCAAAAAGGACCTGGTCTTACAATCGTGACGTCGCTAACTTCTGGCCGTCATGGCTGGCCTTAGAAGACTATCTTAATGACTATCGTGTTTTCACATTTGGCTACAATGCAGACTTTCGGGGTGGTAGCATCAACTTGAATATCATAGACTTTGCCAAAGATCTTCTTCTACAGTTGCTTACCTTCTCGAGCCATCTTACCGGACGTACAAATGACAGCGGTAAACGAAATTTGATCTTCGTTGCACATTCCATGGGTGGTCTTGTCGTAAAGAAAGCAATCATTCTGGGCAAGCATGATCCGCTATATGCAAAGCTGATTGCAAGAGTTCACGGCATCGTCTTCCTTGGTACACCCCACCGAGGATCTTCGTTTGCGAACGTGCTTAATAACATTTTGGCTTCTTCAATCATGGGGCCACCACCAAAAGCGTATATTGCAGATCTAGATGTTCAATCGACCACACTGCAAGATATAAACGAGCAATTCCGCACGAGCTGTGGTGCAATAGTCCTGGCTTCATTCTACGAGACCTTGAAAACAAACTTCAAGGTCACGAAACAAATGGTACAGCCTGTCCCGTCACGTGATTGTCTATGTTTCGCTGACAGTGAACAGATTGTGGAGAAAGAATCTAGCATTTTGGGATATCCTCAAGAGGTCTCAGCCGCTCTACACGCTGATCATCATGGAGTCTGCAAATTTGCAAATCGAAATGATAGCAATTACATAAAAGTCAAGAATGTGCTTCGGATGTGGGCGCAAACAATCTTGCCTCCCAGTAAGTCTTACGTTGTGTGCTTTTCTCACCTGTAATCACTAATGATCGAAAAGCCCGAGAACTAGCGCAGTCTCTAAGTCATATCGAAGATGCAAAGGACTCCCAGGAAACACTTGAGACCGTTCTTGGTATTCATCAACCACCTGAAGAGGGCTTTGAAAGTGCACGCAGTAAAACAACGAAAGGCAGTTGCGACTGGATCTTCAATAATAGCCACTTCTTAGAGTGGAGCACAGATATGACCGGGAACAACATCACTAGAGCATTCTGGCTGACAGGGCCACCAGCAACAGGCAAAACAATTCTAGCCGCCGCAGTGATTGACCACTTCCGGATCCAAAGCTATCCTTGCTTCTTTCATTTCTTTACGGCTGGTCATCAGTCCAAACGAAGCTCTTCTTATTGTCTCCGGTCCATCGCTCTCCAAGTCGCTCAGGAGAATGAAGCATTTCGGAATAGGCTTATTAGCCTTCACGAACGTACAGGAATTCTATTCAATTCGCAAACCAATGACTTTACGGCGGTTTGGGAGAAGCTCTTTACGGGCATACTATTCAAGATAGAGTTTGCAACACCTTTGGTCTTTGTCCTTGATGCCATTAATGAAGCAGATTCTTCAGCTTTACTAATAAGATCCTTGCTGGACTGTAGGCCCGCAAGCCCGATACTTTTGTTTCTCACAAGTAGACCTATGAAGATTCCTTCCGCTACGGCAGCTTATGGAGTACCTATCATTCATTATCCCTTATCAGACAACGACACGGAGCTAGATATCCGAAAATACGTTCACTGGAAAATACAAGATTTCCTTCCTGATGATGACGAGATAAGAAGAAATGTGTCAGATATTGTTGTTGCCAGCGCATCAGGTTCATTTCTCTATGTGAAGCTCGTTCTGGACATGCTTCAAGATAACTGGCATACACAGGAAGATATCCGAAAGATCTTCACTGCAGTACCAAAGGGAATGGAAGAGCTTTATCTTGAAATGTTGAAATCTGTCAATTCCCAAAGTCCACACCTGAAGGCTATGGCCACCCGTATCATCACATGGGTCGTCTGTTCTTCCAGACCATTGGGAATCGATGAGCTACAGACAGCCTTAGAACCAGATTTCTCAGGCTTCACTAAGCTGGAAGACTCCATAGTTCAACTATGTGGAAATCTGGTATCTGTCGATCACGGAAGGATCTCTATTGTTCACGCAACCGCACGGCAGTTCCTACTCAAGCCTCAGGGAGGAAATCCAGCGTTTGTGTCCGCGAAGGATGGTCATGAATTAATTGCAATAAGAGCGTTGAAGTATCTTTGTGATGAAAAATGGCACCGCATTTACCAAAAGGTAGATGGGTATGGTGCTTACCATAAGCACGAGAGGAAGGAGAATCGACTTCTAATTGCTGAGAAGGGAAACCCTTTCTTGGGCTACGCCACGTGTCACTGGGCGTACCACGTCTCTAAAGCTCCGGCTAGCTCTGTTCTACTGATTAAAGTCATTCGAACCTTCTTGGATGCATATAGTCTCTCTTGGATCGAAGGGATTGCGTTGTCTCAAAATTTACGATACCTGACCCGTGCGGCTCAGCAGCTCAAAAGATTCGCAAAGCAGGTGTCGAAGCGATCTGAAAGATTACGATCAGAATCTCCATTGAATCTCTTTTCTAAGGCCGAGGATGACGCTGGCTATATAAAAGCCTGGGCAACAGATCTAATCCGCGTGGCTGCAAAGTTTGGCTTAAACATGGTTCAGTCTCCTTCAAGTATACATCGACTGGTCCCTCCATTCTGCCCAACAGGCTCAATGATCCGGACTACCTTTGATCGGCATACTTCTGGTTCAGTCTCAGTAGCGGGTCTGGTTTTGCAAGAATGGGACGATAATCTAGCGAGCGTCTCTGTATCAGAGGAAGACACTGCATCGAGAATTTTGGCAACCGACACCCACTTTATCACGCTCATAAGCACGACAGGTACAGCATTGATCTGGAGAGCCGAAACCTGTGAACTGGAAAGACGCATCGACCATGGCGAGTACGTGCGACTCATGGCCATTAACAAGTCAGGGACTCTTCTCGTTACGGCCGGGCTATATTGTTATCGCATATGGGACATAACTACTGGCGAAGAAGTCTTCTCTATACCAAAATCAACTTATGCATTACATGTTACGATCTGTTTCGGGCATTCCGATACTCAGGTCATGGTGGGCTACGATGACTGTTCTGTCCGAACATACGATGCAGAGAAACAAGTTGAAACATCATGTTTCATCCCAGAGAAAGGGCTAGCAGAAGATGCAGCGCCTCAGATCATGCAGATAAGTCCCGATCTAACCAAAGTCGCTATGGCCTGCAGAGGTCAGCCGCCAGTCATCTGGGACATGACAGTCGGAGGTACGCGCCCGTTGAGCTGCCGCATCACGAACACAAACGATTCTTTCTGTCATCCCGAGAAGATGATTTGGCAAGCAGATGGAGGCTCCCTTCTCGTAATGTCGTATCACACGAAGATTACCCAATGGCACATATATGAACAATATAAAGTCGAGTACGATCATATTAATGCTAGAGAGATGGCCTTGAGTAAAGAAGGCGACTTTCTACTCACGAGTGATTATGCTGGTACCATAAGCGTCTGGCTATATCCAAGGCTGAATTTACTGTACCAGCTTCAGAATGAACATGAAATCATCCGGGACATAGCGTTCAGCCCCGATGCGCAACGAATTTATGATCTTCGTAGCTCTGTTTGCAACGTCTGGGAGCCAGAGGTTCTTGTTCGTGCAGAACAGCATGATATGGAGGACCGCTCTAGTGTCGGAGAAAGCTCTACTTCAACAGAACCTGTCTTGAACCAGCGATATCATCAACAGAACATGGTGACTGCCATAGCTTGCTCCTCCTCTGATGACTACTTGTGCTGTGGTCAAGAAGATGGCTCGGTCATCATCATGGACACACATAGTGGGGCCAAGGTCCGGAAGGTCTACAGACATAACTCATCTAGCTCCATCGAGTTGGTAGCATGGTCGAGCTCTGGTAGATATATGGTTTCCGCAGACGACTCTGGTCGAGTTATCAGCAAGAGGCTCGAAACGAAAGAGGCTGGTAAATGGGGAGTCTTTGGAGGCGTGGACTTCCGCTCACCTGAGCCAGTGCAGCAATTTCTCATCAACGAGGATCGAAAGCTTCTCCTGGTATCGAGTCGGAGTAGGGTAGCCATTTGGGACCTTAAAACTAAGAATGAATTTTGCACGCGTCGCTGGGACGATATACCTGGCCACAAATGGGTACTAGAGTCGAAGCCATCAGCCAGACTCCTTCGCATTGCAGCTGACGGTGTCACGGCTTATGATTGGGGGAGCCTTCATGAGCTGCCTGCTGACACGGCAGTGGTACCTAGTATCAGTCAGATGGAAGCTGTAGGGCAAGATGCACACGTTACATGGGCAGAACTCGTACCCAGTCTCAACGCTGTGCTCTATTTCGTTTCTACGACTGTCAGCGGGATAACCAAGGAATCTCTCTTACTCGCAACACTGTCGAAAGGACCATCACGCAGTGGTCATACCATCCCTGATGACTCTGTGATCATGACTCACAAGCGGCGCATTGTTGGTGTTTTCAAGGAACACTTCACATATATAGATCAAGATTGCTGGTTGTGCACCTGGCGCATCGGAAGCAAAACATCAGAGGTCATTAGGCACTTCTTCATGCCTAAAGAATGGTTGAGTTGGACTGCGTTGAACAATGTGACTCTCACGCAACACGGCACATTTCTGTGCCCGAAGCTGAGCGAAGTTGCGATAGTCAGGAACGGGCTGAATCTCTGAGTTGTTCATCCGGAAACCGTCAGGGTTTTTGCTCAAGGGTTCGTCGCAAACCAGTCGCACCAAATTTAAAAAGTAAATAAGAAAGGGATCATGTGTGTCACGTGCATCCAACAGAGGCTATCAACATCGAACAAGGCAAAGTATCATGACCCTGTCGCCAAATCTCCTTTTTACCGCTGGAGCAACGAAACGAGATTGCGAGGCAGCGGCACAAGCAAACATTCCACGACACGAGCATTCGAGAGGTAACACAAAACAATTGCTCTCAATACATTGTCGATAGCCGTCGGGGCAGAAAATGGTAGATATTCGGAATAAAGAGATGGATGGAAGAATGCGATAGGTCTATGGGTGAGAATTTTGATTCAATGATATCAGAGAGCACGAAGCCACGCAATTTTTGCTACGTAGACGCCCCACGACTGGCGGGGGCTTCAGGGCACTTTACAGGGATGATGCCCCCCGGATAGGGACTGTACCCACCCCGGATAGCGCCCTACCACTTAGAATTGGGCGCCCGAATAGCTACCAGGCCAGTGAGGCGCGGGTGGCTTATCGCGCGCGAGTAATTAGGGGGGAACCGTGGCGGGAATGCACCTTTGATATATGTACAACAAACAATACCCCCTGTCCTGCCCCTGGGCTGCCAAGTCACCACAAAGAAATGCGTTCACTAATACTGCTTGCAGTTTGTTTGACGCAAGGAATCGTGAAAAACGTTTTGTGACTGGCAGTCCCTGTATGCGTGCACTTGTTTCATATCCTTTTTCGTCACCATGCCCGATATCATCAGGCAAGTCAGCGCCTCGCATCAGCATAATATATCTGAGGCTGCTGGCCTTCAGTCACTTACTCTGGCTCATCCATCCCAGAAACCTAGACGTGCCAGACGTCGATCATTGTTGGCGCAATGATCACTGCTCGGATCATAGCTGCGGCATGCCTTGTCTCCCTCACTGTCGCCGCTAACATTCACTCGCCCAGCTTTCGGTTCGCCCATCGAGATACATCAACAAACCGGACCTCTGATACGGACTCACTGAAGACATGGTGGCATGACAATGGCGAGGTCAACACCAAGACTGTGGTTCTTGACTCGAACGTCCGTCAATCTCATCTGTACTCGGTACAAGTGAGCACTGCTGACGCTGACGACTACTACGACTCCTTCGTATATGAGTCTATCCCTCGCAGCGGGAAAGGCCAGATCTGTTATCCGGGAAACTACGAAGACATATGTCCAGAATATGACGGCATCTCAATCGAGGCCGAGGTTGGCATCACCATGGGCTGGACTCAATTTCTCTACGGGAGCGACGTCAAGGTCAAGGTTACACGCAAAGACGGCTCACCCATCAACTCTACAGACGAGGTGACCATAAGACCGAGTAACCGAGCCTACGAGCTCACCACCGATGACGGATCTGTCTACGTTACTGTGCCGTATACCCCTGAAACGAATGGTGTTCGCTTTTCAATCGAGTTTGCCGACGATGTGTGGGAATACCGCAAAGGAGATACTGGCTACGACTATGTTCAGAACCTGCTATCTTCTGCATTGGCATTCGTCTCGACCTTCACGTCATCAAATCCGATCGTTGGCAGAGAGCCTCGCAACTCCCTCCTCATTTTCGCTAGCCCCTTTCCTACCGATGACCTGATACCAGCAGACAGTGATGACGTCTACAACGCAACACCAGGATGGGTCAACGGTCTTGAGTCCATCGAACACAAGGTTGTATCCTTCGGTCCTGGCGTGTACTATTTCAACGGTGATGGATACGCTAATCTTTCCCACACCGTCGAATGGGTATACTTCGCCCCTGGATCATACGTCAAAGGCGCCATCCAATACAACGCGCCAGACGTTGCGCTCAAAGCCACTGGCTTCGGTGTCCTCTCCGGCGAACAATACGTCTACCAAGCAAACCCAGCCTCCAACTGGTCCAACAACAAATCCGATGCAACCTCCATCAAAATGTGGCGTGGCAACGGTATCACCGCAGGCCAGTCATGGCTCCTCCACGGCATCACAACCGCCAACCCACCCTTCAACGCAATGGACTTCTACGACGCAACCGAATCCTTCACCGTCGAAGTCGCAGACTACAAGCAAGTCGGCGGCTTCTACTCCCAGACCGACGGCCTGCAAATGTACCCCGGCAGCTACCTCCACGACATCTTCTACCATACCGGCGACGACACCCTCAAGGTCTACCACTCCAACGTCCGCGCCACTGGCATCGTCGCCTGGAAAACAAACAACGCCCCCTTGATCCAGCTCGGCTGGTACCCGCGCACAGTCTCAAATGTCACTCTCGCTCACATCGCCGTCATCCACTCCCGCTACTCCTCCTCCCTCGCCTACGCGCCACGCGCCCTCATAGGCTCCTCATCCGCTTACTCCGACCTCCACGCCACTGACACCGCAAACACATCCTGTTCCCTCGCAAACATCACAATCTCCGACCTGCGCGCCGAGGGCATCAGCCCAGCCTTGCTCGGCCTCAACATGCTTGCAAACCTCGACTCCTTCCTTGTCGACGGCGTCTTTATCGAAGAATTGCCCCCGCCCGTCACGTATTTGGATGTTGCGAACGTTACCGGCTTCACGGACGCAGAGGGTGAGAAGGTTGCCCTGGGCGCGGACTCGGCGGATACGGGCGGTATGGGCTTGACGATAAGGGCGTTCAAGGTCGGGAATGAGAGCGTGAGCTTTGCGAAGGGGAATTGGGATTTGGATGGGCTGGGGAGGGTGAATGTGGATGAGAGTTATTGGGGGAAGTGGACGATTCTGGATGCTGATGAGGATGATGATGGGTCTGACGATGGCGATGGAGATACTGGCGATGGTGATGGCGATGCGGACGACGATGAGAGTCTGGCATGCAGAGGGCTCAAGAATCCACGCATGATGCTAGGTCCACCGGCTGCACTTGCGGTTGGCGTTGGGTACTTGGCTACGAACTAGGGATTTTACAAAAAAATGGATGATTATGATGACTATGATGATGACGATGATTGGGATTATCAGATTATGGTGGGACGTTGAAGTGCTCTTTCTATTCTACATAGCGAGGTATTTTGGGATAGAAGACTGTTTGCTACTTGTTGTTGTCATTGAGATTGTTGTCAATGTTATCGTCGTTGGTGTTGCGAGGACTAGACGAGATATCGACACCGAATTCATCTGCGCGTGCACGTATTGATGATTAGTATGCATGGGACCTCCATAGCGAAATCATCGAAGTATGCTGGACTTGTTGTAACGCTAAATTATATTACATAAATAACACCCCTAACTGTGGTAGTCGTCATCTACCCCTTCTTATCTTCCTTCATCCTATTCCCCGTCCTTTTCCTGTTACTTTTCTTCCTCGTCCCTCGTGGCTCATATCACGACTCAAGACCGCCCAACAAGCAACACGTATACAAGCCCCACAATCCCAGCATTCCCACCCAAACACCACTTACGCCATCCATCTATGATGTATCCCAACATCTCGCTCTTCGAGCATCCCCACAGTGCCGACGAATAGGTATCCTGGCTAGTCTAAGATACCAAGCTGGGTGTCGGTATGTCCTATCCTATTCTCATACTTAAACTTAGGTTGCGGTAACGAATGGTGTTTTTGATGTGTTGATCCCATAGGTGAGTTTGGTGGCATAGGGGGGTGGGAAGAGAGATGAAGGTGTGGGTTGCGGGTTGGGCGGTAGGTGGTGGTGTTTGTACTGATAGGTAGGTGTGTATATGGATGTGTGCGTATGTGGTCTCGTGGTTATCGTTTTGATGATAGAATTGAGTCTCGACCAAATCTACAGGTGGAGCTTATGTATACTGTGGAAGGTCTTGATTGCGTGCTGGTGGAATACATGGACAGCATGGGAGTTGGTAATATTTGACGACTCTATGTCTCCCTTCTGATCATATCTATACGGGATAAGCATATGCTGCCAGCTGATATGGCCGCGGAAAGTCATCCAAGTCTATCTAGAAGGTACAATCCCGAGAGCTAGATGTTCGCAAGGTCCTTGTAGCTTGACCTAATGACTGTTCTCACGATATGGACGGATGCCTCCTGAAGCAGACATACAGTGGCATCGCATAATCATATCGTTGCGGTCACTAGCGATGCCAGAGAAAAGGATACTCTTACTCAAGTCAGTTTAAAGGAGTGCTAGTAAAAATCTAATTCAGCGTAAGACAAGCAGCTAAACGTACGGTGACGATCACTACGGATGTAAGACCAATATTTATCTATTGCGTGAGGGGGTGAAATACTTTAATCTAATGTCATTCAATGTGATACATTTTTCTATCTTAGTGACACGTATATAAAAGGAACAACTCATGTCCACCGACTCAGCAAAGAACATCTCAGAGCTCTTCGTGACACCCCATGGTATACGAACACAACCACGAAGCAGCCACTACTTCTTCCGCACAACAAGCAAGACCGCCTTGACACCCTGCGCCTTGCGATAGTCAATCTTCTCCGTACTAACAACCTCAACCCTACCCTCCCTCTCCAGCCCCCGCACAACCCTCTCATACCCACCACTAACCCAGATATCATCCAGCACACTCGCAACAAACAACCCGCCGCCGCTCTTCAACACACGCACAAACTCCGCCATCGCCGGATCCGGCCCGACATGGCCGTGCGTGAACGTGCCCGTGCACGTCACAACGTCATACGTCTCGCTCTTGATGGCCAGCGGCCCGCTGAGATCTGCAACGTCGAGGTTGCGGAACTTGCCCGTCTTGCGCGCGATGTTGAGCATGCCTTGGCTCAGGTCGATGCCGTCGATGAGGCGGGCGCCGAGGCCGGCGAGGGCGACGCCCGTGAGGCCGGTGCCGGTGCCGGCGTCGAGGATGGTGGCGGAGGCGAGGGTGTCGGCGGAGGAGGCGGCGAGGACGGCCTGGGCGCAGAGCAGCGGGGCGACGTAGTTCTGGGTTTCAGAGTTAACATCGGCGTCGTAGTCGGACGCCCATTTGTCGTAGATGGAGCGGCAGTCGTCGACGTTGTTCATGGCGTATACTTGGTCTAGGAAGGCCATGCCTGTTTTGGTGGTCACGGCCATGGCTGCGGTTGGTGGGTGTTGCGTTTGGGCTTGATGGTGATTGGTGCTATGGCTTGTTTTGGTGCTGTGGCAGGTATCCCTGGACGCGAGGACGAGGCGTGTTTGTTGGTGCTATGGACTTTTGTTGCTTTGTGGCGGATGGCGTTGTTGAATTCCGTTCGGCTTTGGTGCTGTGGGCTCAAGTGTTCACACTTTTTTTAAACCTTTGGGCAAGTCACGCAATGGACAGTATAAACAGCAAGCTGATTGTTGGAGTTTTGTACCGATGAGTGGTTGTTTAATTGGAGATTTTTGTACGAATAGAACAAAGTTTGAGAATTTAGGTATCCAATTGGACAAGTGTCGATGATAGGAGAATGCTTCGGAGGAAAAGGGGTGAAGTGCTGGAGTCGACGACATTGCCTAGAATGGTCGTGTTTATATAGACCCCTAAGCAGTCCCTCCCTGGTTGTTGAGTGAATTGATCGAAGCCGACGCCGGTAACAACGAAACATCAAAAAGGAGGGGTAGCGGGGCACCAGAAATTGCGCGATAGCAAGGTAAAGCATCGGACAGCCAATGCATTATCTGCAATGGTGGAGCGTAAGAAGCTGTCGTCTGCTAGGATCGATGGCTTGTGATAGTTGTAATTCGTGCGATGCCTTGATGCCTGCTTCGGTTAGTCACTACCATTTGCACCATCAGCAGGCGAGCGGGTTCATGGGCTGACATCTGCACTCTACTGGCTTTTGAGACAGAATCGCCCGCGTTGGCGTTGCACTCTGATGTCATTCGAGCGATTTATCGAGACCTGATCGTCTCCGTGTGCTGCCGTTCATGGGCTGTGTTGTTTTCGTATCCGGGAATGAGAGAGGCTCTTGGCGTGGGTATAAACACAACATCTGGAGTAGATTCCGGGTGATGGACAGCCTTGTCCAACCCCAGCAGCATTTCATCCGGACGACAGCCCTTGGATCCTAGTGCTGAGAGACTGCAAAAATCTGTAGTGTAAGCGTGACGCAAGTGGAGAATAACTGCAAAGCTTCCCTCATGTGGATATCACTTTCTCCTTACACATGCAGACGTGACAGTAGTATGCCGGTGGACAAATCACCCAACGTCATAACTAACTCCACCCAAATTGTTATTGGCCTGCTCCTGTGATGCTTCCAGACGGTGCATCGGGATCAGACGTGGGTATAGTTCGGCGGGCCGCTCGCGCATTAGGTAGAGTATTTCATGACATGGCTAGTTGTGTCACATTCGGTCTGTCATGCCTGGCTAGTTCGCCGCAAAGGCTTCTTGGATGTTATGGACATGATGGAGAGTCGTGTAGACATTCTCGTTGACCCCAGGTGGAAATGATCAGCCTAGGCTTGTAGATTACCTGGATCCATGCGTCTGACCCCAAGGCGCTCGTAACCGAAGGCGTGAAACGCACGCATGAGCAGCATTGGCCCGGTCCTGAAGACTTGAATAGCGTCCAGAATGTCTATGTATGCTCGTAATTAACTATGGCATCACTGTCATGCAGTGGGGTCTGCGATGGTGACCATCACATTTGAAAATCCCATAGTTGTCCGCAGATTCCTGGTAGAGATGCCACTTCGATATTCCGAGGAGTATGCCTTGCAAGCTCTCGCTTCTTCTAGTGCATATGCTCCTTCCATTCTTTATGAATATTATGCGGCTTGGATTTGGCGACTTTTGGCCATGGATCTATCAACCAGGATTATTCCACTCTCTCCAAGGTGAGCTTCAGTCCGAGGAAATCGGTTTTGAGCAGCGACGCCTCTTCTACTCCATCTTGACCGTCTTTCCAAATCCTCAGTTTTGTGACTTGGAGGACGAGTCATGATGCGCCACCAACGGGATATACCTATTAAACAAGGTTTCTAGGCAGTACGGAATCCTTCGATCCTTTAATGCTATGCTCCTTGTAAACGTTGTGCGACATCATTATCAGGTGAATGGCATTCGCGAAAACCTTCAGCTATGTTTTGAATCCGCAAATCTGGGGTAAGTCGCCAAGATCAGGCTTTTCCATTCGAGTAGCTTGAGTAATGAAGGCTCAATAAAGACCCGCGTACTAGACACCCTCTTTCTACGTTGACAAGCCATCTTGACGCAGGCGGATACTTGGTGGTAGGAGTCAATTGGACAAATCGCTATTAAAGAGGCGGAAAATGTTGAGCTTAGAGTCGCAGGTCGTTGGAGGAACGCTGCTGTGGGTGAACTTGTAAAAGTGTACTGAAGGACCAGATAGAGGTTGCATAAAGAACCACCGATACACGCCACCAGAGTGCATCAGTATGCCTGCTTGGTGCCAGCATCACAAATCCTTCTTCGTACAAAGGGATTGTTGACCTACCTCGTGGCTCCATTTTGAGTGCGTGAATGGGGAGGTGGCTCATCAGCGGAAACACATGTTCAGGTTTCGAAGGTGCTCAAGGATGCGCCGTTCAAAGTGGCCATGAGGACCAGCTCGAAGTGTTCAATGCACAAGTACGCTAGTTACGTTGTAATAACCGAAGCAAACAAGTCTTGAGATAATTCATGTGGCATAGATCGCATCTGATTCGAATTTATCGACCGCAGCTGTTTCAACGCAGCCAGTGTGCAGATGACACTCTTTTTACTTGTACTCGAAGCCTTTCTCCGAAATACTCCTGTGACCAAGGACTATGTTCGACAAGTCGCGGCACAGGAGATATGTCAACACATATCGAAGAAAACCACAATTCTCAAGGTTATAGTCTTTGGCACGGAGACTTGCTGCTTTTATGGACCCAACACGGTTCGAGTTTTGATTCGCTTGGTATGATGCGCCATACAACAATATTTTACATTCAGACTCGCAAATACGGGTGTATAATATTGCTATGAGCCGTTATCCTCGTCTGTCTTTTCCGACGCGGCTAGGCGAACAGCATAATCTCCAAGGAGTCCTGTAGCAATGAAGCCACCGGTAATCCAGCAGCCATTCTTGAACCACCACCAGCAGTTCGTCACGCTCTTCAGGTTCACCTTGTAGATCATGGACACCAGGCTGATTGCACCAAACCCACAGCTACCGACAAAAAAGACAGGCCCAGCACCTGCAGCAGCTCCAGCGACAGCAAGGAGTCCAATCTGCACAACAGCCAGCCCAGTCAGCACAGCTTTGGTTTCTTTCTCATGTCGCAGCGCTATACTCTTAATACCGGCTTTGACGTCGTCTTTGATGTCCATGTGGGCGTATATCATGTCATACAACACAGTCCAAGCAATGTTACTTGCGTATAGGCATGCAGCAGCTGTAAGTGCATCCTGGTTAGAAAAAAGATCTACGCCGAGGGCTGGAAAGCCCATGAAAGCGCCCCAGGAGAAGGTCAAGCCGAGTACGGCTTGGGGATAGTGCGTGACACGCTTGGCCAGCGGATATGTTGCTACCAAGAGTAATGATGGGACCCCATAGTAGAGGCACTGAGTAGGGAACTGAAGCAGGACCGTAAGGCCAACAAGTAACTGTGCTCCAGTGAAAATGATTGCTGATTCAGGCTTCACTGCCCCTCGAGCGATTGGTCGAAGCCGCGTACGAGTGACATGAGGATCAAGATTACGATCCCAGAGGTCGTTGATGGTGCATCCAGCTCCTCGCATGACCAGCGCTCCAGTCAAGAACAAGCTCGTGTATCCTGCGATGGCAAGCGGTGTTGCCATTGGTATAGCCATCGGCGCAGCTAGAAGCGTACTAAAGAGGCATGGAAAGAAAAGGTAGTATGTACCAGTAGGCTTGTCGAGACGAACAAGTTCTGCATATGGTACGACGGCATCTGGCAGATATGATAAGAGTCCAGCAGTTGGACGCTGGTAAGGCTGAAGTTGCGCCTGTGTTGCTGCTCTGTTAGGTAGAATAGATGACGAAGTGTCTACTATTGTATGCGACTGAAGTCGAGCGAGCGGCGGAGAACCCAGCGTGATCGTATGTGGTCGTCTCGTATGCCATGATTGTTTCGCTACTTGATGAGTGTGAGAGGATCTAGTGAATGAGATGAGGCGGCGAAAGGAGCGGAATTTCCGGCAGTGAAAAGTGTTTCGCGGCGTTGATCGCAGACATGCTTCGGGTGCAAGTCTTACCCAAAGTACGCTCGCCATTATGAAATCAAAGTGAAGTGAATTAGAGACGAAGGGGAATGTTAACGCGTCGACACGTGATCGTGTTTTTTCCGCTGGTCACTATCCTTGTTCTCGTTGATTGGCTGGTGCAAGTGAGAACGCGACCGAAGCTCCGCTCCGCTCTGCTTTCACCACTCACTACTCAGATACCTTTGATACTTGCGCCACTCTCTATCTCAGAACACTTTCCGCAGCACTGATCTCTTCATATATCTGTGCTCGCTTTCACCCAAGGCGCGCATACAAAGTCACTGGTGTTGCGTTATGCGACGACGCCGTTACACACAATGCCTGCCAAACGCCCTCAGGCAACTTTCGAGCCTATTCCACCAGACTTCGACGTGAGAGAGCTTGTGGAGTCCACCGACAACTTCCAATATGTTGACCGCATCTCGTGTGAGATGATTGAGCAGCAAGGTGTGGATGCCTTCGAGAAGCTCGTTCTCCTCCACGTTATCATCGGAGGAAAGCCGCTTGTGGTTGATGGGTTCGAGGATCTCCTAGATCCGTGGACGTTCACGCCCAAATGGCTGATTGACAACCATGGCGGTAAAGGTGAGCTCGAAGAAATGGAACTCGCTCGATGAGCTTACACTGACTGTGAACGTAGTCGAGAACGCGCGCAACCTGACCAACCAACAGAATCTTCCTCTCACGATCCGCCACTATTTGAATAATATGGGCTCGCTCACTGAGCAGTTCTTCCAGAAATCGAGTAACTACAAAGACAAGAATAGACAGCGAATGTATCTCAAGGACATCGATTGTCCACCGGTATGGCATGACAAGCTTAAAGAGCAAATTCCTGCCGGTGTATTTTATTTGAATGAGAGTACTGGTGCATTTGGCGGAGTCGGTGCTGTTGATGAACCCATTATTGCAGCCAGCGGCCGTCGGAACCGTGGATATGGAAGAGCAGGCGACCTCATGAGTAGCCTCCCAGCCGACATGAGGGCCGAGAATCTCATGTGCTATATCGGGCACGAGGGGACCTACACGCCTTCGCATAAAGAGATGTGTGCTTCACTTGGTCAGAACATCATGGTCGACGCGTCCACTGCTGTTGGAGAAGATGGAAAGCCTGAAAGACCGGGCTCGTCACTCTGGTTCATGACTGAGACTAAAGACAGACACCTCGTCCAGGAGTATTGGTTGTCGATTCTCGGACACGACATTGAAGTGGAAAATCACTTTGCGCAGATCATGGCTTGGGTTTCGGCGCCCTTCAGGACTTACGTGGTGGAACAAAGACCCGGTGACTTCATATTGATTCCACCACTCGCGCCACATCAGGTATGGAATCGAGGGACTCGGACTATGAAAGTTGCTTGGAATCGGACCACAGTGGAAACCTTGGAGATGGCAATCAACGAGGCCATACCGAATGCGCGGATGGTTTGTCGTGACGAGCAGTACAAGAACAAAGCAATCATCTACTACACCCTCACAAAGTACGGCACCATTCTGAAAAATGTCAAGCTTATGTGCGAAGCAAATCCGGAGAATGCGTACGCCTATTCCAGCAACATCAAGATACGACAACTGAACAAGGACTTCAAACGACTGTTTGACCTCTACAAGAACATCGTACTCTCGGAGATGTTCGCAGTGGATGGCGCAAAGGAACACCCGGAATTTCTACCATTCGACTCGAATGTTACGTGCGCGTACTGCCGTGGTAACATTTTCAACCGCTTCCTGACGTGCAAGGCCTGTCCAAGGGCACTTGGCACCGATGTTGACGAACCTTACGATGTTTGCATGGATTGCTATGTCATGGGTAGAAGCTGTGCTTGCACTTCCGACTTGAAATGGTGTGAGCAGTGGAGGTGGAAAGACCTACTCTACAAATACGAGGAATGGCGCCGTATCATCATTGACATTGACGGAGGTGTTACTGAAAAGACTCCCCAGCAAATCAGTGAAGAAAGGAGGTACTACGGCAAGAAAACTCTTGCACAGATATGTCAAGAACAGTTACGCATTAGACCATGGGTAGATATCCAGAATCCCCAACAGCAGGAAGAGAATGAGGAAGACGAAAGCCGGTTCAACGAAGACGGGACACTAAAGAAGACACCAAAAAAGCAAAGCAAAAATCACGATGCCAATCACAAAGCTTGTCACGTTTGCCTCCATAAGCATCCCAAATGGAAGATGGCCAACTGTCAATTTTGTGACCTATGGTATTGCTACGGCAGTCTCTACCGCGCTCAAGACCTGCTACCACAGACTGTTATGGAGGACCTCCACTGGAAATGCCCACATTGTCGCCGACAATGCAATACTGGACGATGCCGGGCAGACCCAAGGCAACGACCATTCGAGCCAAAGGGGACTTTACTAGGTCATGACACCAGGAAGGTCGCCGATGTGCGCAGTATCGAGGCTCTTTTCAACTATGGCATCTCAAACCTGCACTGGACGAACGAAGAGGGAGATCCACGTGCTAGCTCACGACTCATAGCTCTGCAAGCAGCAGCAGAACGTGCTAAGCAGCAAGACTCGACTTTAGACCCACATTTTGAAGACGAGCACGGCATTCGCTTCTCCCCTGTTCACGAAACAACGAGTATCAATGGGGGCATTGATGACACCATGATTGATCCAGCACTTGGTGGTACAGGTATTAGTAAAAGTAGTACCAACAACAACGAGGATCTTAACAGCGAGCTCGAAGTCGAAAATGCCAATGGATTTGACGATGGACTCACCTCTTACCACGATGCTGGTGATTCCAACAAGAAAAAACGGAAACGCGGCGAACAAATCCAAATCCAGCTGAAAACAAAGGCCCCGAAGAGACAGAAGAAGAATGCAAACGAAGAGCCCGAGCAAGAAGCCTCGGGACCAGTCAGTGCAGCTACCGATGCAACCAAGGAGTTCCGTAGACAGCAAGAACAAAAATTACTTGCGCAAGCTCGCGAGGAAGACCGCTATATCATAGTTTGGGGTGCTATGAGAGCTAAGAAACTGCTTGTTAAGCTAGACATCGACTCGCACAAGCTAGTCGAGATCACGTCTCGTCCTCCTGCTGGTGGTCTTCCGATCAGACGTCGGCAAATCAACAACGGCGCTTCTCGCCAGACATCTACGAATGGGGTAATTCTACAATCTGATGTCAACAAACCCAGTCCCAAATCGGGAGACAAAGCTTCGAATGGTGGCCCAGCAAAGCCAGTCTCAGCACTAGTTCGTGTTCGTGGTGAAAAAGACGACACCTATACCACTCGGAAACGGTGGTCAGAGCCGTCGCAAAAAAAGGGCGGCTACCAGGCTAGGACTCTTGAAGAAATCGATATCCCTTCTGATGGAGAGGTGTCTGAAGAAGAGTATGCTCCGCGCGCTCAAAGGCGCCGCGTAATGGATGAAGAGGAACTTGTCCAGCTTCCGGATGACTTCAAAGATGGTACTGTCAATCGGCGTCACACGACTGGCCAAGTAAGTGGGTCCACGGCTCAGATTCGACCGCCGCCCTCAAAGCAGAACAATGGAAAGTTCGCACGACCAAGTCTCCCGAGCAAGGCACATCTCGAGGCGCAAGCAAAAGCTGCCAGAGAGGCAGCAGCACAGATGGATGAAGCAAATCGTAAGGCAAAGATGATGGCAGCAGGTATGGCCGATGAGGACGTCCCGATCACCATCCCGGACGATGATTCGAACACATCGTCGTCAGAGGGGGAACTGGTTGCCAGGCTGTCACCGCAACCAAAGACACCCACGGCGCCCGTGATACCGGTCACGATAGGGTTCACGCCTGTCAACACAAAGCCATCTGAATCCCCGCAAGAGCGTCGGTCCATTTTCGACAAGATGAAGAACAAGAACGTCAAGATTGTAGGCAGATCGAGCAAGACGAAGACGCTACCAATAGCAAAGGCTGGAGCAGCTGTATCGAATCTCAGAGCTGACTCAGAATCGGAGGATTCTGAAGAGATTTCTGCCCCAGCGCCAGCAAAGAAGAGAGGCCGGCCACGGAAGGTTCCATGATACGAGACAGCCGCATGTGTTGCCGATTAGTTTTCTCCCGCTTTGTTCTCTGACGAGTCTTACTAAAGGAGCCATGGGTGGTTGTTATAGTTAGCATGGTGTTTATATGGTTTTGAAGTGTGGTTTGGACGGCAAGAAGATGGAAAGTGTGTATCATGTTGTGCATAGTTCACACGCCCAGTATCATATCATGTGAATGAAGCTTCATGCAGGCTTTTTGCTGCAAAATGTGCGTGTTCACGTTGCTATTGTTGTAGTAAGATGTTCCAGTGATAATTAGTGGTAAAAGCCTACGTCCCAATGAAGACTAGCGAACGGACAATTCGTGCACAGGGCTGGCAGTTTCATCTCGCTTAGTCGCCCTGGAAGTTTGATGAAGGAACGTGAAGTCTAGCACCAATTAGAGTCACCAGCATACGTCCATGATACACACATACATTGAAGAACCTCGACCACATTGAAGATAGTGTCGCAGCTTGTGCGGCAAGATGCGTTGCTGTAGTGGTTCAAAAGCGGGTATGACAGTGCAGTGTACCCGTATGACGAGTACGTGTAGTCATGTAGCTATGTAGCCATGTATAGGGTCATTTCCTTTGGGCATTATCACGATGCATGTGAAGTGGACGGCATACGGACATTTCCCAGTTCTGCTCGTTTCATGCAGTAGGCTTCTCCGTATGCATCTCGTTGTTCGTCAGTTCAATAGCAGTAGGATAGTAATACCACCTCGTTGCACGACCTCACACGAATAGAACAACTCATACCCAGCTCGATCCAGCCTCGCACCATCACACATTGATATTGGTGCTTCGTGATGAGATCTAGGGCGGGTCCAATCGAAGTGATTGGCAAGTGGATCTGCGGATGCGTCCGAAGCGCGCTGATTGGTTGCGGCTGCTTTTGCCCGTGAATGACAACAAGGGTCCCGCAAATCACGCCAAGCATGAGGCTACGGACTTCTCCTATATATCCTCGACGCGCCATCCATCTCCCCCGAGCCGATCCACCATCTCACTTTCACGCCATCCAAACTTTTTCGCAACTTTCACTTCTGATTATCCTCCGACGTGCCCATCACTCGTTTCTGGGCCTTTGACCATACACTCGCTACTACTTCCTAGTCTATCAACGTCGAGATACCTGCAGTAATCCTACCTTTCATCACAATCATGCGCACCCAGTTCTTCGTCGCCGCCCTTGTGGCTTCTGCTGCATCCTTCGTCGCCGCACAAGACGCCAACTGCGAAGCTGAGAACATCGTCGAGGCGTGTCTGCCCAGTGTGCAAATTCGCATCGATGCATGCGACAGTCAGGACTGGAGGTGCCAGTGCGATACCTACCAGCAGCTGTTGACGTGAGTATTCTCCGCCCGTCCTACTTGGACCATCAATGAAGGAATTCGTGGACTCTTGTGGCAGGATTGGCATGCATGCATGTGTAAGAGGAGGACCGGGGCGCTGTGCCACATATCACACAATCCGCCATTCTCTCACCGCTCAGACCTCGTGCTGATACGTGGCGTGCATATAGGTGCTACGACAACTGCCCCAACGACGCACGCAAGCCCAGTGTGCAGAACCAGGTTACGCAGTTCTGTGCTGCTGCTAGGTATGACTTCTCTCCTTCCGGCGATTCGACGATGCACGATGCTAACGGGTCCAATAGCGCATACCAACCCTCCTCCACGGTGGCTCCAGCCAGCTCGACACCGACGCCTTCTGCTGCGACTAGCACGACTGACGAGCAGCCCTCTGAGACTGGTAGTGGAGCGCAGGAGACGAATAGTCAGGGTGCTGCTGGTGTGGTTGCGGTGCCTGTTGGTGCTGTGTTTGGTGTGCTGATGGGGCTTGCTGGATTGTTGTAAGAGGGCAGCGAGGAAGAGCGGTTGTGGGAATGATATGACAATGTGGATCAAGAGCACGTCTGGTTTTGATGTTTCAGTTACATAGGTATAGTAATACTAATATCATGTTCGTTTGCATTTCTTGAGAGCACTAGGGGTGCATGATATACTATGCTCGCTCATCCGGAGTCATCAAGGCATGTATGGATGCTCTGGCGTTGTACGAATTATCTGTGCCGGACCACACGAGGCGGAATCCAATGGCGAACAAATGCCAAGAAGTTCTCCGAGTGTCAGACAGTATGTGGCAACAACATGTTCGCTATGCTAACAATATATACAGATGAAGATTACGCCAGTGACTACGAGCTAATTGCCTTCTCCAACACCTCCATGAACTTCCAGACGTCCGTGAAGTTGTTATATATCGGTACAGGAGCCACTCTGATCACGCCAGGCTTCCTCTGATCGCATACCACACCAGCATTCTTAAAGAAATCACCAGCCTTCTCCAGCAGTCCATCCCTGAGCAGTACACTCAGCTGCGCGCCTCTCTCTGCCACATTCCGTGGCGTCAATACCGTAAATGCACCCTCATACCTCTCCAGGATACCATCCAAAAGGAACTCCGCATAGCTTGTTAACAACAGACTCTTCGCTCGCAGACTTGCCATATCAGTCTTGTTGAACACGCTCAACGCCCCGGAGAGAGACGCCAGATCCACCACACTTGGATTCGAGCACTGGAACCCAGCCGCGCCTGGCGTCGGCCTGAACTTGTTGTCCATCAAAAACCGCGTGTCCTTGTCATGCCCATACCACCCCGTCAACCGCGGCCTGAACATCGGCACCGAGTCCACACCATCAGAGTACGTCACCGCGCCATGTTTCTCATGCACGAAACACCCCCCAATACTCCCCGGCCCAGCATTCAGGTACTTGTACGTACACCACACCGCAAAATCCACATTCCAGTCATGCAGCTTCAATGGCACATTCCCCGCCGCATGCGCCAGGTCCCATCCCACCATAATCCCACGCGCCTGCGCATACGCCGTGATGCGCGGTATATCAAACAGCTGGCCAGAGTAATACTGAATGCCCGGCAGCAGCAGCAGCGCCGCATCATCCGCATGCTCGTCGATAGCAGCCAGGATCTTGGCCGTCGGAATCAGCGCATTGGCATCCGGTTGCACGAGCACCAGCGAAGCCGCCGGGTCGCGCCCGTGCAGTCGCAGCTGCGATTCCACGGCGTAGTAGTCGCTTGGGAACGGCTTCCATTCGCAGATGATCTTGTGTCGCTGGGCCGTGGGCGTGTAGAAGCTGGCGAGCATGAGGTGCAGGTTGATGGTGAGGGTGTTCATGATGATTACTTCGTCCGGCTGGGCGCCGACGATGGCGGCGCTTTGGCTAGATGCTTGTGCGGCTAGGTCTTGCCATGCTGGGAGTGGTGATGCGGTGAGACCGTGGTGGTGGCCTTGGACGCCGACGGAGGCCCATGTGTCGAGGTGGGCGGCGAGGTAGGTGCGTACGGCTTTGGGCTGGCATCCGAGGGAGTTGCCGCAGAAATATACGGCGGGCTCGTTGTCTTCGGCGGTGGTGGCGTCGGCATTGTTTGTGGTGGTGGTGGTGGTGGTGGTGGTGGTGGTGAGGTCTTGCGCGCTGTCGTTGCGGAGTGTGGTGGTTTGGAGCGTGGATGTAGCGACAGGGATGGATTTCGCGGCCAGGCTTGCTTTGGTAGGGATGATGAAATCGGCGCGCAGGGCGGCGAGGGGATCTTGTGCGTCGAGTGAGGCGGCGTATTCGCGTGTGTTTGCGGATTCGGGGAAGGTGATAGAGTGACCCTGGAGGAGGGCGGTGGTGAAGTTGGAGGTCTCCATCGCTGGGAAAGGGGTCGATTGTAATGGAATTTTGTGTGTGAACGTCTATGTGTGTGTGTCTGTGTGGATGGATTGTGAGTAGTAGTGGGATATTGTCGTTCTACTTTATGCCCTCGAGGGCGGCGAGGTGGACGTCGTCATGGACGGACCCTGTGGATACTCGATACCTAGAATTGCTTGGTGTTTAGGATGGAGCTCGGAGCGGAAGTCAGAGTAACTGACTCGTGTTCCGAACAGTCTAGTGCGCCGAGAAAAGATGGGGCGCGTGGCTCGTCGTTTCTCATGAAACGCCTGCCGGGCTTCCATGTTGGTTGATGTGGCAATACTAGCCTCATTTATTGCATTGCGGGATTCATATGCTGTCATTGCGTTATCTTTGGGCTAGAGTTGGTTGTTGGCATCAAGTTGTGGAGACAGATTGATAGGAGCCTTGGCCCCTGAGGCCAAGACTATCAGCATTCTTTGGAAGGAGCCCAAGGTACACGATAATGCTCTCCATTACACGCTCAATTGGTCATCTGTATGGATGCATGATTTGTATCTACACAATATAGAATCGCTAATGCAACACCGTCTTGCCAGCATCCTCCGTCTCCTGCCTTGTCTGCTTCAAAAATGGCATTAAATCCGTACCCCCTGTCCCAGTAAGAGCACCATCCTTCTGTTTCGCAACATCACTCGACATAGACGCCAAGTTCGTCCTCAGTGTCTGTTTCGATCGCCTCGAGGGTATGATGATGTACTTCGTCACGATCTGAAGGTGCAAGCCCCTAAAATCACTCAACGCCTGCAGCGCCGCCTGATACGCATCTCGAAGCCGCGTCTGCTGCACAGCGTGCCCGGGCCGAAGCGCAAACTCCTGGATCTTCGACGCCGCAGACACATCCTCCAGAAATCGACGGTGTGGGCCGGGCATATAGTCTCGCATCTCCTCATGAAACGACCGTACCGGACCCGTACCTACGGCCTTCACTTCGCCATTCGACTCATGCCGCACCCCCAGTGCCAAGTCGAGGAACTGTATCAGCGAGCTCTGTGCATTACTCCCGCCACGCACCTGCATCCACTCGCCCCTGCCATCCCCATAATCGTAGAACACGCCATTCGGCAGTCCCGCCGATGCCATATTCTTGCTCCCGGCGAGAAACGGGCGGATGTCGTCGTAGAAGACGTCCGGGTCGCACTTCTCGGACATACGCATGAGGACCTTGCCGAGGCGGTGGATATGCGGGACGATCTCTTCGAGACGTTGTGTGGCTCCTGTGTAGTCTTGCGCTTCGGCGCTTTCCATGGCGCGGAGGAGGATTTGGATGGCGGGGGCGCCTTGGGCTTCGACGGCGACGGAGACGAGGTAGAACCATGCCTCGTCCAGGGTGCCGGTCATGGTGTGTAGAGATTGGAGGGCGTCGAGGGTACTGAAGTCTGGGGACGCGGAGGTGAAGTTCCAGAGATTTAGGGCGGCGTATGTGGCGACGGGTGGGAGTTCGAGGTGCTGTGATATGGCGGCGAAGGGGACTGCGACTTGTGGAGGGAGAATCTATCGAGGATGTATTAGAGTTACTGTTTGAAGGGGTGCTGGAGGGGTCTGCGGACCTCTGACGGCTTTGGACCTCCCCAGATGTAGCCGTGTGTGAAGAATGCGAGGATGACATATGCTCTTCTCCATTCTGCGACGGTTTGTAGCTTGTGTACGGATAGAATTGGGAGATGCCGGATTTCATCATGTAGCAAGTCGTGTGCCAGGAGTTTGCTTAGTTTGGTGATGATTGCTTCCCATGGCTCGTAGTACCTGGGTAGACGTCGTAGGGGGAGATCGGCTGGCAGAAAACCATTCTCTGTCACTGCATATTTGGACAGGTCTGCAAAACACGGGATTGTATGTGTCTGTGTCGTCGAAGAAGGGAATACATGGACGCCCATCTTGATGTATATGTTGGAATATGCAAACTAAGCTTGGAGTGGTAGATATGGAAGATAGTGATTAGAAAGAGTTTCACAGATAGGAGTCTTTCACACAAGATAATACGTGTCTATTGTACGAGGCACAGTATAATAACTTTTAGTCCCTCGCCTATGGAGACATGACAAGCATCCATGGCTCACTGGCCTCGCGTGAAATAAAGTCGTCGTGTGGATACAGGCATGGGATCTCGGAAGTGAGATATGCTTTGTTATCATCGGAGCTGCTGGGAATCTGGCATGGCTCGTCTCCACTCTATGCATTGACCTGCATGCGCATCACTTGACGCAATGCCTCGTCGGCGATAGTGAGATCTATGACAGATGACCATGTATGTACGATGAATGGAAGATATCTAGTAGCGCAGGTATCTCTGGCAGATCCGAGATCAGCTCGGCCGAAACGAGTGAGAAAGACATAATAACTTTAAAACCTTGGCAGATATCTACCTCCTTGCAAGGCGGAATGTTGCCTGAGTAATAGTACAGAACATACTTTGGTACATTTATTTTTATCAATGATTGTGAGCAATTTATACAATCCTTTCCTTGAGAGGCGATTCATAGCTCAACCAGGTCATGAACTCGCGCATATCATCACGTGTAGGCCCCATATAAGATTGCCAAGAACGAGGGAAGATATCTTCACGTTGAAATCTCCTCTCTTCCGACTTCCGCTCATCTTCATCCTTTCCACTCTCCTGGGCAAGCCGGCCCAAACCTCATGGCGGACACACAATTAGCCAGATCCGAAACGCGGCCTCGTGTAGATAGTGCGTGCGATCAGTGCAAGATCAGAAAAGGTAAGGATGATACAGCTTACTGACGAACTCCCCAAAGTGAGTAATCGAGGATTGACACTACCAGTCAAGTGTAATGGCGGATACCCTTGCGCTCGATGCGCGAAACAACGGCCTGATGGGTGCCAGTATACTATACCCAATCGTCGTAAACTGAGGGAGTCGCTTCGGGCAGCCTCCAGAACGCAGCAAGCTGTCCCGAATTTGGTCAGTTCTGTGGCTACAGAACATGCCATGCTCGCAGGCCCAGCAGGACCTCAGCACACCGTCACGCCTAGCTTGCACCGACATAGCTCCCCTGGCGATGAAGAAGAAACGGCTATCCCTCGGGAGGGCCGACTTCTTCGAGATACGCAGGGCAAACTCGTCTTCGTCGGCGATTGTGCGCCGCTCTCTTTCTTGCAGACTGTTCGAAAGCTCATCTCAACCTGTGTCGAGCTAGAGACTACAGCTTCTCAAGAGCGAGATCCTGTTCTCGAGCAGGTCGAGGTCCGAGACTCAGCTTGCCAAACGGGCCTGACACCGGCTCTGGTCCAAAAAGCGTGCGACAACTTCTTCCGGGCGACGTTCGGCATTGTTGATCTCTTCGATGAATCGTTTCTCTCTGAGATGAATGCATGGCATAACGATGACTCCGCTGGCTCGGCAGTGAAATACCTTGTCCTGGCGATAGGATTGCAAAATGATGATGACGTCTTAGCTGGACACTTCTTCCATAAGGGACGTAAGATCGCGCTACTCCATCTTGCTGCAGACGTCGAGATCTCTACTGTCCAAGCGTTTCTCCTGGTCTCTGTCTTTATGGTAAGAGCTTGCCAGGCGAATGGAGCCTTCATGTATTTTGGTCTTGCTGCCCGCGCGACATACTCAATTGGTCTTCATAGGGCGGAAGTGAACGCCTACTATGGACCAGCTTCGCAGGAGCAACGCCATCGTCTTTACAAAAGCCTGAAGGTTATGGACTTGTTTCTCAGTGTGTCACTCGCTCGACCACCCGCTATCACCGATGCAGATTGCACCGTGCCATACAGACAGGATGACCCAGGAAAACCTGGAAGCAGCGTGGATGGCTTGCTCCAAGCAATGCTTATCATCGAACATATCGTTCAGGCAGTATACTGTGAACGTAAAATCTCTCTTTCGATAGCCGAGAAGATCTCTGAGCAGCTGAAAGACTGGGCTAGTAGGAGATTGCCATATCTCCAGCAGACGCTCCAATCCACAACAGATCAGGGGATCATCGTGAGTGCATGTCAGACCTTGTCGACATACTACTACGCGATCATGCTTATTACGCGTCCCTTCCTCATGTTCGATGTGTACAGAGCTTTGAAAGAAGGAGCCGACAGGCCAAATACCGCAAGTCCACGCACATCAAGCTTGTCTAACAAACGCATGCGCTTTACAGAGTCTTGCATTGATGCTGCTTGTCTGCTCTTGGATACAGTTCAGCAAGTTCTGGATCGCGATATTATGCCACACAAAACACCCATCATCGTTCCGTGGATCTTTACCGCATCGCTGGTCGTATGTGTCGGACTCCTTGGAGGCCTCGGACGAGTCCTCGAGCAATATGCGAGGACTTCTATTACTGCATTAGAATACTTAGCCAAGTCTGATGCACATGCATCGCAGTACGCGTCCATTGCCGAGAGTTTACTCAAAACAACAACCGAATTCCTCGTCAAGAAGGATATGGAAGAGAGATGCCGCAAAGTGAAGACTTCTTCCGACCTCTTTGGCATGGTTCATCGGGCCTATAACGACACTTCCACTGGGAGTACTCCTTCGAGCAGTAGTCCTTTCATGCAGGAAACGCATCCGGTCACGATTCCTAACACAAACGCGCGCTACACAACAGCAGACACCAGTAATGCCCCGTTGCCTGAGACGGTCTGCTCTCTCGGACTGGACGCTGACTTCTTTCTTCTGGCGAATGGTGAATCGTGGGGAACCGTTGCTGAGGAAGTCTTTGGTACTATGAACCTGTTCCCGAGCTTCGAGAGCGATAGGATGTTCCATGCATACCACTAGTGGAGAAGTCTGAAGCTCATATTGAATGCACATAGCATGCGTCTGATCGATGACTTGATCAAGCTGGAACCATCTGATCACGCAGCACCACGTCGAGTACCTGATAGTAGGCCATGACTCCAGTCACAGCTCCCACAGTTTTATCAACGGACCGATCTGCCACAAAAGCTGAAGCAGATCTGCATGGAAGCAGTAGCCTAGGAAAGCTATGAATGCCAGGCGAGCGGCCTGAATCGTTGTGATTGAGTGTTTCTGAGGAGCGCGTGCGTCTTAGGAGGAGTTCTTCTCAGAAGTAACTTTCATTCGCCTCTAATTCGATACATTGGGCATATGCATGCTCACGATGCCGAACTTGGACACAAAGTCGACGTGAGCTAGATTGACTTTCCGCGCATCGTCCGCTGCTATCAAGGCGACCGCAACAGATGGCCCTTGAAAGCACGCAAATCCAATACGGCTGAGTTCGCGGTCCTGGTGGCTGATTATGGGTGACTACAAATAACATTCAATTTGGCCTGGCCTGAGAATCGAAGGAACGGGTTACACTTTGGGTTCATGGATCGAAAACAGAAGCATGGAGACTAACTTCTTATTCAACTATTCAAGAAGCAGTGGCTTCAATGAGTGGTAAGCAATATCCAAGCCCTCAAGTTGTAAGCGCCTGCAAGGCTGAGACAAACATGCAGAAGTCTACCCCGCCACAGTGGTTGCACAGCATCGCAAATACGCAGCGAAAACTCGTTCTGGGCATGATTGCGTTCGGCCTGAGAGTAGGTAACGGAGAAATATCCTTGTGGAAGTTGTTTCGAGATGCATGTCGGGGGATGGATGAGGCTGCTGCTCGAGGAGAGCGACAAGTCGAATCATGGTATTGTGCACTTGCGGACCAAGTCTTATGTCTCGTGTTACATGGGCGTTTTGGATATCCAGAACTACCCTGACACGTAGTTGACGCAATGCACAGATGGAGTTGAAAGCAGCTGCATGTCTCGTACAGGCTTAGGCTCCCAGTGGCTCGAAAGGCTGTTCACCTGAGCGAACATCACAACGTACTCTTGAATTGACAAGTAAATGAGCCTTGCTTCCCTGCCTGGGGTTCAAAGCATCGTTTCGACGATCAAGCTAGGTACATCTCAGTACAGATGATTGGAGTCAATCTCTTCGCTGCTGACATTCATCTCGAGACTTCACCTCGACAACAACATCACCATGGAGCGAGCTGGTTGCATATACTGGCTACCAGCCCCCACGATCTCATCAGCCCATGCCAACAGTTCTGTTCCTGAAGCCGGACACAATCACCCAGTCATAGTGCTGGAAAGCAGCGGCGGATTGGATACCATTCTGCTCGTCAGTCGCTCGACTCACACTAGACTTGCTCATATCAATACTCTCACCTGCTAATCCAAGTCCCAGCTCACATCTTTCAACGGCCAGAGTCTCTCAGTCCGTCACCCAACCCGCATCAACAATCGCGCGCAATACCTCCCTATCCATCCATCTCCTCCACATCCAGACACCAAAGAGCTCCTCTACCTCTCACCAGGTCCACCACTTCGCAAAGCGAGCTACATCGGCCTTTCAAAAAGACACCAGGTTCCCACCAGTGCCCTCGTCCACTATGACCGCAAGACAAAAGCGAAATACAGATTGACCCCACAGTCCTGGAAGCTCCTGCTGGAGAAATTGGATCTGCCACAGACTCTCCTCTTCAACCCCCCAACACCGCTATTTCCTCCTCCCGCGTACCCGGTGCGTCCAACACCACACAATATGCTGCCTCAGTCCCCAGTAAGGGTGCAGTCTCCGCCCGTGGTCGTGCCTCCAGTGAGATTCTGGAATGTGGAACCCCTGTACAATTACGGGACTGTCAGCGCGTCGCTTGCAATCGCGAGTAGCAACCCTTATGCGTCAGCACCTATTCCTCAGAGTGCGCCGCAGAGCGTACAGGTCTATGGCCATCATGAGTTACCAAGCCATCGATCGCGAATGGAGGAGAGGGATTCGGCGGAATGTGGACCCGGCGTCGGGTTCTGCGTGGTGGCTGCTTTGCTATTTTGTGCTTGGTACTGGAGAGCTAATATATGGGGTATTGTCGCGGGTTGAGGCTTAGAAGGGTTGTTATGACAGAGATGCTTGGGTAGCCGTGTGACGTGATAGTATGGGAGATTGTTTTCGCGGGATGCGCACATGGGATTGCTGCGGCGGTAATTTTTCACGTCTATGATGGGGCTATGGTGTTGGTGCTATGAATATTTGGCTGGTGTATGATGCTACTCCTAGATAATCGAGGTATCTACGCGACTGTTGAGGAAAAATTGTGATAGTAGCATATGTTTCACAGTGTGCATTCCGTGCTCCTCACATGAACCACAACGCAATTTGTCAACACTACATCATACATAGCAGACCGCTAGCTCGAATAACTGTTCAGAAGAAATGAATCATTACGCATCTTGACCCACCCCACGATGTGAATACGCCTCCTTCGATAATCGCCTATCTAACATCAATGTATCTCACGCAAATGCCTTCCAACACTACCTCGCTTCCGATATCATGAACAACAAAGCCTGGATACACAAACATTCTGCTTATCACGTCCAGATGTTCGTGATATTGTTTTGAATAGATTAACTTTGTGAGAATCCACCAAAATAGAGCTTTGACTGCGTCATTAATGCTGGTCAATTCGGCGAGGCACTAGTGTTAGATCACCAAGAAAGTTTTGCTGCGTTCTTAGAGGGAGATGCATGATCTTCTATAAACGTGTACACACAACGGAGGATATCCGTCATAACCTCATGTCAATCCATGACCTCTTATACCTCCCTCAGAGCTCCCACTCCATCTCCATCCCATCCTCCACAGCTTCATACGGGGTATCATCAACGTCCATCGCATCCCACCCACTCGCCCATCCCACACCAACTTTCTCCCCCTCTTCGCGTACCACAACCCCATTCACAACCCTCCTCACAGCCCTCTCCTCAACAACCTTTTTCGCGCCCTCAAGCCCGACAATCAAACTCTTCAACATATGCGGCAAATCTAAGTCCTCAACCCTCGCACGCGAGTGTGGAATCCCACTCCCAAGTCCATCCGCATCAGCATCCGCATCTTTCCATTTATTACGATACTCCTTCGCGAGCCCAAGACACCGCCTTGTATCCCCAGTACCGAGCGCGGCATGAAGCACGCAAGTCTCTTGATCGAGTGCATCTAGCAGGTTTGCGTGGAACCGATGCGTCCCAACTCCCAAACCCACAGCACTACCGAGCGCAGTAGCAGGCTCGCCGCGCGGCACTTTAACGTCACATAGCCCCAGACAGAGCACGATGTAGCGCTCGAGCAGGACGTAGAATTCGAAGAAGTCGAGCTTGAACATTGTCAGTGCTTCTTTCTGCGACGGTGGGGACGGGCCGCGGATAATTGTGAGTGCTGAGTCGCTGGGGTTGTGTGTGTGGGTGCTGGATGTGCTTGTGGCGCGTGTATGGGATGTGAGGAGGCTCTCTGCTTTCCAGCGGAGGCGGGTGAGGAGGCGGGAGAGTTTTTCGGTGTTGGCGATGAGGTGGGTTTCGGTGTCGGTGATGCGGATGCGGTGGGTGTTGTTGCTGGTTGCCCAGCGGGAGTGTGTGAGGGTGCGGCCGTTCATGGTCGGGTGGCTTTGAGAAGATGGATGGGTGCATTGGATGGGATGGGGAGGTTATAGGGCAGTTGAGAAGGGGAGCGGAGCCGAAGGTGTTGTTACATGGTGTGATGAGGGTTTTGGTGAATCCATGAGAGATTTTAGCGCGCGCTTGGAGGGGAATTTCGCGCTGAGTTGTACGGAGCGGGGGTGTTAGGGAGTGCGCTTTATTTCGGGCTTATTTACAGGTTGGGTTCATGACGTCGCGTTCTACGAGGATACGACGTCTAACGATGTCTTGGTTCTAGTTTGACTGTATATTTGGACATTGCAGCACTTCCTGAAGTTGTTACTGCGACTGGCAAGAGAATCGCATCGCTCACTGCCGTCTGGGCAAGGATTTGCGCCTATCAGCGTATAATCAACATTGATTCCAATAGAGCATGTGGACTCTCAAGCTCTCAAATATGAATATAAAGGCTTGTCAATTTGGTAGAACGACAGTGCTAGAGTTGAGTGGTGTGGCCGAAGACGTGTATCAGTTCCATATATGCAGGTTTCTTTCTTATCCATGAACCGAGGATGAGTATCTCATATGACAGTCCTAGTACCATAAGAATGTCTGGGTTATCCTGTGAAGCTCTTATCATGGATTAGATCGAAGGGACCCTTTCAAAATTGTTATTGTATTAGCACTTGTAATATATGCATTAAACTCGGCTTGGAGCCCTCGAATATGCGGAGACATGTGCCAAGACCGAGGTCAAGATTTCGAGCAGGGACAATTGTGGAGATGGCGTACGATTAGTCTGGATGGATCTTGCTAATGAGAGAACCATAAACGGTGATGTAGTTGGAGGTCGACTTGATAATTCATCTTTTCATTGTACACATATATCGAGAACTCGAATTTGAATGCAGTTCCGGACTAGAATAATGGTCTCCTCGCTGCAGCCAATCATAATAGGTGTCGGAGATATCAAGAACCAATCACCTAAACTCGAGGATGCGCTCGAGCCAGCAGACTTGATGGTCAAGGCCATTGAGACCGCACTCTCAGATACGGGTATAGATCAACCGAGTCTTCAAGCGCTCCGAGATGCGGTTGACTCCATCGATGTCGTACAATCATGGACGTGGCCATATCCAGACATCGTGGGCACGCTGTACGAGAAGCTCAACGTCACCAGAGGAAATGGATCAATGAGCAATCATGGCGGAAATGAACCAGGAAAGCTGTTGGATGAAGCTGCGCGGAAAGTCGCAGGTGGCAGGAGCAAGGTTGCTGTCATTACGGGTGCGGAGGCTCTGGCTTCTCGTACGTATACCAATGGATTTGGCATGAGAGAGCTGCTGATTCGATAGTGAGTGCGTTCGCGGCAGCGAAGAAGATGCCCCCACCTGGATGGAGCAAGCCGGCACAAAATGTAGAGTCAGTGTTTTCACCCACGAATCGCGACCTTGGAAAACGTACGGCTTGTCATCCACGATGCTGTGGAAGAGACACACTGACGTTCGGCAGACTTAGGTGCCAGGCATGGCATCGGGAATCCTATTCACATCTATCCTTTGTATGAGAATGGCTTTCGAGCGATCCGCAAACAGTCCCTGCAAGATAATACCACCGAGTCAGCACAACTGTATGCCGATTTCGCCAAAGTCGCAGAACAGCAACCTTACTCCTGGAACTATGGCAAGCCAGCAAAGACTGCAGAGTTCATTGGGACTCCTTCAAGGAAGAACAGAATGATCTGCGCTCCATGTTTGTGACTGCATTCCCAATCCATGCGGCGGCTAACGAGCTAGCAGATCCGATGCTGATGAATGCATTCAACACAGTCAATCTTTCTGCGGCAGTAATCCTTACTACTACTGAGTTCGCCAAATCTGTCGGCGTACCTGAGGAGAAATGGATATATCCACTTGGTGGAGCTGGCACTGCTGACGCCGATGAGTTTTGGGATCGTCCGAACTTTTTCTCCAGTCCAGCGATATCTAGATCCCTCACGACTGCGCTAGAGGTCTCTGGGCTGACGAAAGACGACATTGACCTGTACGATTTCTACTCATGCTTCCCAATCGTGCCGAAGCTGGCGTGTGAGCATCTTGGCCTACCGAAAGTAAACCCACCGAAGCCAATCACGCTTCTTGGTGGATTGACATCATTTGGAGGCGCAGGCAACAATTACTCCATGCACGCAATCTCCGAAATGGTGCGGCAATTGAGAGCGAAAAAAGGGACGACCGGTCTGATACTGGCGAACGGTGGTGTCCTGTCATATCAGCATGTCGTATGCCTCTCGTCCACCCCACGAGTAGACGGGGCGGCATATCCGTCAAAGGCACCCTTATCAGCACACATCGACGTGCCTTCACCGGAAGTCGACGAAGCAGCTGATGGCGCAGCAGTAGTCGAGGTAGGTCTTCTTCAATGCATATGCGTGGTTATGCTAATGAAAGAGCAGACATACACCGTCGAATACAACCGGGATGGTACGCCTGGAAACGGCTTCGTGGTAGGACGAGTTCTTGATACCGGACATCGATTTATTGCGAATCATGCTGATGAGCATACCCTACGCCAGTTGGCAAGCGATAGAGTTGAGCCTATTGGGAGGACCGGTCGGGTGTTTCCAGACAAGGAGACAGAGGGGGTCAATCTGTTCACATTTGATGCGACGCCGAAGTTGTAGGTAGACGCTGTGACAGTGATGGATACGTGAGACCTTTCTTGTGATGCTATTGTGCCTGATCATAACGGGATGATATGCAGTGGTGTGACTCAAGAGACGATGTTGTGTGAGTGTGTTGTGTACCAGACCAGATATGGGCTGGGGACACGAGGGTGCCTGACAAACTAGCTCAGGCTGCCACCGCCCCCACTTGGCGGGGTCAGGCATCCCTTGAAGCGGCTGAATTCCGAGCCTCAGGTCCCCTCAGCAGTCACTCAGTTCAACATTCACGATGCCCGCAGCAACAACCACAAACATCCTCATTATCGGCGGCACTGGAGCCATTGGAAAACCTATCACTGGCGCAATTCTTGACTCCAAGAAAGACTTTGGTCGCGTCGCGCTCTTTACCTCAGAAAGAACAGTGAAAGACAAGTCCGACCTGCTTGAACCATGGAAGGCACGAGGTCTTGAACTCATAACTGGCGACATCACGAAAGATGACGATATTCTCGATGCATACAAAGGTTAGTATATCACAAAATACGGATATGGTCCTCTGACGTTCGACCACAGGCTTCGACACAGTCGTCTCAGCCGTCGGCCGGAACGTGATCGATTCCCAAATCAACCTCATCCGCCTCGCTGAACAGTCGAGCAGCATAAACCGCTTCTTCCCATCCGAATACGGTACCGACATCGAGTACTTCCCGCACTCGAACACGGAAAAACCGCACCAGCTCAAATTGAAAGTGCGCAAATACATCAAGGACAACGTCAAGAGGCTGGAATACACCTACCTTGTCACCGGGCCTTATGCAGACTTCTACATTGGTCGGGGACCCAAAGATGCCGGCGACTTTGATGTCGTAGCAAAAGAAGCCACTTTGCTAGGCGACGGCCAAGGGCGAATTAGTCTTACGACGATGGCGGATGTCGGAAAACTGCTCGTTGCGGCGCTCAAGCATCCCGAGGAGAGTAAGAACCGGGCCTTGAAGGTCAATTCATTCACAACCAGTCCGGCTGAAATACTGAATGAGTACGTGACTCAGACAGGCGCAAATTGGAACTCGAGCCTCATTCCGCTGGAGAAGCTGAAGGCGACTGAGGAGAAGGCGTGGGCAGATGGCGATCCGAAAGCGACGGTGTATACGCTGCGACGGATTTGGACTGAAGGAGGTACGTTGTATGAGGAGAGGGATAACAATAAGATTGAGGCGCCGCAGATGGACAATTTGGAGACGATGGTAAAGATGCAGATTGCGCAGCAGTCGGCGAGTGGTTCAACAACGACGTAGTCGCACAATATGCTGGGCCATATGAAGTGCGACATACACTGATCTTCTGTCACAAGAACCATTTCACAAGCAATTGGAATTCTGTGTTTGTGCCGCAATCTTCAGGCCCCACTATGATGGTCGGATACCAAACACTGGACAGTGGCGCTGCATTTCCCCACTCGTGTGACATCACAGACAGACCGTACAGCTCGGAAAACTGCTCCCTCTTCTCAATAGGGTTGCGTGTGAATGAAGTGTTTGATCTATTATCTCCGTTAACTACGCCGGGGTTAAGCACCTATTTCGGAGCCAGCATCACAGTGGCCATGCCTTTCACAGGGTGCTCAATTCTAAACAGCAACGGCAACTTGGCAAGAATTAGCAGTCCCATGTACAATCCCTGCTGACGTTGCTGTAACGTCACATATCCGAGTAATGCATCAGATGATGTGGGCATATATAGAGCCCGACATCTGCCCTGCCGGATCGTTCATCCCCAACCAGATATCAACAAGCCACCTCAGGCCTCCAAGAAATATCATCGGCATATCATCATGTCTCACACGTTCCAGCCTGCACCAGAGCCTCCGTCGGAGCTTGGTCGCTACCGCATCCTCTCCTCCACCGCCGGCGTGCGGGTGTCTCCCCTCGCCATTGGAGCCATGTCCATCGGTAAGGCATGGGAAAAGCAGATGGGAAGGTAAGTATTCGTAACGACTTGGAAGGCTATAGCTGACGTTTTTAAAGCATGAGCAAAGAAGCTTCCTACAAACTTTTCGACCACTATGTCGCCAAAGGAGGTAACTTCATTGACACGGGTAAGTAGGGCTCTCTGCGGCAATCGTCACGAAGCTAACATCTGCTCAGCCAACAACTACCAAGACGAGGAGTCTGAAGAATGGATTGGCGACTGGATGGCCGAACGAGAGATTCGCGATCAAATGTTCATTGCCACGAAGTACACCACCGACTTTCGAGGCTACAAGATCGGCAAAGGTAACAGTGCAAACTACTCGGGCAACCACAGAAAGTCACTGCACTTGTCCGTCCGCGAGTCACTCAAGAAGTTGAAGACGGACTACATCGACCTCCTCTACCTACATTGGTGGGACTGGACCACATCAATCCCCGAGATCATGGACTCGTTACACATGCTCGTAGAGCAAGGTAAAGTGCTATATCTTGGTATCTCCGACACACCTGCATGGGTCGTCAGCGCGTGCAACGAGTATGCGAAAGCAAATGCAAAGACGCCCTTCTCCGTTTACCAAGGACGATGGAATATCCTAGCACGAGATTTCGAGCGCGATATTATTCCCATGGCGCGTCACTATGGCATGGCGCTGTGCCCTTGGGACGTTATCGGAGGCGGCCGCTTCAAGTCGTCAAAGCAGATGGAGGAGCTCGAAAAGTCCGGCTCAAAGATCCGCAGCTTTGTCGGCGGCGAGCAAACAGAGGAAGAAGCCAAGGCGTCAGCCACTCTAGAGAAGATTGGAAATGAGCTTGGTGCCAGTCTCTCGGCCGTTGCGCTTGCGTACACAATGCAGAAGACGCGCGGTGTATTCCCACTGGTGGGCGGGCGCAAGACGGAGCATCTGGATGATAATATCAAGGCGCTGAGCTTGCATCTGAGTGACGCGCAGATCGAGGAGATTGAAAAGGTGAAGCCGTTTGATCTTGGTTTCCCAATGAGCTTTATCTCGGACGATCCGACTGAGACGGGCGTGTCGCCAATGTTGGTCGCTGCGTCTGCTCAGATTGCGTGGCAGCCAAAATCGAAGCCGATTGGACATCAATAGATAATATAGACGATAGTGAGGGCATGAGGATGGTGTTGAGTTGTATGCTACATCTGACAAAGAGAAGTGATCGACATAGATATCCTATTTCGCTCCCTTTCGCATCCTGCTTCGCAGCTGTTCTGCACTCATTGCTGAATGCGTCCCGACTAGCCACATCATCACGACCAACGTCGCAATCCTCTCGATTAACAGTCTCCTGATATCTCACCCTTGCAATGAAGCATGAAGCACGTCCCCTGTCAACACCCGGACCCGGACTCCTGCCCCTGACGCACGACGCAGCGACCTAATCCATATCTATCCATGTACCCCACATAATCAACACACTATATCACACCAACCGGACAGCTCTATCAATCCATTCATGCGGGGCAGTTGATCGACCGCTCAGCGCAAACAGACCCCGCAGTCCCAACCAGTCGTCCGAGGTCCCCTCTCCTCCCCTCTCCGGAGGTCATCAAAAACATAAAGATCCCCCAACCAGCCCCCATGTCCACAACCCCTACACTACACATAAACTCAGACACTCGCGAAACATAGAGGCACAAACACCACGAGACGAAAGACGAAGACGAGCACAACACACCACAGCACAGCTCATCACACCACGACACAAGAGCCATGGCCAGCACTACCTCCCCAAACACCAGCCAAGCAACGGTGCTGTACCCCAACACTGACGCCAGCACCTTCGATCTCGAGTACTACCTCAAGACGCACATGCCACTTGTCGACGAGCATTGGGGACCGAAAGGGTTGAAGGGCTGGACGATTACAAAATATGTCACGTATGTTGTTTTGGTTTTTATATACAAGCATATACATCCATACACATACACACATCCCCTTCCCTTCCACAAAGTGTTATATATACAAATACAACGGTAAATATGTATCTAACAAAAACAACAGCGCAGACGGCAATGAGCCCAAATTCTCCATCGCCGCCGTGCTCACCTGGGAGAGTGATGCGCATGCGCTTGATGCACTGAAGAGTGAGGCAGCAAAGATTGTGCTTGGCGATATTCCAAAGTTTAGTAATGTCGAGCCGGTGGTTATGTTGGGGAGTGTTATTGCGGCGAAGGGGAGTATGTCGTAGGGGGAATAGGACAGAGTAAAATAGGTTGGGGTAGGATGGTATGTCGCAGTAATGCGAGATTATTTTTTGGTGTGAAAGTTGTGTGGTTGTTTGTTCTTTTGTGAGCTGCGTGATGTGTATGTCTGGTGTGATTGTGGGTGATGGTAATGGAGACGATAGAACTGGTCCTGGAAGGTAAGGAGATAGATAGGTAAGGGTACCCGGCAGTTTTTGCCTCGACCGGCCGGCGACTTTCTTGGAGCTGATGCTTGGACGATATGAATGATGTTGTTGGTGACGTCGAAGACTGTGTTAGGCTAGGTTCCCATGACCTGGCTGAGATGTATATTGTCGTGTGTTGCAAGGTTTGAGATAAGACGGCCAGTGACCAGTATAGGCATCCTTGGCCATGATGCAAGCGTTCTGGTGCCAGAGCACCGGGTCGGCGTTCTTCTCGGTGTGTCGCAATTCACAAGGCTGTGCCGCGTCTGCGATATACGCATCCCCAAATGATCCAGACACAACAAGGATACCAAAAATGCCATGGATCGCCCAAAAGGGCTCTCGCACAACCCATCAGTGACACATCGCATTCCAGTCCCCAACGACCTGTTCCATATCCTTCGCAATCCCCCACTGCGTCCCCAGGCAGCCGAACAGTTTCTGCAGCGAATTCAGCTCATACCGCACATTGCGCATGCCCCCAACCGCCCCATACCCAACCCCCTGCGGCAAGCCCCCGAGCACAAACCGCGTCGTCTCCGACGTAATCGGCGTCCCGGACAGCTCGGCCAGCTGCACAGCCGCGTCGTCGACCTCATCCAGCGCATCCTTCCAGTCCGTCACGCACGGCAGCCGCACCGTGATGACGCCCGCGATCGCAAACACGCAGTACACCGTCGCGGCCGCGAGCAGCGCCGACGGCATGTGAATGGCGTGAGCGCGCCCGCGCGGCAGCTGCTCGACGATATCTTGGATCGCGGCGGCGTGCAGCAGGGCGCGGCGGCCATCGGACGAGTGCGCCCAGGCGATCAGGTCGAGGTCGCGGTGCGGGCTCTTGGGCGTGGACCAGACGTGCTGGGTGATGTTCTGGCGCACGCACACGAAGCGGCAGAGGATGGACGAAGGGGTAATGAGGTCGAGGCAGATGGAGTGCCAGCGTAGACACGTCTCCATCTTCTCGGCGGGGGCGGCGAGGAAGTTTGTGGCGATGCTGGCGTAGAGCCGGGTCAGGGCGCGGCGGATTTCGTATTTGGAGGGCACGCCGAGGGGGGATTGGGATGTGTCGTGTGGGGACTCGGCGGCGAGGGATTGGAGGCCTTCGAGGAGGACGCGAAGGGTGAAGGTGGAGAGGGTGGAACTGAGGTCGGAGTAGCGCGTGTTGTCGTGGGCGAAGAGGAGGTTGTAGATGGAGGAGAAGGTGGTTGTTGGTGGGAGGGTCTGCTGTGAGTACATTCGTACAAGCCATTCGTCCGCGCTACCGGCTTCGAATAGGAGGTCTGCGTTCGGGAGTTGGAGCTGGTTTGCGACGTGTCGGACCGCTGTCGACTCGCCCAGCATGTGTGACTTGATGCCATCCAGTATGTAGTGAGCCAGAATCGCGCGTCTTTGGATCTCCAGAGCTGTCCAGAGCTTGAATTGGTTCTCCTTCTCTTCCTTTGTTGAATCGGCGGTCGGGAGGTTGGCGATGTCGTAAGGTCTACAATCTAGCATTCCCGAATGGCTTGCGCAGAAGAAGCCAAGGGAGTGGAATGCCTGCGCTGTCGTCCGGATCTGGCGGTTCTGCAGGGATCTTAGCGATTGTCCTTGTAATGAATCATACCATAGGCCTCATATCTGCGCGATATTTATACCAGAGTGGTGGAGTTCGCAACTAAATCAATGATAGGGTATGCTTGCTCACCTTGGACAACAGACCATACATCTTACCCAGGAGCATGCCAATGAGTAGCTGAACGCCTGGGCATGGGTCGTACGGCCCTTGATGCTTCAAGAGGCTCTGCCATGATGTTGCAATCGCTGTGTGGGCCAGCCGCCAGAGGGCTTCTCCCTTTGCTATTGAATCCTTAGGCCCCAAGTACAACGACCCGATAGCGATGGCGTTCAAAAGTAAGGGGTGTAGACAGTCCTTAAACACAAACGTGCTTCTGTGTAACACAGGAAATGTGGGTACGAACTTGACGAAAAACATGTGGAGACTCTCATCGAGAAAAGTCGAATCAATCGAGGTAGGTCCAGCCTGCATCGTGACACTCGACGACAGATTCGAGATCATGTCGCTCACACCTTGTACAGCTTGATTGCCTCCGCCTCCGCTGGTGACGGGACCGGTGGGCCCAGGAGCTCCTGCTGATCCATGATAGCGTTGGCTACTCGCTTCAGCTGGATGTGAGTTGCCATAGCTGTTTGTGTCGAACGGTAAAGGCAGCGAGTGTCCCGGCATTTGCCAGTCCGAGATATGCTGCGAGTTGATGCTCTGGAACAGATCTTCTGCGTCTGGCCAGATCAACTCAAAGTCTAGCTCCGGCCACTGCTGTGTGACTTCCGAGTCAAAGTTCGGCTGCTGCTGGTGTTGCAGAGTCGGATTTGGCGGATTCGGGATTTCCGAGCTGTAGCTTTCGCGCGAGCTGGACTGGATACTCTCGGGTGTTGCGGGCTTGTCTTTGTCTCTTGGATCAACTGGGGACAGTGGCTGCGAACCGTGGACTGATGGACGTGAATGCAGTTTCTCATGTCGCATCAGCGAGTCCTGTCGATTAAAGGCGCGTTTGCATTGTTTGCAGGAGAACGGTTTCGAGCCAGTGTCTACGCAAACTTAGTTCGGAATTCTTTTTTCGATCAGCGTCTTCACGAGTGAGGACACAGCTAGAGTGCCGATGTGTTTATATCTTGCACGTTTGATCAAGACTGCCATATTGGACAATTTTCTTCACGATCAGGGGAGTTTGCTTACGGGTTCGCTCGTGTCTCTACGAAGCTCGTCAGTGGTCGTTCCCAGGCTCAGGAAATCCGCGATACTTGCCCTTAGGTGCTCGCCCTTGCTAAATGAGCGATTACAGAAACGGCATTGCATGATTGCAGTAGGGGATGGAAATTGACAATGTGGAAAGTGAGTGTGGGACGGAGGGAGGAGGGGACAAGGGGAGCGTGTGGGGATGCAGCGACTATAAAGAGCTGCTCGCCTGTGGACCGAAACGCGCGGCCGGCACGAACTGCGGCTCCACCCTGCTGTTGAAAAACAACATACCTATAAATGGCGACACGCAAGTCCGTATGTAATCCTGAATGGTTTACATATGCATCAGTTCACCTCATGGCAGGCTGGCTATGTATCGATTCGTCATCAACCCAATATTATTATCTGATACAGACCGCGGCTCAATTCGTCCCTATCGGATCTTCCTCCGAGCTACCCCTATACACATATTTCCAGATGATATTGTGATGGATGTACAACTCGATCATACCTTGTGAAAGCTCTAGTGGTCTTTCATTGCCGAGGAACATTCATGATGACTTCTTTTTATTGACATCAAACCATGTCACAGGCTATTTGACTGTTGAGAAAAAAAGGTCTCATGTGGAGATCGTGGGGCGCTATGTCCGATCAGGAAACAGACTTTAGAGCTCAGACCGTGGGGACATCCGTCCAATTTCTTTGATGTATAAGACTAGAATCCTCCGGCAAAAGGCCCGATGCATCATAGCATACGAATCCGGCGGGTCACTCACATGGTCACTCGCAACTGGTGGTCTAATCTCGTGTTTGATTCGAGACGGAGGTTGTTTGAAGATACAAAAAGTTGGAACAGTCCAACGAGATATTCTTTGATGCGATGGTTATGATATCAATGGGTTTGTTGCTACAAGACCAGGCTAACACTACTTTACAATTCAGTATTTACACTTCTTGGGTCACATGATGGCAGCCTGACTCTTTACCGACTCCGGTATAGACGGCTCATACTACTACAACATACGACTTTGACAGGCCTCTCAGCATACCGTCGCATATCCTAAAGCATCCTTCCCCTAACAGGCATCAAACCTCCACTATTGGGCCCCTGTACGCTTTGTGGGCGTATACAACATAATATACAGTGCTGAAGATCATAGTTCCGCCCAGCATTAGACAGCTGTAGTTCATTGTGTTGGCCGCCACGGGGGTCTGCGACGGCCAGAAAGAGAAGAAAAAGACGACTCCGATGTATGCAACGCAAAATATATTGTTCAA
Organism: Pseudovirgaria hyperparasitica; assembly: GCF_010093815.1. Taxonomy (NCBI): domain Eukaryota; kingdom Fungi; phylum Ascomycota; class Dothideomycetes; order Acrospermales; family Acrospermaceae; genus Pseudovirgaria; species Pseudovirgaria hyperparasitica. The sequence goes on from NW_022985553.1 coordinate 1,161,790, forward strand.
AGTGCCACCAAGGTTGTTGAAGCGCCATGGTCCCCACGTGAGCTTCGAGCCAGGAATGTTGATGAGGCCGGGGTCCGTAGTGAGCTTGTTGGGCGAATATATGTCGCCTCGTAGTCTGCGCCAGAGAAATAGTGCCGTGACTATGAGGTAGGAAGCGAATATGGCCGCGACTGCGAGGGAGACTATGTGTGTGAATACGATGGTAGATCCGAGGATGATGAGCGCTTGGAGACACGCTAGAATGGCAGTGGTTGCTACAGCAGGCAGGGGAATAGAGGTGCGAGGGTTGATCTGTGATGTTAATCAGTGGCTGATTCAGACGAACCGAAGCATAGTCTTGCTTACATGCTCTAAGTACCTCCATCCTGGAATCATTCGATCTCGAGAAAACGACCAGAGTAGACGCGACGCAGATGCCATTATTCCCACCAGAGCATGGAGCATCATGAGCGCAATCAAAGACGACATGGCCGCAGCCCCAGCTCTCGACTTGACAGCTAGTAAGAAGATTTCCATAAATCCATAGCCTGTAGGGCTCGTCAATTCAACCTCGCCGATGCAGAAGAGTGCCGCAATCGCAATGGCAAATCCTAGAGATCCGTTGATCCCTATCGCTGTCAAAATCGAACGTGGAACGACTATTTGCGCATTCTTAATCTCTTCGCACATCTGCACAAATGTGAGTTATAATCACAAGATATAGGCACTACTTACGTGTATGGCTCCGTCAGCACCTAAACACTATCAGTATTATCAACCATTGAAATGCACTCTTGACTTACCAAAGAACGCAAAGACATTACCCATAAGACCAACAAAAAATGACACTCCCTGGGTAGGCCAATTACCCCCATTTTTAAATGTCAGGAAGACATCCGATGCCGATCCGTGAGGGCCCATGATTACCAGTGGTATTAGAATCGCGAAAAATCCGGCACTATGTAGGATGAATGTAGAGCTCTCAAATTTGGGTAGAATGCCAGCTGGAGCGGTGTTGATGACCAAGGAATACAGTATGCATCCGAAGTATAGTAATACAGCATGCCACGTCTTTGGCGCGTAGGAGGTCGGACTACTCAAGATTATGATACCTTGTATCATCGTGGCTGCGAGGTTGGCTGTAGAGGCAACAACAGTTTGCCATCCTAGCACGGTAAGCCATCCTAGAATTTGATCAGCAGCTATCGTAAATGGCATATCCATCTGCGGCCAAGTACCTGTGGTGTAGCTCAAGAACTGCTGGCAGCTCTCAGGGGCAAGCATTGCGACCCAGTGATACTGTCCACCAGATGTGGGCGCCCTGAATATCGTTGAGCATTGGTTCTCCGAAAGGAGCATTTCTTGTCGTAATCTTACATTGAAGCCATTTCAGAGAGCGTAACGAAGGTCGAGAATGTCCCAGCCCACACAAGAAGGTAGCCATATATAACTCCCGCAGGCCCTCCACTAGTATGCGTCTCAGCAGGTGATGACTGGTTCTCGCATATGCCACTCACTTCGCGTATCCTGTATTGAAAAGACTGCACAAAGAGTCAGTCTCAAGTTTCAAAACACAATCTCAGTGATAATGCTAGACTGACGCTAGAAAGCCCTCCCATGTGATCAATATAGTGCATGAAAATCCCAAGATAGACATAAAACCAAACTTCCTCTGTCGATCGTGTCAGTACCTCTCTACTATCCAATGTGACCGGTGATTCGAACCTTCAGCACAGCCTTTTTTCCCAGGCGAGTAAGGGCAGCATTATCCCGAACATCCAGAGACAATGGTACATATTCTCTTTCATCACCGGAACCTTTCTGCAGCTGTCCGCCAGGTACATCCGCCATCTTGCCTTGCGGTCGTGCAAATCCAGAAAGAAAGGAAGACAGCCTCAAAGCCTTGCGTAAGAAATGAACGAACTCGTAGCCTGGAATGTAAGCAATAATGCCAGGGTAGGACCGCAAAAGCGGGGATACCCAGATTATACTGCGTCGAAGGGTCGTGGAAAAGGTCGGCGAACCCGATGGGCCCTTTTTTGTGACGAGGGTAGAGATGACGCACAGATCTTGTGCAGGGCCACCTTTACAAGTCAAACCGACTAGAATACTACAGTGCGCGGAGTGTGAGTCCGTGCCACAGTTGAACAAGGGATTAAATATCACGCCACCCACGATCGGAGGCGAAGACCACTTCATATCTTAGCCCATCTCTGCAATATTCAACAGCTTCCTATTCTGACTTGGATGTTAGTGATGCCACAATCGCTTCACGGGGCTGAATACAGTCCCGTCTGCCATGAAACCACAGGGTTATCAGGCATCAGTATACTGGTATCGTGAGCCTTATAGGTAACATACTTTGAAGGATTTGAATTTTATCATTTTTCTGCGAAAGCTACTCATTGAATTGTTCTCATGGGCGCATTGAATCTGTGATGAAATGAATGCTCACATAACAATATCAGTCAAAGCCTGAGAATCAAGTAGAAAATGCGTGATTCATTATTCATTATAATAACTAGCATGACCTCTCCACACGATCTCGAGTAGCTTCTACCCCGACGGAGCTGTGGTTAGTCTGTCTACTAATAGAGGTTTTGCTGAGATAATCCATTTCAAGCACTGTATCATGCGTGTTTGAGTGATTCGCGTGCTTGTTTACAATCTGCTGCGACCAAACACCATAACTTTTACTGATTTGTGAAGGAGCAGATCTACTTAGTCGACTCTCGCCTCTCCGCCTCGCATCATCCACCCGTATGAAGCCCGACTCTAGACTTGTGACAAAAGGCCGTAGATATACGACACAGGTCGAGACGATGCAGGTGAATTGTGCGAATTGCTGGCAGACTATCACTGGCCAGAAGGTGTAAAGACGATCACCTTGATAGTCAACCCGTCCAAGGCAGACTATCTCCGCGATGAGAGATCCTATAACACTACCTAGGGTTAGAATGCTCGTTGAGCGATTTGCGTTTGTGAGGTCTGACCTGGTTCTGCAGAAGAAGGTTGAAGCTAGCGAGATTCGCTTCTTCGTAGGCATGTTTAGTTGAGCTATGATGGGGCATGGGAGGATCATTAATGCTACTTCCGTGAAAATATTAGCTGTTTCTATGTAGACTCGTGCTGCATACTGGCTACATATCAGTGTCTGTAGAGCCTTCTATAAGGTTTGGACCTACGCTGTTGATACATTTCCCATCAATGTAATCCCAACTTCGAGGTGGATCACACTCAAATGCAAGAACCAGCCCTGATGTCAGAGCCCATATGGCGACAAATACTGCAGTGGCAACAGCATAATGACGAGCATGGGCCTTGGGGGTCAACGAATAGATCATGGCCGCCATAGATAGTTTCGCAAAACAGAGGCTGACAATATACAGCAAGCCTGCTACATACTGGGTCTGGTCAAATTAGCTGATGGGCAACGCAGTTTGCGATGTCTTATCCATCGACATGTACGCATACCTGAAGCTGTGTAGACATGGCTGCAGGGTCCACTGCTGCATGAGGCTGACCAAAGCCATTGTGTGTCGATTCGAAGACCAATGCTGTTTGTGCTATAGCGAACACCTTCCTGATGTCAGATGGATTCTTTTACACTGACAGGTCATGAACTCACAGAGCTGATAATAATGAAGTAATCATCGGTATCGAAATGACGAAATTTGTAGAGTCTTGAGACTATCCGAATCGCTAAAGTGACGAATGTCCAAGAAAGAAGCATCCAGCTCAGAATACCAACAAGTGGTCCATAGTTCGGCTCAATATCTGCCATCTGGCTGGAGTGAGGTTTACCTCAACAAGGAAATCTTCATGTATATATCGAGCGCGAGGCTACGGTGCGATTGCAGTATTATCATATCTCTTAGACGGGCAAACGCTCGGAGCCACTTCTCGGGCCATGCCGCATCGGTAACATATTGCTGGAACTTGCGGTGTGAATGCCTATCGGCCCGACAGTTTTACTTTTCTATTGGCTTATCTGGCTACATGCCACGAAAGTCGCAATGTGACGCACGCAATGTCGCGATATCTGATCGAACAAGATGAAAGTCAGACAGTATGTTTGATCAGACCACGCCCTAGAACCTACTCTAATCTGAATCTCTAGTCTATAGTCCTGTCAGCATCTCTGCAATCAAGAATTGACAGGTGAGCCTGGTCTACGTACTTATAGATGGATCATAATAACGCCGAATGCTCCGTGCCAATCACATCTCATATGCATGACACAGACAACAAGGCGTCCAAAACACCTGACAACGGCCTACCCGTGCAGACGGTATCCAGAGTATTACGCCACAACCGATAGGTTGCCTAAGTGTTGGTTTTAGTCGATGCTTATGACAACTCACCGTCCTGCCTACTCTGGTACTGACTAGACCTAAATCAATGCTAGAGTGTGGTATGATCAAGTGTCTTGCCAATGACTAATACAGAGCACCTCACTCCTTTCCACAATGGGTAAAGGATCTAAAAGGCCTAAGCTTACACCTTTATAGGAACTATTGACTTTGAGTTGCTTGTTCTCATAGCCCAACACCAGAGGAACTAATCGGATACGCTTAGTGACCGCCCGCCACCCGTGATGCGAAACATTCTAGAAACAGCAGGTCACCCCACATGAGAACACAGACGTTGTCACCCCTTCTAGAAACTTAGTACTAGTTCTTGGGGACCGAGCCAAACTTGAACCTACTATCTTGGCTTTTCGGCCAATGCTAGTCTACATCACGAAATACATACGAGACCTTCGTATCGGGATTTATCCTATGCCGAATGTAGCATGTCAGCGTGGTCTAATAGATAGAATGGAAACAACTAATGATACCCCTGTAGCCTTAGAGTATATTACCCTCTAGAGTACCAGAGAACGAACTGATTAGTAGCGAATGAAAAGCCGTGAAATGTTGTGAAATCAAATAATTATGGACGAAAAGCTGTCAGTCCGAGTCGTGGTGACATTCATCATGCTGAATGGACGAGAACAACGAAAGTCACGACCGACATCAGAAGGAGAACGACTTGATCATCTCGTGTAACAGTCTCCTTAACTTAATCCTATCTCCTGACTGCTTCCACGACAGCCCAATACATAAAATAAAGCCTGAACGATCTTCAGACTCAAGGACTACTGAAGGCTAAAAGAGCGTCTTTTCAAGAGGTATGAGCTGTTGTTAGTAGACAGGGATACCCATTGAGAACTTCTATGACTTCGCCATCATAAATTGGCAATGACGTCGATGCGATTTATCGACGAGATGTGTAAGTGGACAGTGTCAGAGATGAAAGGGTGAGTCACTATATAGCGGATTCGAGTACCCTAAGAGTTATTCTCTAGGGGATGTGGAGGGAGATCCGAGGTAGACCTTCAGCCTCCATGCGCCAATTTTTGCTCTATCCATCATCCTTATCCTTCCACGTGGACTCTAGCATGGGTCCACAGAAGAGGTTCTCCAGAAACCTTCCAGGAATTTCTATAAATACTCCTTATATGGCGCTACATGGGTGTTTGAGATGCTATATTGACATCAAAGTGGACTAATGTCGTAACACTGCAGAGGAGTAGTCTGATGTCATCAAAATCGTTGGAAGAAGGGAATACCGTTGCAGCTACATGCGTAAATTCATGCCGCCTGTGGATCCATGGTTAGGCTAGCACTTGGAAGGCTGCTTGCTCATCAAGTCATATATCATGGCCAGAAATTCATGAGCCTTGGCTCTTTTGACATCAAGGGTGCCGATGTATCTGAAGGTCTGCTGATCGCTGTGTTGACCTTCTCGCGAAAGTTGAGACCATTACTGATCTGAACATCTTACTCAAGTCCAAAAGGGCCAGGAAAAGAGCCCTCCAAGAGTTGCATGATCATGTCTGAAGTCGTACTATCGTAAATACCATCGCCCTTGCCGTCGTCGCCAAAGCAGACCCAACAGCAAGCCCTAAGAGGTATCTTCTGTGCGTTCATGTTCAGATCTATCGTTCATGCCCTGCGAGAGACAAGGTCAGTCATCTCTATGTCTTTCTACTGTACAATCACCTGGTCCACCAGAGACGGTCTACAGCTTAATATATCAAAATGGAGCTGCCCTGACGTGATGAAATAGCGGAGTGCTTGGGCGCATCATTAGGGCGAGCAACCTTGCCAAACATACGTACTTTTCGTTTACCCAGATTGAGATTCTATGCTTCGTCAGTCACCATGAGCGAATAAAGCTTTCGAGATTGCCCGATTAAAATAGCCCACTTAGAGAGCTATATTGTTCCCAGCATGCGAGCTTAAAGCTAAATTTAGAACGCGAGAAGTGGGCGCTCATCTAACGAAAAGTGGGTATAAGTGGCCCAACAACCAACACATGGAAGTAATCCCGCTGATTAGATTAAGCTTGCAAGGTCTTGGCAGTCTCCGACGGACGTTGAGCTTTGGTTCTTTAAGCTCGTTACGGGACTTTGTAGACCTCTAGGTATAACTTGTATGATACTGGCCAGGGCGGAGACATTGATTTTTTAGAAGTACAACTTGTCCTGGTGGATGTGTACAATCTTGCATGCGTATGAGTTATCACCGTCATGTGAGCTACATACCTCTAAAGACAGATAGGTTGTTGCTAGCATTGGTGGAATGATAAGGATTCCGTCCGTAGAAGGGACCAATGCACGATATTGGTCTAAGATACAGCGAAAGATCTAAAGCTGATCAAGGACAACCAACTTCATCGGTAATATCATCTATGCCTCATTTAATTGAGCTCGGACGTGTACATGCAAGTGAGCGGGGTAGAAGGATGGAATCTGAAACGTGGTGAGACGCTACCCGTGCCGCCCCGTGACTTCGCCAATGTCAGTTTTTCGAGGCAATCGCAGAAAAGTGGACAATGTATCGGTTTTTCCAACTTACATTGATTTGAAACCCAATACGGCGGGCAATCCCTCGCAAGAGCCTTCCAGGACAATGTCTCCTATATCACAGACCACCTCCTCGGATCTCCCCTCCAATCCAACAGACGATGAACCTCCAGCCTCATGCAAGCATCTTGGCGTCCCACGAAGCGCTTCATACGAGACCGTACTCCGCGCATGTCTGGCTAAATACGGCATCGAGAAAGATCCAGATAACTATGTACTGTTCATCATATATGGTGACAAGGAGCATCAGGCTACAGCTGATGAGCGCCCATTGGTTACTTTCGAGGACTTGGAGTCGAAAGGCTATAGGCCGTCATTTATGTTGAGACAACACAATGAGAGGAAGTTATCGACAGATAAACATATGGATGGCTAGATGGCACGGGTCCCGTATCGTTTCACTCTCTACGAATACGTAGGCTTCGTGTTGTTCCTAGTTCCTACAGCTAGCTCTACAGTTGACTAGCCTTGTAGCGTCAACTATGGCCAAGTTGGAACGACTTAAAATCCCGTGCACTATACTTAGATACAGGGATAATCTCGGCGAAATGTTGATTACAGAGGACAGTTTACAAGGTACAACTATCGGCTATATGCTTAATTTGAGATTGTCTTATATCTTCCCAGTATTGCGTGGACAGTTACCCTGAGTCCGATAATTAGAGTACCCATCCTGCACCAGGCCATCGGTCAGATCAGAAATATACAGATGTCAACATTCTCAGTATATGTCTAGAACATCACCATTGTTGGTATGTCACTGGCGCCACCGCCGAGCTTTCCCAATGAAAGAGTAGCCATATGCAGCCTTGGTCATCCCAAACGACTCGCAAGCCGCCAGTAACGATCGAACCGAATGATTGAAAGTCATTGGTTTGGTACGCATAAATCACTTATTTACTCATAGAATCTGCCCCAGAATGTCCAGGATGTGGTAAGATTCTGCCATATCTGTGAATGACAGACAGAAATCGTTGTAACTTCGCTGCATTTTGCAAAAGGAACGTGCGAAGCCAAACATAGTGGTAGTCGTAGGAACTGGCTCCAGGACAGAGAACTGGGGTCATTCACGTACCGCGTACTCTAGTCGATGACAATTGTATTGGTTTTTAAGTCTGGCTGATTCTTTCATCGAATACAGATCTTCATTCCTTTGAAGACTGACTAGCAACCTCTATGTTATAATCGATAAGCTACCGCATAGTTTACTAGGAGCTCTGAATTGATTTTGAGCTACTTTAGGAGCCGACGAAATTCCCAACACCTCAATATGTTCTGAACATGTCTCAAGGACGAACAAGAGGTTGAGATGTCTGTCTTGTGAATGTCTATCTTGTAGATATTGAAGCATGGTACGGCGTTGAACAGGGTATCGAAATATAAATCAGATACCATACTATTAGCGTTAAAGAAGAGATCAATTCTACCTTCTCGTGGTCGTAGGTCTCTCGAAAGAAGTCATGTAGGCATATCGCAGTGAACTATTAAAATAACCGCTGATTTCAGGATCTCAGCAAATGGCTCACACATCATAGATTTCAAACACAAGTATTAGACCCAAGGTTTTAATTTGCCTCCAGGAGATATGCCTAGTATTAGTTTGGCCGCAGACTTTGGGGACATACATAGTGAGATCGATGCTATATTCCATGTAATACACTACTTATCCCACCATGACAGAGGGTTTAGTTCAGAGTAGAGTGAAGATCATTTCAATGCTTGATTTATAATGATGGCTCGATAAAGTGAGATGGACGATTCTTTCCATCAATTCGACTTTGTCTAATCGGCTCTACCTGTTCATCACCCTATGAGGCTGGTAGTGGTGCAAGGCTAGGGAAAGGCAAGTATGTTAGTATGTCTGAGGAACGCACACAGTCGTATATGACAAGATACTAGGTCATGAGCGTAGCCAGGCCTCTAATCTCATGCTTAACATCATAAGCCCATGATGTTGAGATAGACGGCACCATTTGTACTACGCACAGTATGTAGTGTTCTCATACCATTCCCTGGCGTGGATATATGGTCATATTCTGATTCTATACTAGGTAGAATTAGTTTACTACTGATTCACGCCTATAAGTTTAGATCCTAGAAACATGAATTCAGCAAAGGATCTAGAGGTTCAAGAACGCTTGGCTGTTAGAAGTGCATCGTATTAGATATAATAGAGCTGCAAAAGTCATCGCAAGCTACCTGGATCACGTCGGTCTTGAGCATAGGCATTGAAAAGTGCACGCATTTCATGGAGGAACTTAAGCTTCTTTTTCTTCCCCTATTATGAAGCTGTGATGTTTGTCTAAGGGCTCAGTTTAAAAGTCTCTCGGCGTAGATATCTCCAGCATTGATCATTGGAACGGGCCGAGATATGCACGTATGTTAAGATGTTCTTCATCGTGGAATTTTGATACGAGGTGGGGTTCTGGGATCTATTTCGTTCACGGTCTAAGCACTAGTAACAAAGATGCAGTCCATAACACTAATTGGAGTTCTATCTCTTTGCTAAATTGAAGAGCAAAGATCAAAATATGAAATTCAATCTAGTATACTAACGGAATTCCCTACATCAGAGTAGTTCGGGATCAACACGAATGAAATCCCAGCCACTTGGCTCTCCAGTAGTCTGACCTACACTACGTTCGTCATCCCGCACAGCGATAGGGTTATAAGCAGACATGTACTCCGACATGATTTTGAATCCCCCAGCTTCCAGTGGAAGGACATTGATCCATTCAAACACGCCATGCTGTCTAGCTGTCGCTATCATAGTTCCATCTATTCCATCGTGTCCGATATAGGTATGAGATGCGGTGTTACGAAATCCAAGACGACCTCGATCTTCTACACACTCCCAGAGACAATGTCCTTGTAGACTGTAGCAACTCTCTAGACCGAGGCGACCACCAGTTAGGGTAAGACATTTGCCCGTGTCGCGATGCATGATGTAGAATTTACCCCCACTGTAAGGACCAGCGCTTGCATAGCCTTGGTCTGCTTCAAGGGTGGCGGGAGATCCAGGTTCTGGTGATACTCTATCTTCTTGATCGAAGATGCTGTCCTCTGGGGTGTGGAAGGCCATCTTAATTGTTATATTAGAGTACGCCTCGTTGATATGCAATCGTAGGTGAGACTAAATTTGTTAGAGCTGTGAGGTTGGTAAATTGTTCGACCTACCACTAAAAGAGTATTGAACTTGGTAGAAGAAGCAAGGTATTAGGTAAGAGAAGGAATAAGGTAGATAGAGGAAAGAGGAAGGTAAGGCAATTATCGATTATGCTTGTATAACAGGAGTGCGCCATGAATTCACGTGATGTATGTTCTAATAGGGAGTTGAAATCACCAGTTTCCGACCTCTGTAGTGAAGCAGAGTTTGCAGTTTACATTACCTACAAACTAGCAGTGTCTACATAACAAAACCAACAACACTACTGATAGATACTTTGTAGCTCGCTTACAGCATCTTGGAAACAACAATAAACCAGTTTATTAAAGATATTACGCGTAACCCGAAGCAATCTAAACGTAAGAACATGGTCTATTTTAATCGAAATTAGATTCCTGGCTCTACACACTAAATCCTTTACTTCACTCCCTATGTATTAGAGTAATAGTGTTTCGAAAGACAATCTAGCATAGTGGTAATGAGGCCCCATGACTTGGATCCGCTGAGGGATTACAAATTACGTAGGTTCGAGTTACTAATAACAGGTTGTATGCTCTCTAACGAGTCTAAAAGCATTATTCTAGCTTCATACTAGCATGGTGAGTGAAGGCTTCCTTGTCTGGCGGAAAGCGGAAATAGCTATAGACTAATTTACAGAGTTCCAGAGGGTGTATTATAAGGTGTAGAGCTTCAATATTCTTCTTTCCTGGTGGCCATCTCTCTAATCTAAGTATGTTCTTATAATTATAGCCCTGCGGGATACGGCCTTCTAAAGTATGTAGGGATATAGCGGATCCAAGCCGTCCCACGACAGAGTGAATGGAATATTAGATGCTTAGGAAATCAAAGAATACCCGAGAACACTAGTAGTGTGGCACAGAACACCAATCAAGATCTAGAGTGAAGTATTTGGCATGGCGTTTAGCAATGGTAGAACTTACTATAGCCGAGCTCGTTAGCGCACATTTACCTAGCTTTGAAAGCATGAAAGTAGAGAAACGGCGCTAGGCGGTAGGAGTAACTCTTTTCGATCGAGGGCTAGTATGTTTTATATTATAAATAGGTAATAATATAGATCGAGTCTTCTCTTACTATATAAGGCGCATAGCTATTAACTAGCGCTATAGATACTAATTAAAACGGATTTAGTATCCATAAGAGTAGTATAGAGATATTTCTCGCCGTTTGAAGATTAGATTAAATTGTATAGCTATAGCTATATAGTATTCAAGAATAGTATAAATAGATTAGAAGGAATTATAAGTAGTTAAAGAACTTATTATAATACTTATAAGAACTTTTTAAGAAGTTCTAGCTACTGTATAGTAAGTGTATTAAAATGGGAAAATCTTTCCTCCCTAAGGATTAATATTAAAGGACTCTAGAATATTTCGTATGATAGAACTACTAAGTAGAAATTAATAGTAACTAGGAACATTTCTATTCTCTATACTATGGGATCTCTATATTGCCATGCCCTGGTTGTAATAATACCTTATCTATCTAAGTAATGTTTTAAAAGTAGTAATGGTAAGGATCTCTATACCTATGGTAGATAATAGGTAGAATGGAACCTAGTGTTCTATAATAAACAGACTAAGTGTAGTTCTAGTAGGGCTAACTTCTTTCTGCATGAAGAGATATAGACTGGCAGTTAGCTATATATACTAGAGAACGCACTATGATCTACTAAACGCATCATATACTAATAAGCTGAGTACAACGGTCTATATCTGTGAGTCCCATAACGGTCACATACACAGGAAGACTAAGCTATGTAACGGTAAATTCTCAGCACGATTCTCGGATCGATGTAAGCAAGATTTAGGCTGGGAAGCTAGGAAGTGTACCTTTAGTTCCAGTTCGCGCGATGAACTCATTTCCAGTCGGTTTATAGGGTATTTTGAGAGTCTTAATAATCGAATCTAAACGAGAGGAAGTTTTCATACAAGAACGCAGCTCGCTGTATGAATTTAGCTTTATCAATTTGGTCAACCATTTAGGCCTAGCGGCATCATGGTTGAGCATGAAGATATGCCACACTGCATATTTGGCGGATCCATCCGTCGTTTTCCTAGAACCTGACGAGCTTGGCATTTTCCATCTCACGCGTGTGTTCTCACCCCAAATCTTCGATGGTTATTTTACCTCTCTACCTCTATATAGAGGTTTATATATTATAATATCTATATAGACTTATAGAGTAGAGTAAGACGATAATTCCTATATAACTTTTAAGCTCTAAACTCTTTAATTTAGTCTATAATAAGAGGGTTTAATTTCTTAGAGAAGAGGAAGAGGGTAGTTTTCCTAGAACCTGACGCGGTTTTCGCACGGGCCCTCTTCTAAGAACTTCTAAGAATATTTAAAGATTCTTCTCTATCTCTTTAAAGAGGCCTTATAAAGATAAAATAAGCTTATAGCTAGATAGAGATCTACCTAATTATCTATTATATCTACTTTTAATACTCTTATAGACTTATAGATAAGCGTAAAAGTAGAAAAGGCTTATTATAGGAAGATTAGGGGGAGAACACGCGTGTACCAGTCCTAGCTCGTCAGGTTCTAGGAAAACGACGGATTACCCACTCATGCCTTCGCTAACCTCGCCCGCCTCATTTTCGCCGTTACCTGGCCCGGCCCCATCATCAGAGAAGCCCCGACCATGATTTTCTTCTGCTAGGGATACAAGCTCGATCGGTAGTTCACGAGCGCTTGCTGTAAGCTCGCTGTTCTCAGCATCCCCAGCCTTTTTCCGTGCCTGCTTGCCTCCTCCCGTAAGATCTTCCAATGCGTCGCCGAGATCGGCATGCAAGATGTCATCTAGAGCGTTCTCTGCATTGTCCAGCAGACCGCCCTTCTTCGGAGCTCCACCAAGCTTTGGTAGTCCTGAGGATGATCCACCCAGTCCTCCAGCACCACTGGGAAGAAAGCCTGGTGCGATGTACTTCTTCGACTTGCCCGCAGACGCGACTAATGTTGCCAAGAGAGCAGAGCTTAAATCCAGGACATTGCTTGTTTTGAAAGAGTCAGGATTGTCAAGAAGTTGGAGGCCCATGCCGAAAGCTACGGACAAGATTGCGCCGGCTCCAGGAACAAAACCAAGTCCAAGGGTGACAACCTGCTTTACGATGTCTAAGATGAAAGAAGAGTACTTGTACGGTCGCCAACCGACTTCCACACCAAAAGTTGCACTCATCACCTGCGCTAAGTCGATCTGGCGGCAGAATGAATTGGATGGCATGTGATTCAGGGAGTTACTGTCACATTTCCATTTCAGACCCGCCCAGGCTTGTAAAACCATCTCATCGCCCTTGGTCTTAGATCTGTAGACTCCATAGCTTGGATTGCGCAGCTTTCGAGGAATGACTAGATACGTGATGATATCAGGGACCTTGAAGAGCCAACAAAGACCACGGTTGAGGCCGAGCCCGAGCTCTCGAGTGCATTCATGCGTACGAAGCTCGCCGACTGTGTTATAAGATTCGATCTTGGTTCGCGCTTTGAAGTCAATCACCACGTACGTACAGTAGTTGGGATAAGCTTCGTCAGTTTTCTGACATACGGGGAAATAGATTGCTCGGATTGGAATGGTTGCATCGATCCATAGCCACTGCGTTTTCGGGTCTTTGATTCTGACCGGACGAAGGATGTACTTCCTCGGGCCACCATTGTCTCGGTCACGCATCTCGTTCCAGTTCAGGCTGTTCGGATAGGTGGTGATTGCAAGCATCTTCGAGGGATCAGTGTCCTTGGTCTCACCTACCCAGAATCTGTCCCAGTTGCCAAATTGTGTATCATATTGACTGCCATATCCAGTTTTGAGATCAGATCGTGGATGGCCATAGTCATCGTTGTTGGCAACGACCCATCCATTCCACTGATACTCGATAAGAACGTGACTGTAGAAATCCTTAGGGTCTTCTGCAGAGAACGGAGCAAAATCATCGTTGTATTTCAGCGTCGATCGGAGAAAGAAGCATTCACCCTCGGGGTAGTAAGAAGCCATTCTAGTGCGAGTCTGGCTCGTGATAGTTGAGCCTGAGATGATTCGTCTAGGTACTTCGATGATAATAAAGCTGACACGCGAGCATAAGGATGTGAGGGTTGAGTGTTGGTTCTGGTGTTCTCAAAGAAGAATTTATATCATCTTTTCATTCATCAAGGTACTATATCCTGGTAACAGCATACATGAGTCGTACTCCGACACTTAGAACAGATAATATTTTGTGAGCTCGCAAAGTGTGATTATTGGTCTTGACTCCGAGACTAGTGAGCAAGACAAGAAGCTCAAAATGCTCACATCTGCATTAGCAGAAGTAAGCCAAGCGCTACTTTTCGTGGGGGTATGTTCATTAAGCACAACACAAGTGAATGGACTAGGCGCCATACTCCGAAGGGAGTGTGGCATTCTTACGCTATTGGGTAATTAACGGAAGGTCGGAACAAGTACGGGTCGAACCCTAGATCTCGTTCCGGATTATCGGGATGTGCGTGTCGTCGAGAGTGGGGCTATAGTAGCAGATCCTGAGATCGATGAAAAATTATGCCCTAAATATCGGAGATCGTGATGCACAAATGGACCAAGGTGACAGCAGAGGGTATCAGGACGACCCGAACGTATTGATGTATTGCTCAATGACCGGACCCCACACTTACTTACATGGATAGAACATGCAGTCATTACGATAAGCCAAGCGCTGCGTCGGAAACCCAATGAGTACCACCTGCACATCTGTACCCATCTGCCAGCTTGATCCATCGGAAACCTGCGACACATACCCCCATTTGCTTCAGCTTCCGTTGCGCCTGAGCTTCTTTCTGTCTCTGCTCCTCAATCTTTCTTCGTTCCTGCTCTTTCCTTCGCAGTTGCTCTTCCATTTCTTGCATCTTTTTAACACGCTGTATCCGCTCAAGTTCGAATCTACGACGTTCAGCATCGTCTTCATGCGATATAGCGGCATTCTCAGCATGCTGCCGTCGCTGATTATTTTCTGTTTCTTGCTTCTTCAGACATTCAACTTGCGCGTGCAACGTCTCGAACTCTGTAATCAGCTCGTGAAAAGACGCATTCTGTACCTCAGCAGCTTTGATCGCCCGTTGCAGCTCAGCCCACACAATATCCGAGACACCACTGTCCCGATTTGTTGAGGACTCATCTGTTTGATTCTCTGGAGTAGGAGGAGGCGGTTCTTGATGCGTCACTTCAGTCGAAGCCAGAGGAGCTGTAGAGAATATTGGAGGCCTAGGAGGCTCTAATGGCCGTTGAGGCTCAATTGGTGGCAAATCCCCTGGACTGGGACATTGACCTTCTCGTACAGCAGAAGGAAGACAAGAGCGTTCCGCAAGCATCCTTTTAACAGCATTGAGAATCATGTCTTCGGTTAGGACGAGAGAAGTTTGGCCCTGTATGTCCTTTGTGTTGATGGCGTCCCGGTAGACGTTCTTTGCTAAGGTCTCGACATCCCGCGCGTTTGCCCATCCATCCGTGTTTGTAAGATCACCAATCCGCGCCTTCAGCTGGGTCTCAAATTTCTTATCCGGTAGCTCTAGGACTCGAACATCGACGTGTTTCTTCCTCTTTAGCCTGGCAGAAAGAAGGTTGACGCAGTCCTCGACTTCCAGACCTTTGAAATGAACGGTCTCGGGAAAGCGGCTCAAGAGCCCCGGGTTAGATTGCATTAATTTCTTGATGTGTGTATCATAACCTGCTAGGATTACAATCAACTTCTGCGCAAAAGCTGGTTTTGTTAGCAAGTCAACGATTTCGTCCATGGCCTCAGTAGCGAATGATCCCTCGCCAAGGCGATATGCTTCGTCGATAAAGAGAATTTTGCCTAGGGCTTTCTCAAATAACGTCCTTGTCTTTGGCCCCGTTTCTCCGACATACCGACCAACAAGATCAGTGGCGGAGACTTCCAAAACCTCAGCTGTGGCTAAGAAACCCATATCGTAGTAGATCTTGCCCATCTTCCTAGCTGTAGAAGTTTTTCCGGTCCCTAGTAAGAATTTAGTTGTTGCTATACAATGATAATAAAGCTGATGTCATACCAGGAGGTCCACAGAAGCGAAAATTGAATGGTAAACTTTCGCGTGGGTCTTCACCTAGCGAGTTGAGGTTTGCAGTAATACGCTGATACCCTTCAAACTTTGCAATGAGATCTTCGCACCCAACTACATCTTGAAACAACATGCGCACATTGGTAGTAACAGAGCCTCCACGTTTGTAGTCTGGGTCAAAATCGGTGGGTTCCAAGATGTACTGCGTTGTTTTGTCCTTGATCTGGTTTCTCCGACGTCGTTGTTGGTGACGACCCATTGCAGTATTTAACAAAATGTCGACTGCTCCACCATTACCGAAGTTGGGACGGTTTCGTGCTAGTTTCAAAACCCCCATGGCAGTCTCTTTCCCAAGTGCACTAGTACTGAAACTCGAGGCATTGAGCTTCAACTCGAAAATCTGTTCCAATTCCGCGTCAGAAAAGTCTTCGAACACGAAGGCCTCGTCCATGGGAAAGCGGCGACTGAGCCCCGGATTTACGCTCTGGAGCATAGTCTCCATTTCCTCTTTGTATCCTAGAAGTAGCACAGAACGATCCTCTCCTGGAACGCTCTGTACTTCCGCCACTATGGTATCAATAACAGCACTTTTGTAGATATCGGAACCTCCTCCGCTGCCGCTGTTGCTGCCACCACTAGAAAGACCATAAGCCTCGTCAATGACTAGGACTTTCCCCTGAGTCGCTGCCAGAATGGCCTTAGTATTCCTTTCTGATGCTCCAAGTACATCACCAACAAAATCTGATGGATTTTTGATGACGACTAAACCCATTAGCGTTATACTATATGGCACTTGTATATTATTGCTTACCATCGCTACTTGAGAGCATGCCAATGTCAGCCAAGACTTGACCGTACAGTTTCGCGGCAGTTGTTTTTCCTGTACCTGGCGAACCTATCAAGATACGATTGAGATTGAATTTGATAAGAGGCTTTTCGGCCAACTCCCTCTCATAGTTGGATTGAATGCTCTCCATCAGTGCACTGATAGTTTCTTTGACTGATTGCAATCCGATCATTGCTTTGAGCTTCTTCCATGCTTGGCAATCTTCTAACTTTTCCCCGGGGTTAGGTCCTAGCAGGTCTTCATTTGATAAAAAATTGTCATCAGGTTGGGTTCCACCACGCCTCTCTAATTTCAGTCGTTCAGCCTGACGGCCAAGAGCCTTCGAAAGGGCGTTTTCGACGGCGCGAGCATTGCCAAAGCCTTCTTTGCCTCGTAGGTACCCGATACGTCGTGCAAATATGCGAGCGAACAGGCCGTCCAAGCCATCTTGAACCTTCATTCGTCCATTGTACCGCTTTTGTATCTGATAGACGAAGATCTGTCGAAGCTCCTCATCACTATAGTCCCCAAAGGCGAAAGAGTAGGGGAATCTGCTTGGAAGACCCTCGTTGTGAGCAAAGAACTTTTCCATTGGTTTGTTGTATCCAGCTAAGATGAAGACGATTTTACCAGTGAGATTTTCAATCTCAGCTAAGAGGAAGTCCAGCACGCTGGTACCGCCGATACCGGATCCCGAAGTCAGTTGATAAGCTTCGTCAATGAAGACAGCTCCACCACCTTCGTTGAGAACATCTTCGATAAGCTTTTGACATCCAGATACTCCGCTATTGGCAAGTCTGGCGCCTGTCGTCTCCTTGATGGTTGTACCCGGCAGAACGCCTACGCTCCCAAGAAACCGAGCGTACAGTCTTGCAAGCGTCGTCTTTCCTATGTTCATGACAACTGTCAGTATGCTCCACACGGAATGGGGTGTTAGTTCCGGGACTACATACCTGTCCCGGGATTCCCAAGTAGCGACACACCGAAACGCTCGCTCCTTAAGTCAGTTCCTTGTCTTATACAGGTGTCAATTTTGGTTTTGATAGTAAGCACCTGATTTTTGACGCTCTCTAGCCCACTCATCCCCATCAAGTCATCGAGATCTTTGCTGTCTGCATTTTCATGCTTCTTCTGGTACTCCCACTCTTCGCGTGCTTTAGAGTGAGGCTTAGTGCTATGTTTGTCTGAAGTGCTCGCAATCACCTGGTCGTCCATAGTCCCAGCGTTATTACTAGTAGATGACTGGGCCTGCGTGTCCTGGACCCTGCTAACTTGATCTTTCTCTTTCGCCATGGACTTCGTTGTCAAAGATGTAGTGGTGAGTTTCTTTGCCTCTTCAAGATCTTTCTTGCGTTGCCGTAGGTGACGCTGCTCTTCGGTTTCTTCTCTCAATTCTCTCTGCAAGCGCCGCTCATGAGCGATCTCGTCGTCAACCGTGGCCAACTCGCGGGCATAAGCGTCTTGTCTTCTTTGCCTTTCGGCAGTAAGTCTTTCGTCCCGCTGACGCTGTTTTTCACGTATTGCATCCTCGACTGCACATTTCCGGCAACGTGCTGTGTTTTTCGAGCATTGCCACGACATTTTGTGGCCTTTCGAGCATTTATCATGGATTACATGAGTACATTCAACCTTAGAGTGATCAGCCAGCTGATGGCACTTTTGGGGGCAAATGTGTATTCCGCAATTAAGTATGACGGTACTATTGTCATGTGTTATAAGATGAAAACCCATATATACGTAGAAGACGACGTACCAAGGTTCAGAGCATCCTCCATCAGGGCATTCGTTCTCAAAGTCTTCGCCAGTTTTCAAGACCGTAGCTTTGGCAGGGTGTCGCTGGCATCTCACAGGTAAGCCATCAAAAACTTGGCCAGCATCACTCAACTGCTGCATGAAAGGGCCCCAAACCGACTTGCCTTTCCTGCTGCTCACAAAGGTATCACTATTGCCTATCATTATGAGACCATCCCGTGCGCGAGAAAGAAGCACGTTAAGCCGCTCAGGTGCAGACATGAATCCGATATCGCCTTCCGGGTTGCTACGTGTAAGACACACTATGATGAGATCGCTCTCCTCGCCTTGGAAGTTGTCTGGCACGGCTTAGAAAATCCCCGACTGAATCAAGCCATATATCACAATCTTGACTCACCAATTGTAGACACACGCAATTTTGTCTTCTTCGCAGATGCGCTCGCCTTGGGCACTAACCCAGCTCTGACAAGATCAAATGAATCCAGATCGTTCAGTACCGGATCATGTTCTGTCAGGAGCAATTTCAACAGAAGACCTAGTTGACCCAAATACGGCGTGAGAACGACTTGTTGATCGGTGCCATAGCCTTGCTGCGCCAAATATCGGACGACTTTAAGGACCATTTCAGCCTCATACAAATTCTGGCGGCTGA
This sequence comes from Pseudovirgaria hyperparasitica, assembly GCF_010093815.1. Lineage (NCBI taxonomy): Eukaryota > Fungi > Ascomycota > Dothideomycetes > Acrospermales > Acrospermaceae > Pseudovirgaria > Pseudovirgaria hyperparasitica. Next base: position 1,181,138 of record NW_022985553.1, read on the forward strand.
CTTTTGACCCCTCATCGCGTCGATCCCTAATCTTATCTTGTTGGAGTTCAGGCACAGAATGCTTGAGAAACACAACGTTTGACTGAAGTCCACGGATGGATGGCCGGTTCATCGTGCTAGTTGCGTCTTCGAGGTTCGGATATGTAAGTCGTCTAACTAAAGTAGAAATCTCAGGGCGCATGCGATGCTGTTTAGCCAAAGTGGAATGCGGGAAGCCATTCAAGACTAGGCGTTCGAAGAGAGATCTATTGAGGTCGTATCCGTCACCTTTCTCGATAGTCAGGGCATAGTTGTTCACCTTTGGACGAAGTTGCTTGTGGTCGCCAATCAGTACTAGATGCTTCGTCTTTGCAGAAAGTGCTGTAAGGATATGCGCTTCAAGTATCTCTCCGGCTTCTTCAACCAACACAATTCCAGGTTTTGCACTGAGCAGCTCCTTTGAGTATTTTGCCGCAGCAGTTGTAGTACAGCCAATAATTCGCTTTGATGCAATGATCTCGGCATGTTTCTGTCCTTTTGATTCAGTGAACTGTTCATAAGCTTCACTGTAATCATGTAGCACATCTTGCAGGAGAGTGGCCCCTTCCTTATAGAATTCAAGTGTCCATCTATCGTAGCATTCCCTTCGAGCAGCAACATCCATGCGCCAGACGTTTTCGAATTCTGTATTCGAGGCATCATTGAAGATCCCTCGATCTTGACCTGCCAACCATTGGTCCAGAAGGTAGAATTGGTCAACTTCTTTCCCTTTTCGCCCTATTCTTCTCATTCCGTCATCGCTACTCGGAACACTCAGGGCATTGTAGAAGTGATAGTCATCTGAACACTCGAGATAATTCATGATTTCCTCTTTAGGTGCTCTCAAGTTCCTGAAATCTGCGGACTGCTTTTCAAGCCTGTCGTCGAGATTGTCTACTCTTTCCCGACGGGAGTTGAATGTATGCCACTGGTCATGGGTTCGACGATAAGACGAGGATTGCTCATAGAGGGATAATTGCTTAGTTGCCTCCGTCGACTTCGATCCAAGGCGAAGCATTACACTTTCAGGAACGCCAATCTTCATAATGTCGGCGAGAAATTGATCCAGTGCATGATTCGTATACGTCAGAACTAGTATTTTCTCATCGGTATGGTGAAACAGGACCATAATCAGTAGTGCGCCAATGAACGATTTACCAGTGCCTGTAGAGCACAGTTAGAGTGGCCTAAAATAAATGCTTAAGCCTTACCTGGAGGTCCTTGAATCAGGCTCACCTGGTTCTTCAAACCGGAGATAAGGGATTGTATCTGCGAAGGATCTAGATACACGTCGATACAGAGACGGAGGAGCGTACGCAGATTTTGACCAGAACACGATTCAATATCTTCAATGAGGTCAAGGGGAGCAAAGGGTGATTGAGCTACGCTACGGATGTCATCGCTTTGGAGGAGCTGACCGGATAATGGCAATGATGTGATCTGTTGTAGCCTCCTGAGAATTGGGTCGTACGCGAAGTACGGTGTGTCGACTTGAACGAACTGGAGGTTGTCTTGATGAGTCATCTTTAGAGTGAGTAGTGTTTTAAGCATTGCGGACCCCCCGAATACTTGCAGTAATAGTACTGGGGGGCTCTTTGCTAGGAAGTCCGTATTTCGTTCTACAATGGCAAATGCAACAATCTCATTTGACGCGAGAATGCAACCGAAAGAGTCGTGTTTCAGTATGTTTTTATTCTCTTCAAAGAAGCGCTTACGAGCCTCCAGATCGTAGGGCAGCTTAGGAAATCCTTTGTAGCACCGCAGCGCAATCGAAGCAGGCCTTCTTCTGGTGTCGCTGCCGCATTGTATCCCGTGAAACACCAATCCTCCCAGACTCACAGAGGCTCGCCGCCCTTGTTTACGTCCCATCGCAACTTTTAGCTCCTCGCGTAATTCTGCCAGCATATCCTCTCTCAGGAGACGAAACTGGTTGTCAACATGGACGGCCGCCCGCTTATCAGGTTCTACAGCGAGAACTGAATCAGCTTGCAAGTAGTACGCCGGGTCCCTTGAGAGAAACTCATCAGCGGTTGGGAAGATAGCAATCTTGCGATAGTCCTCAAAGTCGTTGTCGTGACGGCCGCCAGGCTTGATGATAGCCCCGGAGTAAACTCCTGATCGTTTGCTGTTGAGCACATCTTGAATTTTGTACGCGACACTGCGAATGTCAGAATTTGATGAGGCTAATAGCCCGCCCCCAGCTGTGAGAGATTCTTGGGATATTTCAATGATATCTGATGGAATGGAAACAGTCGAGAATGAGATTAAGAGCAAATGAAGAAGGGTCGCAAACGCCTTTGTGCCGTTTTCTGAAAGGCCTCGGTTGCGGAAAGCTCCTACTAGCGCCACCCAAAACGTCGGCGGGTCAACCACGACCATCAGCAGATCTCGCAACAGCTGTCCACCACAAAGTTGTTTGATTTCGTCGGATGCGAGAGACAAGAGGAGCTGAGAGCCTGTCTCATTCATGAATTGCGGCGTGATGTTCACACGAAGGGTCATCTTCAGCGCCTGCAGACCGTTCTGCGATGCCGCAAGCCTTTCGAACGAGCTGATCCTATCTTCTGCTCCAAGGAGCGACCGAACGAACAGTTCTGCTTCATTGGAACTTTTAATCGCTCTGGACCCGCCAACAAAGCTCAAGAATACTTTGCGTAGCCTAGCCACGTCAATAGCTGAAGCAGTTTCGTTCGACATTGTTTCAAAGAATGAGTTGTGATTGAGTGCTAAACGACACTGTGAAGCCAACTCTGGTTGCAATATAATCCAATGAGTAGGATAAGATACCTATACCAACCCCAGCCGTGTTGCAATCTCTCACTACATCAGCATAGAAAAACAACTAAGGTGATACAGGTCCATAGTGTATACGCATCCCATGGACCATGGGACACAGCCTGACAACCCCAGCCTGTGCCAGCGCAGAATGAAATATACCTAATGGTCGATCCTTTCTCCAACTAGCCTTCTCATTAAGCTAGCCTTCTCATGAAGGTAAGGCTCCGCTGGTGTCGGGTAGAACAGTATGCATGAATGAGTCTTTGTGAACTCTCTGTCGTGCCAGGTGTGTGCGACCGGAGATGCTCTAGCACATCAGCAGGGATCTATCACTACCCTGAAAATAGCGGTGCGTTGTGTGGTGCAAAGCTCCTAATGCCATGTAATGCATATATAACCATCCTCATGGTCATTACCATCATAATTACACGGATAGGCACACACTCGTAATCGATAAGTGCACACATGCCCCCCCAACAATTACACGGGACACACACACACGCATATATGTCGTCAGCTAGCATCGAAGGTTTACCTTCTACTGTTTCGCGTGGAAATCTCCTGCTTCTCTCACCCGAGCATCGCAGAATCGAATACAGAACTGGAAATGAGGTACGAAAGCCGCCCCGACCGAGCTTACCGGCCTAGTACTTCCTTCTCTAGGGGTAGTGGAGCTAGCTCTCGAGGTATCTTCAACGTCAGTCAAAATCGTTGGCGTCGAGCTACTGAGGAAAGGCCCCCATCACCTCCCTTGGGTCCGCTGCTGGAGACCGTGACTAGAGACGAGTTGATCTCTGAGATTTCCATGGGCGAGTACGAGGTCGCCGATGCTTATATCACAAATGTCGAGTATCTTGCCTCGTATAACTGGACTACTCAAGAGGAAGTCCTTATAATTCCAGGTATGCATGTATTACATCACATCGAATGGATTAAATTAAATTTGGCGAAGGATGTCCCCCAGCGTGGACTCCCATACAAGAAGCACGCAAATTAGCACCTGATAGTGGCAAGTATCTCCGCGATCGCAACGCCGCCCAATCTCCAGTACATCCCTTGGAGCCAGCTGTGCGGGCATTATTTGAAGAGAATGAGGATTTCCGAGGACAGGACATCGACCTCTTTGCATGTTCAAGCACATTTGGAGGCCTACTTCGGTTTGTACTGGGAGTTGACAAGAGCGTCCGATTCTTTGTTCAAACCTTAGGGAACACCGCTTTCTTCATCCGGCGCGAGAATTCGCCCACTGAGTTGATTTCCAACGTCAAAGGATATGGGCATGCATTTCCGGAAGCCTATACTACCTGGTCGAAAGATGTGAGAGGTTCAACCTCACATCAGAGACTCCTCAGATACAGATTTGCTGGGCTTAACGTTGTGTTGCGCTTCGAAGCTGACGGCTACCTCCCTTCCAAGGTTGAACAAGCACACATGACTACTTCAGCGGCCAGTGAAGCTCCAAACGAACTCGAATCTTCGCTCAACGGTTTCCGAATCGACAGTTCTGATATTGAACCTTCAGTAGGTTCTAGGACCTGGACTATCAAGCACGCTGGTTCTCGCGTCCCACAATCCGCCATCTTTGACCTCAAGACGCGATCAGTACGTAGTCCATTCCAGAATGTCTTCGAAGAAGAGAGGCCTCGTTTTTGGGCAGCTCAAATTTCCAATCTCATTCTTGCCCGCCACGAGCAGGGCGTTTTCAACGAAATCGAAATTATGGAGACCGGCGAAGAAGTACGCAAGTGGGAGAGAGAGAACCAAGATAGCCTTCGTCAACTAGGCTCTCTGATTCGCATGATCCTCGCAATAAGCGCATCTCGTACTAATGAGAAACTCGAGGTTTATCGCAAAGATGATGGGTCGCTCGAGCTCAGAGAACAACTTGGTGACGATCACGAAGTTCTGTCTGCTGGTTTGAAAGAAAAGTGGTTGTCTGATCCCCAAGATACTCCTCCTCTCCCCGGAACAACCCTTAAACAAAGCGGGAAGTCGACCTTCGAAAACATGGCGCCTGGTAGCGGCCAAGAAAATACTAAGACTCTCGGCGATGGAGATTTGGATGGTTCATCTGATGAGGACTCCAATGCAGATTTTACGAATTGTTCAGAAGTTTGCGGCTACTGTGGCCGGTGTTGAGAAGGTCTCTATCGTTGGGTACGCTTGATGAGAATGATCTACTTTGTGACCGCACACAGGGAGATTACGATAATCTTTGAAGTGTTGTCCCATCTTTCTTTTCCGGTGCTAATGGGCCAATTGTGGATTGAGAAGCAGGCAACCTCCCTGGCTTCATTATGACTCACCCAACCTTGAACGCGAGCAAATCGGACTCTCTCTCTACGTGCTGCCACTCATTCGAGACAAAATATCAGGCGAGTCATTGTCTTCGGCGTGTTGGTGGCGTCTTGTTTGACTATTTCAGCCTTGTATGTAACTTTGGCGGACACTTGTTCAAGTTCATCGGCGGAGGCCATCCAGCGTATGGGTCGTAGTAGTCTGTTGTCGGGGCTAATGCTCATGTTTCCCGCAGCTTGAGCAATCGTGGTACAAACCTTGATGGGTTGGCAAATGAAATAGTCTAAAAACCACGGTTAACGGTCGTGCAGAATTCTACACGCATTAGTCTTCAACTGTGATACTACATGTCGACTAGGCTCTGCTCTTGGTTTGTAACTACGCTACACTACATAGCAAAGACGGAGCCAGTGTGGCATTTTTGTAACTTGCTTTGATTTCTTCCATCTGTACACCTCGATTAGTATATGCTCAGATCTCAATAAAGTCCTATACCATGACTGTGTCGCTATGTTCGGTGCTCCGGCCTAACATATACAAATGACCGTGCTCGGGCTGTATGCTAAAGTCATCTCCTTCACGGTGCCTAAGGCTTTATTCGACTTCGCCATGCGTGTCAAGGGTGCATGGTTTCTACCAAGCCTTGCGTGTATTGGTAAGAGAATTCCACAAAGTATAGACAGCCATGGACTTCTGTCTCGGGCCAGAATCATTCTTTTTGGGGGCACATGGGCACAGGTGCGTTGCAATACGCGAAAGTGAATTAGCTGCATCGGTGCAGAATCAAGATGTGTGACTGCCATCGTGTCTCGCTGCAACTGGGCTCAGGGGGCGCACAAGTCAGCCTCGGCGGGCCCAGACTGAAGAAATAAGGCAAATACACAGGGTTTTCGGACTGGGGAGAGTCTCGTGTATATCTATCTGCACGTTTGAGCACAGCCAGGAATTTGCAAACAACGAGTGAGAGGTTGAATTTTACTACGCGCTTGCCCCGCGAACAGGGGCTGCCTAGACCCGCTAATCCATAGAAATTCATAGGCCGGCTAGGGCGGCCCGAGAGAGTGGATACGCTAAAAAACCGAACGGCATTTTAGATCCAGCGCTAAGCCACCGGCTAGACTGGCCAGGGTCCTTGAACTGCCTCCCAACCTCTGTTCTCTCAGAGTATGTTGTTTCTTGTATGTTCTCATCTTCGAATTTTCCCATGCCGCTCCATTGCTAGACCACCCCATTCACATAGCGATGCAGAGCGCCACTCCAGCTTGGATTCCAGTGGGGCCGGGGTTGGTTGAACTACAAGTCGGCCGTGGAACCAGCTCGAAGCCGGGGGTATGTAGAAGCGGGAGCATTCCTGCAACTCCGCTTATCTCGTCATTAGGATTATAAGAGTCGTAGATCAAGTAAGACAGACATGCTTGGATGTCGATCGCACGCCAGCCGGCCCAACGACAACACCCCTGTCATTCCACATTTGATGGGTGATACAGTAAAATCCTTGGCATATGCTGAGAGCCCTTTCGAGATCCAATGGATACCGTCCGCGCTGTTTTTTGGACATCGATAGATTTGACCTGTCCGCATAATTCACATACGTGCGTCTGGTGCCCTGGCCTGGCCTGGCCCTAGTGCCTGCGCTGACCCGACTTAAAAAAATGCAATAAAGTTGCAGGAGGTCGCATCGAATCGTATCCACTATCAGCCAAAGATTGCATTTACTTCATTTCCATGAAACAGCGATAACACAAATAAGAAGAAGCTAGACAGAATCAGGAATGACATCTGAGCTCCACAACATGCCTAAACCACATTTTCGCAGCAAAGAGGAAAAACAACTTATGAGATTCTATGAACCTCTAGTCCTTCTACACACCCTCGGTAGAAGCCGAGGCGACCGTACACAGAATTCCGTTGTATCAACTGGCACTTTCTCGGAAAGGCGGAAGTTCTTGAATAACCTCGCCTATATCTGCGACTTCAACACAGGGGGCGATACCGTTACATCCATCGCTCTGCAAGATTGCGCAGATGGACCAATATACTGGGTCGCGTCGAATTCAGAGAAGAAAGTTCTCAAAAGCCATGAATTCCTCATGTCGGTTCTATCAGATCTGTCGAGAGTCTCGGCTGAATCCGCTGAACCAAGTCCCGAACACAAAGAGCGATTGGCTACTGAATTGTCCGAGAAGATCATTGTGTTTGCTAAAAAGAGAATCAATGGGTATCGGAGTCATCTGCGAACTGTTCTGCCACGGGCTATTGACTATCTTCAGAGGCGAGACGCTGTAGAAAGTGAGTATCTTGCAGCCAGATATCAGCTTGAAGTATTTTAATGTGCCCTAGATAGCGATATCTTAGACTGGTTGAACTCGTGGCGGACTAATGTATATTCGGAAGATGTGTGCCGTTTAGCCTACGACGCAAGAAGGTCCGAAAACATACGCGTACTTCGAAATTTGGGCGAGAAGCAAAATCGTTCTGGCAACCGAGATTCAATCTACAACATACTGCATTCTGTCCGACATTACATCGGGCGACTGGGGTATCACTTCTGTGTTGCAAAGGCCTTGCTCAATTCTGCACGCCCCCTTGCGACGCTCTTGACCAGCTACGAAGTTCGAATCGTTGCACCTATGCCACCAGGTGAGATGCCAGATGCAGATTCGAAAACTAAGCTTGATGGTATCTTGGTACGAATGATGCCTAACAATGCAGTGGCATTGCCTTCTATGCAGGAAAACCTGCAGGCTATGGATGACAAGTTCGGCCTCACGAAGCGGTATCTCGAGCTGTACACTGATCGGAAGTATTCTACGTCGGACAAAAGAAGATCTGCCGGCGTACATGCTGAAATCAAAGTCCTCGAGTACTTCTTCACGCAAAAATTTAGATTCGTGGATAACGACAAATTCATTGCGACCAGCAAGCCATCATGCTATTGCTGTCATCTTTACTTTAAGCACCACCCATTGATGCCCTCAGAACCCGCCACTCATTGTAACATCTACTTGAACTGGCGTCCACCTCAATTCGTAGGAGAGCACTTCAAGAACTCGGTACGCGATCACCCACGCCACATGTTATTCGCCATGATTCCCGATATCCGACAAGAGGCTCTACAACAAATTCTTGAGAGATCTCCTCCACGCCAATCTCATCCAGACTCTAACACTGGGATCACGGAATCTGCCAACCTTGGGCACGCTTCAATACCAGATTTGTCGCACGAACTTGAGCGGTTATCTCTCGCTGGAGACATTGCCTCGTGTGTTGGTGACTACAGCGATGACATTCGACTGAGCGACTTAGAAAGCTCTGATGATGAGGAGGGCGGAGGGATCAGTCTTCTAGACTATGAATAAGGAATGTTAGAGTAGATACGGATAACTGAGAGCCCTGCCAGAACGCTATCCAGATTGCTTAGTGTGCCATAGTCAGAACAGTGATTCACATAATACCATACCGATGCCCGTACTGGGGCGCACCCATACACCAATGTATAATGCAGTACGTTATAGGTCTCTAGAATATGCCTGCTTCGAGCTCTTACTTGAGCTTCAGCCCCGGAGTCAGTAAGGTTAGATTAGCTGTAGGCTGCTTCCATAAAGACATTAACTGCATATCATTCGAACATTGATCAGATGCCCGAGGGGCTAAACAATTGACCGGTGTGTTTCTGCATATATTGCTACGATTGTTTGCATGCATAGGCGCTAAAATAACCGACGGCAGACCAGTGCTGATTAGGCGTTTTCAGCCTTGTATGCATCTCTTTTGAGCACAGAGACGAGTGTCCTGCAGTGGCTTTCCTCACAAACACACTATATATTGCACTCAAGTAGCATGTTCTATAAATTCTTCGGGGTCATGCCCTAAAGGCCAGGCGAGAAGTTACACCTCACCTTTAGTCTCTCGGGTACTACTATGGGTGACTCCTCCGCATTTGCACTATCGCTTCAGGGCGATTCTCATGAGGTGAGTCTTTGATGTCAAGTAACATTATTTCAGTCTAACCGATGTCAAAGGTTGCTAATTGGCTCAACGATCATCTCATGATGGTGCATGGACGAATTGCGAGGGATAAGCGACTAGCAGCCTTATTAAAGTACACCGTCAAAGAAAAGAATGAAAATGACAAAAACCGTTGCAAAAACTTTGTTCAATATGGTGGGACAGATGATTGCACATGGAACTTTTTGCAATCGAATGTCTCCTCATGGAACGATAACCCCGCCTCTTTCTGGGATGGTACGAGCTCCCCAGTATCTTCTACTGCCGCAATTTCACTTGAAGTGGTACTCTTTCACAGCTACCTTGGAGCAAAGCAAGACACTGCTTAGTCGCGCCTGCTCTTAAGGTTTTCCTGCATAGCCCTCGTCGAATGGAGACACAAACAAGGCCTCTCTGGGACACCTGACAAGGATACGATCTACCAGATCCAGTACTCTGGCATTACTGGAGAGTCTTTTTCGGTTATCGAGAAGAAATTTACGACAATGCTCGACCAGGGCAGTCGGTATATCAATCTTGAGAAAGAATTGGGCCCAAACATCTGTTTGATCCTAGGCCTAGAACTGGCGGAAACGTAGTAAGTAGAGTGGCATTCTCAGTCATTGTGAACCTCTTAGCTCACATCTCGAAGTTGGACAAAATTGCTTACAAAAAGCACCCCGAGAGCGAAGGATGTGATTAGGCACATGAGAAAATTGGGAATGGACACGCAAGCCGCAAGCTACGGGAATTTGAGGAACAAGATTATTTCAGCCAAGATTGAACAGTTTCAAAGTCGACCTTGGTGTGACTCAATGGGAGCCACACCTACTCCCAATCCCAACCCTTCACTGGTTCCACCAATGGTATCAAATGCAACGTATAGTTTCGATCCGAGCACACTTCAGTATCCACTATGGGATACTCAATACACCCAATTTTACCAGCAGCAGCAGTAGTAGTAGTATTAGTAGTAGTAGGGCTATTAGTTTTCCATCACTAAGCGTTGGCTAAGAGTATTTCTTGCAGAATGACATTTTACCACCGTCGCTCAGTGATGCCTTGATGTTTGTAAGCATTCAATCAATCTTAATGTCCTTTGGCCTTGTCGATCCCTCCTATACTACTCTGCTTCCTAATAGGGTAGATTTCATTGGCGTAGGGGAGCCGGAGCTGTCCTTAACTTCGGATGATGATTGATTCAAGAGGAGCTGGGGTTGCGGGAAATCGCGTGTTGTACAATAGCGAATACTACCCAGCCGCTATTCGTGAAACAAGACCCAGGTTATATTACAATCCTTGCACATATGTACAGATCTGGAACATGATCTCTTTCTGATTAGGACAGAATCCGTGCACTTTCATTACTGTATGATCTCATCTGTGTTATGGGGAGATCGGCATGCAGATTAGACGTAGAGCGTGATATGCAAATGCCCTTTGCACCATGCGTCAGGACTCGTATCAAGATACGAGGTGTCTGGGCCGTCGCCTAGCCATTATGGGCCCCTTTTAATCGTGCTGGGCCCCAAGCAGAGCTTCGGCTAACCTTACACACACCTTGGCACACCGTACTCTCTTTCACCACCCATTCACTCAAGAACATTACCCTGATAACATGGCTCGAAATAAGCATCACAGGTCCCGTGGTACCAAGGCTACATACACGTTCACATCTCTTCACCAAAATATCCTTGAAGCCATATCATACGATATCAACCACGCCTGGTTTTGCGGGGCCAAGAATCGGCAGATTCCAGAAAACGAATATCAGACACATGTTATGGGCAAGTTTAGATGCGTCAATGTGGCCTGCGACGCTACATGTTGGAGTAGTAAGAAGGTGGCTATACTGATTCGAGGCTTCTCGAACAACGGCTACAACGCTGAAGTCTTTGGTCAGCGTTGTAAATCATGCAATAATCTCGGCTTGCTGGAACTAGACGAGGAGTCTTACGTGGAGCGAGTGGCGTACAGGGTCAAAAAGTGGGCAGGAGTCCACGCGGAGCGTCCGGTATATAATGGAAAGGAAGGCCCGCCGCATGAGAGGAGTTTATGTGAAGGATGCAAGAGGGGGGTCTGCCGATTGGGAGACTAACGGGACCAAGATCAATGACTATGACATCGATCACACATGACTAACGAGCTATATGAAGAGGCAGGGTACAACACGAGACAACGGGAAAAGCTTTGGAAAGTGAAAAGACGCCAAATGAAGAGACCTAAATCAATCAGGGGGAGGGATGTAGGGGATTTTCGGACGTGGGAGTCAGGTGAAGAGATTGGCCAAAGCTTAAATAAGTACACCAAAAGGTGTTTGCTTCTTCATGTTGGCTTGCTCGGATTTTGTTCCATATGACAGATGGTGGTTCCCTATGACACACAAAAAAACGCGCGATATTATGGAAGTTTAGATTGCTACACACCTCTTGTTATTTCACAGTTCTGCAGTGGGTCATTTGTATGAGCCCTAGCCTTGCCCTCTCACACGTGTCGAACTGTGTTATTATTATATAAATCGAAGACTCCATAACGAAAGACGCCTTTTCGACAGATTTCCAAGCTCATTATATGACAAGACTATCGACTTCAAAATATCTGTCTAGTACCATCATGCCGACGAAAGCAACCAATCCCCCGAACATATACCTAATTGGTGCACAATGTACTGGAAAGACGACCCTGCTGGCAGCGCTACAAGCTTTCTTCTCTGATCCCAACAACCGTACCAGAAGCGAAGCTGGAGCATTCGACCCTCCAGCTATAATCCCCGAGGTTGTACGCGAAGTCATGGAACTTGAAGGCTTCTCTGCCAGCGATATTAAGGATACCAGATGGCAAATCCTACAGCGTCTCACGCTGGAGGCGCAGTGTTTGGCCGAGGAAAAGCTCACCGACCAATGGTACATTTCTGACCGTTCTGGATTAGACCCAATTATCTATGCACAACTTCAGGAGACGAACGACGCGCAGGCAATGAAAGAGTCAGCTAGCTGGGCGGCATCGCAGCAACGGATGAAAAATAGTCTCGTCATCCTATGTGAAGCTGGTAACCCAGACTGGTTCAAGTTGGACACTGCCCGAATCTCCCATTCGGAATCGCATAACTGGCATAATATGCATACGAGATACATCACTCTTCTAGAGGAGACCGATATCAAATTTTTTCTCCTGGAAAAGTCAATTACGAAGATTGGTGAGAGGGTCAATTTCGTTATTCGGAAGTTTGAGAGAATGTACACCGAAACGGATACCAGTGCATGAGACATAACGCAATCGGCTAGTCTTGTCAATATAGATTGCTTGTGTCATCTACAAAGTGATCACGCCTGCAGGCCGCCAACTTGCCGTTAGGTTTTCTGACGAAAAAGGCTTACAGAGGACTTCTGCTTTATATAGAATTCAATCTCAAATTCGTTTTTCGAGTGCTCTCCGCTTTCTGAGTCTAAAGAATGATGCTAGAAGTCTCCAACAGGTGCTGTTACCAACTGCTCTAAATCTATCTCACTAGCTTTGTGACTGAGGTCCATTAAATTAAGAACTATAAGGTACGTGCCATCCATTTTTCAAGACCTACTATCGTAATCAAATGACAATGCTTTATGGGGGCTAGGCTTCTCTATACTCTCGTGGCATTTAGAGACGTCGCCCACGTAGCGATGGATCATCGTGTCATGGTAAATCATAAGGCCATACATTATAGATCTAGTATACGTCTCTATGGGACGATGCTTTTGTTTCTACATTGACTTCTAATTCTCTACCTTTCTCTGATAAACCTCAAACGTTTACATGATGGTTAGTGTCGTTATCGTAGCATATACTAATATAAGTCTTTCGACTTATGCAACATAGACTCTCGCATGACGGAGCTCTAGCGTCTAAATACAATTTTGGAATGTTAGAATCACATAGTTTGTACTGAAGTTTTAACATTCATGAAGTAATTAGAGCGTATGCTAATGTCCGAGTAGTAGTATAGAGGACTTGAATATGTGGTTTTACGAAACATAGCGGAGAAGAAAGTACTTTAATGGTTATTGTTCTTGTTCTCTAGGCTATTGGTAATAGACATCCTCATCGTCTCGACCCCTAGTCCATAGCATTTGCCTTATGATTCGTTCAACGACATCATGATACGTTGTCTTCCAGTTTGCATAGCCTTCTCAATGTTCCTAAATTCTCCACGGTCTAATTGTCACGGTCGGGATCAAGAACAGTCTCCCTAAGTGCCGATAACAGTTTCTGGTAGGTGGCATTAACATCACCACTTGAGTCGACCTAAACGTGAGTTAGTGATTGAAACACATGAGAAAAAGGACAACAAAGTCACCGTGACAAGAATTCCCCTATGATTATATTCCGCAAGGATCGGACTGTTGAGCCTAACGAACTCTTTGTATCTCTTCTTAAAAACGTCTGTTGTATCGTTACGTCCGGGGATGGCTCTGGTCAGATAACGCTGATGAACCAAAGGCTCTTCGCACTGAAGATGTAGCACCAGGTCAGGGGCCCTGAAACACTTTTCCATATGGAGAGCCTGGTTCAATTCCCGCGGAAAGCCGTCCAAAAGCACCACTTTAGCTCCGTTAGAGTAAAGGGTATTGATAGCTCTAGTCATTATTGGTTCTAGGTCCGTGATATCTAGTAGCTCGTTGTCGGCAATGCAATTCATGACTTCTTTGGAAATAGTGTCACTATCGGAAGCAACCATCTCTCGAAGATGATCCCCGATCGACAAGTGGGAGTAGCCAAAATCATCTCTGAGTTTGTGGCAAAGGCTACCTTTGCCAGAGCCTGGGGCCCCTGAAAGTCCAAATTAATGAGTGTAACTTGGTGGACGGAAATCATATGCTTACCGATCACAAAGACAAGGTACTTCGTCATGTTTGATGAAAAATAAGTTTGAAAGAGGAACTGATTGGTAACGGAAATGGGATTGATTGATACTGCCAATCTTGTGAGGAGGTGACGTGTAAGAATAGAACGCCCAAATCGCGCTTGAGGATACTATAATTTGAGTACGGACTGGGGTGTCGGGTAGAAACCAAGCAGAAGTGGAGCTCCCCGTAGGGGAAGGAAGGAAACTATAGAGCAGAATAGGCTACTTGCCTGGTGAAGAAGGTCTAAAACCTGTTTGTCAGCTGGAGCAGGGGAAGAGCATGAGCTCAAGTCGTACAAGATCAAGCTTACCGTCACGTTTGGTCATCTTTGCTATTCTGAGTGAAGCGCCGACAGAATTGGGGGCATGACAAGTAATGACGAGTGTACAATACCAGATGAACCTTTCTATGTTACAGCCGCAAACGTTTCTAACCTGAACAGTACTTATTGTGTTGGTTACGTTAGAGGATGACGTGCTATTGACGAAAGCTTTGGCAAGCAATCACTCTTTCTCTGCATGGTGTTTGGCGGTCAGATTACAAATCGTTCATCCTACACTAATGTGCGTGAAGCAAGAGATATATAATACTGTCCCTTGCCCAGAGGCCGGCGTTCTCTTGCTATATTGACTTTGCGCCATCGAAGAACGATACACACTGAGCGTTTCCATGAACACAATGATCTCAATTTATCTTGCTGGAGCGATCTTCTTCGCCGTCCTTCTCTCCATCTTTCTCTTTCCAGGACACGGGCATTCGTCTGCACTTTGGTCTGTACATTCGAAGGTTAATTTGGATACGGACAGTGTACCGGTCTCCGTCAACTATCATTTCACTCGAAAATGTAACATGACTTGCGGGTTCTGTTTCCACACTGCCACAACATCAGACATGCAGAGCACCGAAAAGGCTATGCAGGGTATCAAGGCCCTCAAAGACGCGGGGATGCGCAAAATCAACTTTGCTGGAGGCGAGCCATTCCTCTACCCAAAGTTCCTTGGGACGATCATCGATTACTGCAAAGATATCAAAGTTGAATCTGTCTCTATTGTCAGCAACGGCAGTAAGGTTACACGACGATTCCTCGAGAAGCACGGGAAGCACATTGACATCCTTGCCATTTCCTGTGATTCATTCGACGAGCCGACTAATATCAAGATCGGTCGCGGAACAGGCAACAACGTAGAGCAGCTATACAGAGTCAAGGAATGGTGCAAGGAGTTTGGAATCAAGTTCAAGCTCAACACTGTAGTGTGCAACCTCAATTGGCAGGAGGATATGAACAAGCATATTTCGGCGCTGGCCCCCTTTCGGTGGAAATGCTTCCAAGTCCTCATCGTCAATGGAGAAAACGACTCACCCGAGCGACTACGTGACGCCACTAATTTTCTAATCACGAATGAACAATATCAGCAGTTCATCACAAGGCACGCGGGTCAAAAGTCAATAGTTCCAGAATCAAACCGTGTCATGGCTAAGTCTTACCTTATCCTTGACGAATACATGCGGTTCCTGGATCGTGATGGACGGCAACCTTCCAAGTCTATCCTGGAGGTGGGGGTACAGAAAGCACTCAAGAGTGTCTTCTGGGACGTAGAAAGCTTCAAGGAGCGCGGAGGGATATATGACTGGCAGGCTACTGGCTCGAGTTGTGGCTCAGTTGAACAGAGTGACCAGAAGGAATTGGACTGGTGAGCTTCTGTGCAAAACTCCGGAAGGGTATTTGACAGACCGAGAACCGATCGAATCGGAATCGTGGAAGAAATAATAGTCCCTGCCACGATGATCGGGTCCATGAGTCCAGTGACAGCTTTTACTAGTGGCTAGTCTACATGCGTATATTGTACACAGCGTTCCTGGGTTTGATATGGTAGCTAAACTTTGTTTCCACTGACTTTAGTGGGCTCATAGTCCAGTATTTGGTGCTCCCATTGGATACCAATTTTGTAATGGCATAGGCTCTGGAGAGTCAAGCCAAGTAGTGACTTTTGAGCTATAGGTGATGAATCTACCGGTGTTGGTCAAGCTCTGTGTAATAGCGAGTCAATCTAGTGCGTTATTTGGGTGTGGGAGCTTTACAAACCATTATATTGCACGACTGGAAAGGGAGAGAGGTTATGGTCGGTTGAGTGAGTTTGCTTCTTCACGACTGTGAGACTCAACTTTGAGATTCTGCCTTGTTCACCACTGCGAGAAGTTGGCCGAATGTCTGGTGACAAGGATTTCGTCTTAGTCAATATCAAGCATCCCTGCTTTCCTTGCCGTTGAGATTGGATCAAACTCCGGAATGATGGAAATTTGTATAGCCTGTGACGGGTTTGATGGGCAGGCATCCTACCACATTTGGCAAGAGCCTTGGTTTTCTATTGTTCCTTGTAATATCCGAGCCCATGAAGCTTAGACTGCGGGGGGCTGTGTTACATCCTGTAAGCTTCACTACCAACTGTTTGTGCGGCCCACTAGCCGGCTCATAAAGACCAATTTCAGCCATGCAGTTGTGACCAAAGCAAAGCTAGGCGCAGCATGGCAATTCACAATTGCAAGCCAGTTGCATGTTTCCACCTTAAGAGTGTTTACCTGATCACACAAGTTCACGCACAAGGATCTATAAGAACTCTATGGTCCCCCATCCGCCCTCTATACTCCACCAATCCTCAACGTAAGGCTATCATCATCACATTCACACTTTTCAAGCCCTCTAGAATCCAAAGAAAGCTCGTACACAATCATGTCTCTCGAGAAGCCTGTCATCATTGGCATCTATGGGCTACCTGGAGCCGGCAAATCATATCTCATGAGGCAGCTCAAGGAGAAGCTCAGTGAGACCGACTTCCTCTTCTTTGAAGGTTCGGAAGTGATTGCAACTTTAACCCCGGGAGGTCTCGATGCCTTCAAGCGACTCAGTCAGGAGGACCAGACCAAGTATCGACATGCTGCGGGAATCTCTATCAAAGAGCAGTGCAAGTCTCTCAAAGCAGTCGGGGTTGTCACGGGTCACTTCATGTTCTGGAGTGGAGGTGAGGAGGAGGCGAATGAGGTCTGGACTGCTGCTGATGCAGAAACCTTTTCCCACATTATCTATCTGGACGAGATCACATCCGTCATCTCCACAAGACGACAGAATGACACTGTCAGAGACCGTGAAAATGTATGTCTCGACCATATCCACCGCTGGAAGGAGACTGAAGAGGATCGACTTCGCAAGCTCTGTGGAACCCACGGCATAATTTTCACCAGAGCCTTTCCTTATCCGGATATGCTACAGAGAGTCGTCCCATTGATTCAAGACTTCGCCACACATACGGAGGCTCGCAACCTTGAAAAGGCGTCTGCCAAGCTCGACATGGCCCTCTCTGAAAGTGATGGCAAACTCGACACACTTGTCGTTATCGACGGTGACAAAACTCTGGCTCCACAAGATGCTGGTCAGATGTTCTGGGACCGCTACTGTATTCAGAAGCTGTCCTGGAAGGAAGCCTGGACCCCAACATCAGTTCATTCAGGGCCTCTTGGTTACTCATATGAGGCCTTCCGACAAGTCGCACTGCTTCATGATGAAGCACTTGGTCAGAAAGATTTCGACGATCTCTGCGACTCCATAGCGAAGGATGTTGACTGTCATCCTGAGTTTGTTTCCTTGCTCAAAGAGATATCCAACTCTACTCATACACGCG
This sequence comes from Pseudovirgaria hyperparasitica, assembly GCF_010093815.1. Taxonomy (NCBI): domain Eukaryota; kingdom Fungi; phylum Ascomycota; class Dothideomycetes; order Acrospermales; family Acrospermaceae; genus Pseudovirgaria; species Pseudovirgaria hyperparasitica. Next base: position 1,198,776 of record NW_022985553.1, read on the forward strand.
CAGTTGTTTTAACGTGTGGTCTGAGCCGCGTGTGGGAGACTGTACTGAAAAAGTTGGAATTAGGTGCCAAAGTCAACGTCATCGGTGGCGGACGGTTGTCCCATGATCTTGTAATCACACCAGAAGTCAAACGATCGCTCGTGCTTCATGCTCAGAAGCAGCGTGGTCTCTTCGTTGTGGCCTTCGGAGACAGTCCCCTCGACATACCGATGCTATGCCAGGCCGATAAAGCTGTTATAATTGTTGGCGACGAAAAAACTCGAAGCCGATCTATGGATACTAATCTCACGTCTATTCTCGAGAATGATGAGTACAGGCTCAACGCTGTACAGATACCCCTGCCTCCAGAAGTAGTACCACGTCTGGACGTGAACAAACTCCCAGTCATCAATTTCGACAACCTTGAGCTTAATCGCGCTATCTTCCATTCAGGTACAGGTCTTAAACTTCATCATGCGACATCCAATGCAGCCGCTAAAGTACTTGCGACATCAATGCGAGATGCATCTGTCGGCGGTCCAGAGCTTCGCGAAAGACATCGCCGAGCAGGATTCTACTTGGCCGCCCAATTCGTGTCCAAGATCGTTGGACTTGAGGAATGCGAGATCCGACATGTACTCGGTCATCAAGACCACGGTTATTGCCTCCTTCATGAGAGAAAGACTCTAATTGTCCCCCTGATGCGTGGAGGAGAACCGATGGCCTTTGGTGTGAACGATGTCTTCCCGAAGGCTAGTTTCGTCCACGCTAAAAATCCACCCGATATCACTGAGCTTCATCTACAGGATTGCTCTACCGTAATTTTAGTTGACTCCGTTATCAATACCGGAAAGTCTCTCGTTGAATTCGTTACCCATGTCCGCGGTATCAACACCAAAGTCCGCATAGTAGTAGTCGCAGGGGTGATCCAGGCCGATGCGATTGCGAAGAGTAGTCTTCTTGCTGAGCTCCCTAAGGACTTCCGTCTCGAAGTCATTGGCTTGCGTCTTTCTAAGACGAAGTTCACTGGACAGGGAACTACCGACACTGGGAACCGCTTGTTCAACACCACTCACCTCGACTAAGCATCACGTCATTAGGAGTTGCAACGAGATCACTTCTAGATCGGGCTATTGACTGGTTCGCAGGATATGGTGATGTCTTCGTATCTATCATTCTATATCGTCTCTCCGTAGAGATAGACTAAGGAAATAAAGGCCAAATGCGTCTCAAGCGTCGTGCAACTGTGACAAACTCCTGCACGTCCATTTCATGCCGACGTGCAACTGCCTCCAGCTTTTCATCCTTGCTCGCGTTCGTGACTTCGTTCACAGCTCCCTTTCGACCACTTTTGCAAAGCCAGGCTGTCATTTTGTAAAATCCGTATCGAGAAGTGTATTTGGCGACCATGTACAGATGTACTAAGGAAGGACGAAGGTTGTCATTGAACTGGGGCTGAGAAAGATCGAATCCATCGTGGCGTGCGCGATACACCAAGAAGATGACATCGCTCGTCTCGCTGTACTTCTCGAGTCGGGTCTGAGCTTCGTGTAGCTCTTCAACTTCCTCGTGGAGGCGATTCTGGTGCCATGACAAGTCAGACTGTCGAGGAAGCTTGAGAATTGATAACCATCGCATGAAGATGCGTTCTTTGAGCGATTTGTAGGAGGATATCGGGCGCATCGTGGCTGTAGGGGACCTCGGGTGGGTAGAGCACAGGAGCAATGGTGAGAACGTCGTTGACAGGATGATTGGGAGGCTAGTATGACACTCTCAAAGGGCGAGTGGGATGGGTCTGATACGCATGAAGAATTTGTCCGTTTATGAATGAAGCAAGGGGTACGTCATGTGATCGTACTCCCTTTCAACACCATCAGAACTTTTCACAGGTCTCCTTCACCGTTACGAAAGTCTCACGATGTAGCAACTTCAGTGACCCGAAAAAGTGTGACTGGTGGTACAAAATTGCCAAGGGCATGATTGTGGGGTCGCATCATCTCGAGAATCTACAGCAACGCAGTGCAATCGTGATAAGTCCCCCCCGAGTATGCTTTCAATATCATTAAATCCACGTCTCCCAAGGATAGAAATCTCCAGATATGTAAAGCTCACACCCATCTCCCTTTTGCAATGCCTATTAATGACCTTTTGACCCTTAGAAGAATTCCACGATAGCGAAACTGCCTGAAATACCTCGCTACTGACTTCATGTGTGCAGCCAGGAGGTCTATGGTGTTACAGGATGACCGAACTACGTTTTCATAGCCTAAAGCCTCACTCTTCTGCATTTAATATGGCCAGATACAAACGTAGTGCTCAAATATCAAGCTCATCAATCGTCTCACCAGCATACATGTAGTACTCAAGCGAAATTTCCTTGGAGTAGTATCCATAAATTTTCAGTAAAGATGTCGTTGTATAGCATGAAACATGCACAGCCTTGCTTATCTACAGCCTGCCGTCCTGTTTGATGGTTATGCACGAGCCTATTGTCGCTGGTATTCGAGAAGGTCAAATTGACAAAAACAGAAGTACGAATCACTCACTGGACCTACAGCAGTTCGTCGGTGGGCATCTTGGACCCCCTAACCAGATGAGGAAATCTTAGATGGTTTAGGAGCTCATGAGTTCTGCATCCCCATTATGTTCAGATGAAAGGGAAGTGATGTGTGATACGGCGAGGCGTTGTGCATTGGCATACATCTTTTCCGGAAAGTCTGTCCGACAGAGTCGATATCTGAAAGTTGACGCTTATTGAATCAAACTGATGAAGTCATAAGTTCAATAATTGAGTTATGAACGCTATAGAAGTCTATAGCCCAAAATCGGCGAGCACAATCGCCATGTCACCACTTGCTTTCTACGGCTGTCTTGTGCCGTGAGTCGAAGACGACGATAATCCTCTTCTTTCCTTCTATCATGGCTATAGGAGTGCAGAACTGTTGAAGATATCGTGCTTGCCCAGGAATTTGTAGGTCGTCCATCCTGACAATGGGTGGTGGTCTAACTGAGTCCGTATGATTGAAGCTAGGCTTAATTAGGATCTATTAATTCATCCCTTTAAGGCCCCGAAATGGATTCCGAGCCTGCCCAGCTCTGATTGAATTCCTTTGCTGCAATTCTTAGCTACCTTAGCTACCACAACTGATTACGGCGGAAACGATAAGTCCTGGTCTTGTTGGTCTCCTTCGATGACGCGGCATGCGTCACATGCTCGCTTAACGCAGAAGTTTACGTTGATGTCTCGCAAGTCATGAAAGACGCAGCGCGACGCGACCCAGGCCGCGACCATCTTCTGCAGAGTGCCCCGATGGTCGAGGTGGGCCAGATCCTGGGTTTGCTCTATGGACACGCGCGAAAGTTTCACGTGTCGTACAGGTGAATAGCAATAACAGCGTGTCTGCCTTACCGTGCGCCACGACCGCCTTCCCTGGTACATTAAGCACACCAACGTCATCAGTGCAGCGACTACCTGTATAACGAATTAAGTATGAGCAAGCAAGGCTGTCTCAAGATACCGTACGGCGTTTTAGCGTCCCCGGACCGCTGCTTTGCAGTCATGCAAGAAAGCCATCACTTGTATCGATTGGGTATGAGCGCTTCGGGTAGAGGTGATGCGCTTCACTCTTGATTGATTAATTAATCAAGGTCAGCGAGAAGCTCACATGGAAGTCATGCGCATTGGCTTAGTGTCTACATGACCATTGACACGTCTGGGGGCTCAACATGTTAGAGGCAGCCAAACATAGAAACGAGGGCTGAGTGGCAGCTACGACACATGCAGCCCGCCATACAGCTGGCCATTGCACAGCCTGTTGGCAATATCAGACAGCATATGTAGGATGCCCGGTCCAACCATCCACTGTACGTATTGTCGATGCTCTTTTACAGCTAAGACAGCGAAGAGACCTGGCCCCAGAGCAGATCTTTACTATTTTCCGGAGTCAAACTCAAGATGAAAGCCGAGCTCATGCATACGGAAAGCCACAAGGCTATGGTGGAGATATGTGATTGGAGAGCTGAGATCATCTCAACCTTCATTCGCGAGCGTTCGACAGTCTTCAACGAACTAATGATATTGAGAAAGAGGGTGAGACGCTTTTTAAGCCCTTAATGATGTATCTGATTCATTGATAGGGTTGGGAAAACCCTGCAGGGGACACGTTCTTCAAGAAACGACGTCAAGTAGCTGACAATGCCGACGCAAAAACTAAGCTTGCGTTTTTGAACATAATGCAAGAAATTGCTGAACAAATGGACGCCAAGATGGATATCATAGGGAACAATGAAGCTACCCGCCGAGAGTTTCACATACTGGATCTTTGTCTAGCGCCAGGTGGTTTTGCAAAGTATTTCAAGAATTCCATCCCGAATTCGAAGGTATGGGGGTTCAGTCTTCCAAAATCATCTGGTGGTCATGAGGTGTTGCTCGATCTACGACAAAATTGGCTAGAAGTCACGTTTCAGGACGTTACTATGCTGATGGACGAGATCCTTGGAGGCGCGAGCGATCAATCAGAGTCTGTAAAGGATCATATTGAAGCTGAGCAGCTTCGAAGCCAATGGCCCTACTCCACGCAAAAATTTGACTTGGTCATCTGTGACGGACAAGTACTTCGGACCCATCAGCGGGCAGAGTATCGACAGTCCAGCGAGCCTAAAAGGCTTGCCTTGAGTCAGTTGATAATAGCCCTGCAGAGGCTCACTCCTGGCGGAACACTGATTATGCTGCTTCATAAGATAGAAGCGTGGGATAACATTCAAGTCCTGTCTACCTTTCAACAGTTTTCAGACATCTGTTTTTTCAAGCCCAAGCCATATCATGCTATACAGTCCTCATTCTACCTAGTGGCAAAGAATGTGAGATCCGAGAGTAGCGCTGCCTTGGACGCAATCATGAAGTGGAGAGAAGCCTGGAAAGCTGCTACCTTTGAAGGCCCGTTGACTGAATATGACACAGAGGAGGAGATCATGAAGGTCTTGGGGAATTTTGGGGATGCTTACGTCAAGATGGCTGAGCCAGTCTTTGAAATCCAGAAACTCGCGCTGGAGCGATCTAGCTTCTGCAAGGCACGACCTCTCAAATGAATCATGAACTCAGAGTTGAAACACATTCCCGTAGTTAATACTTCCTACTTCGCTGTATACACCACTTCTGACCTGGGAAGTCGGACATGTATCAACCATATCAGGGTCCTTTGAGTTTCGCAATCAAAGCGTGCACGTAGATTAGGCTACGAGACTAACATTTTGCAGTGCAACTATTCACTGCCAGAGCTAACGAGAGATGATTTGCAAATCAAGACAACACTGAAATTATAGATACAACCCAAGATTGTCATGAACTGGGCAATCAGATTGGCTGACGCTACATTCGCTGATCTGCCTAGCATGGGCCCTGACAATTTATTACACCCGATACTAAAATAAGAGTCTAAGCTCAGAAAAAAAGATCAGGATTGTTGAATGATGTGCCTGTGACCGTGCCAGTGGGCCTGGATGTATGTAGGATCTGTATTTCGGAAGCTATGGGGCAGTCTCCCACAAGCGTGACGACCTCATCTCAACCCATCCATCTCTATCTCAACACCCGTAACAAGAGTCGCATATATTGCTACTCGTCGCACACGTTCATATAAAGTAACATAATCTCCACCCCAGCAGCCGAACATCGCTCGATGTTTGTTGCATATCTCGTAAGCCCTAGGCCCAGCGCCAGAAGCGCGCTGCAAGTTGTCCACCGCGCACCACCGCATTACCTCCAACGATGACTCCCTGGGTGATCAACCCTGCAGTCGCAGTCCCAGCTCCTCCCATAGCAGCGCTTTGGGCCACAGCAAAGATGCTGCCGGTCGCCGTAGTAGCGGTCTGGCAACCAGCTGCGATGGAGTCTATTCTGTCCTAAGCTGCCGTGCATATTATTGAGAGATGAGGAGCACTTACTTGCGATTGGACCCGCGACTCCAAAGCCTACTGCGCCCAGTACTGGTGTAAAAACCACAGATGGCGCGATAATTGCGACTCCTTGGGCGGCGTATAGGGCGGTCCTCCCAGGATTTTCGACGATGTAGTCTCCGACGGTCTTGCCTGCTGCGAGAATAGACTCCATTGAGCTGAGTAACAGTGAAAAATTCTAGAGGTACTGACAATGACGAATTGAGCAGAGTGCGTTGCAGAAAAACGCGAGGAGAATGCTCTATCTGGATTAAGTGTGGTGGGGAATGTGCAGTTACACAGCCACAATACTTTCCAGAGGAACGTAGACCATTCAATATCATGCAGCAAAAAGAGGACCTTCTTAAGCGACCGGTGCCTAATTGTGGCACATGCGTCGCTATGGACGTATGGTGCTGGTCCAGGTGTCAAGGCAAAGAAGCACCATGGAAGCCTTGCGCAGTGCATTAATTGTACACATCATCAGCTTGACGACAAGCCTATTGGCAGTCGTAGGTACCTCAGACCCGAAATATGAAGCTTCCGATGGTATTTCCAATCATACAGTCCTGTACACTCGCTTCCATGCGAGGATTATCCCAGCAATCAAATCAAGATGTCGATGTTTTCTTTTTCCCAATTACCATGCAAGTCGCACATCGATCTGTGCCCGGAAGTAAGCTTGGACGAAGAGTCGTGTTACGCATCAAAACGTGTCGGTGCTTTTTCCTAACTGCTTCTCGAATTCTTGTATCCTTTTGTTGGGCGGTTTAGGATCTTATGATTTGAATTCGGGTTACACCACAACACTTTAAAGCTTCAGCTCGTATCGTTTGAGTCTCTGAAGCGACGTCGGTACCCACAACTCACCTGGAGATTCCGTGCAATTCACTTGTTGAAGATCAAATATAGTACCTGCTCAATTGCTTGTAGAACATCAAGTGATTCACTGGCTCGGGATCTCCTTATAACCGGTCGAATGCAAAGACCTGCTCATTTTTTAGTGGTTTATATCTTTTCACCTAGAATCTGTGCGTTATTTATTCACTGCGCCCCTGTTCGTGGCGTAGCACGCAAATATATTCTTCAGGCTCACCTTTTAGAACTCATCAGAGTTTTCTCACTACCCTTTCCGAAAATCTTTAGTCAAACTGTATCAAGATTCAATCTTCCATTGACTTGTCCTTATTCGAAATCTTGACACGATGGAAAGCCGTTTCGTCCCTGGTAGGCTCTCAACCGAGAGTCTCCAACACATCATCAATCATGTTTTCTTGCCTCCGAAGCTTCCACAAGAGGATGATCTCTCCGTAGACAATGACCTCAAACTTATCACTGCTGTCCTAGAAGCCCTAAAGGACTTTTCGGTGTGTCTCAATGACCTTGAGGTATCGGCTACCTTAAAAATAACCACCAGCATGATCGACCGGATGATATCTGCGGCACCAAATGGAACACCTCTGGAAAATCTGGTCGAGAAGCAGATGAATAGTATGATGGTAAACGGTATGTAAATCCCGCTGATGTTGTCCCTCACACTCGATTATTCAGCTTATGACCGGAACAGATGTGTTAGCATTCAATGTGAAGGCTCAGAATGCAGCGCTCCTGATACGTTGTCACGAATCAAAGTACATCTTTGAGGCCTTTGAGGTTTCGTGTCCAAACGCGAGTGTTACAGGAACTAAGGGCCGCCTGAACAGAATCTTCCCGCAAGAAGCCATCATGATCTCTTCTAGCATCATGAGCGATCCAGCATTTCGGCTGCCGTTCTCTGATATGCTTGTTGATTTGGCTAAAACGACACCTGAAGACGCCTACAAGATTTCCCGGAAGGCTCAACGTAATCTACCAGAAATACGAGACGTAATTGATCCCCGATACTTTACTGAGCTCGCATTCGGAATACTTCGTGGCATAGGCACTCCAGTAGAGATTCCACGCATTGAAAAGCGGGCCCAAGACGAAGTCCTCTGGTCAGACACTTATTGCTGCTGGCGGAGGTCACCATTGTGGACCGTGCTACGTGTAAGTTATCACTCTAAGCACTGATGCAGTCAAAGAAGCTGAACTAATCCATGCTATCTAGGTCGCTATTCAGACTACCCTCATGCGACAGATTGGTCCAGATCGTGGCTGCGCAGTGTACAAGGCATTCATGATCCATTTCATGACCCGGCTGCTCATGCAAGCGACACGTGGCAACATGTGTAGCGATATTCTTTATACAATGCATAGAAAGATTGTTCGACGGTTGCATAAGTTATCCGAGATGAACGAAACTGAGTCCTTCACTTCACTGGCAGGTAAATCTACATGGGGTTCGCATATTGAGAATACCATTGAAGCCAGCTATAAGGCTTTGAAATGTAGATGGCATCAGTTGGAATCATGTGCCGATCCTTTCAAGACGCAGAGTGCCTGGGATGTATCACGGTTGTCGTTCCAGGATGATACATATCTCAAGATCAAGACTCTGAGATCGTCTCTCGACGCGGTGTTACACCGTCCACCCCAGAGCTATAACACAAGGGAAGCTGATATCGGATTTTCCGCCCGCATCTCTAAGATCCCAAACTCCTTGCCTAATATAAATGCATTGGCACAGTCAACTGGTCAAGCACAGCGCATCCTACTGTGCGATATTGAAATGTGGATCCAGGATTGCCTGGTCGACTGGACAGACTGCAACTTGAGCAAATCAGACGTCTGCTCCGATCTTGCCACACTGATGACTGCATATTCAACAGCCGGTCGAGCCTGCTATGTCGATGACCAGGAAGGGCTCTCGCGAATGTTTCTTGTCGTTATGGAGCTTTGGGTGTGTCTGGATAGAATTGTCACTAGACACGAACCGATGCTGCTTGATCATCCAATAGGTTTCGCGCCAGATCTGTTTGATCCTCTTCTCCTGCCTTCGAAGTCTCAAATGGCAAGACTTGCTGCTGTTGAAAGCTATCTGACTTCGAGACGTCAGAGCTGCCGTGCCCAGTATCCTTCTATATTTAATGCCTTTGGCGATAGTAATTCTTTGCCTGTTCGGTATTTTGACGGGTCTGAGAAGCACCAAGAGCTACACAGAACCATCGAAAGAGAAGCCAATACTGTCCGAGCAAGCAGGTTAGAACTTTTCCGAGCAGAACGTCACCGCTACAACGACTTGTCAAGGAAAGCTAACCAGGCTTCCCATGAACGAATTCAGAAGTCGGGATGGGACTGGTACAATGAGGAGACCATAAGCTGGGAGGAGAATGCTTGCCCTCATTGCCAAAAATGCCGGTGGGAGAAAGAAGCCGCAGGATTAAAGATTAGACGACATGAGTGGCCTTTGCCATCCAAATTAGCGGAAGCCAAAACAGCTGTCTTCGAGCTAGATTGTCCTAAAGCGATCAGTGTATGGAGGGACATGACCTACTTTGTTATGGTTGACGTCCTCACAAGTCCCCAGAACTTGCCACGCGATGTTCCAGCCACTGGAAAGTATGGACTGGAAAATTACGACGCATTGCGGGCTCATTTCATCTCGGACCAGAACCGCATTGTCATCAGGTCTGCCACGAAACCGATTCATGTATCGCATTACCGAGACGCAGATATTTCAAGTGCTACAGAACAGTCGATATGCGTCGAGCACGCGATGCAATACGATATTCATGATTCTAGAAACGAGAAAGCTGCACATAAGTTTATCGGGTACGCGGATGTTCGCAAAGCATGTTCGCAACCAATAATGGACAAGAACTATGAAGGCTTACAGTCCTGGGTTGACAACACGACGCATCAACCCAATGAGGTGATTGCGAAGCAGTCAGAGTGTCCGCTCGAATTGTCTGTTCATGAATACCTCTCGTTTGGACACCTCCGCTCTGGTCCCTATCTACAGTGGCATAACATTGCGCGGGCGCTGATCGACGGCACCTTGAACTTTAATACAGAAGCAGTGAGTGTTATCCTTGCCCAATGCGCATGGCAGGCTGGTCCATGTTGCGCTGAGGATGATCCAACCATGCGGGCCTCCCATGGAACGCTAAGCGCTCCCCCTTTTTGTCTTGACCTGCTTGATGCTCTCGAGGAGCTTTTGTCCAACACAAAAGAGAATTGGCAAGGTATCATGTCCATTCAAATCCTTGTCACCCTTACAAGCCGGATCCTAAGCCTAGCGTCGCATAAAGATGTCCGACAGAAGTGCCTTGACATTCTTTGTGAAGCGCGTAATGTGACTTTCGCATGGACTCGGAAGCTGAAAGAGAAGCTCTCGACCTGCTTTGAGGAAAACGAACGGAAGCAATGGATGGACGTCAGCATCGAAATTGCACTTTGCTGTTACAGTACTTTTGCATTGGATCTTCCGGACATCGAATTGTTACTTACTTCTGAGGATCTTGTCGCAAAACTGACCGAATGCATGATTACAATCGATGAACTACGTCCAACATCAATTGGTAAACTTCCTCGACACATGAGAAGCTCTCTTCTTAGATTTTCTAGGGTAGCACAGATTGTGGAGGAAGTTCTGTGCAGGGTCATCCTTCGAAACGGCAATGGACTGAATCGGAGTATCACTAGTTTATGGGAGTCCTACAGCCCTGGTAGTCCCTGGCAGATAGCTGTACGCGGGCAGCGTGAATGGTTGATGACAAAAACGGCCGAGACAACAGACTCTGGCACGGTACCAGTGTACTTCAATCTACTGACAGGGAGTCTACTTGTGAATGGGTCACCTCTTACGCGGCTTCCTACTACTTACGAGCGAAATGCATCCTACCTAAGGCTATTCTCTAAGGTAAGAACATGCATGTCCATAGGAGATGGAGACTGATATTATCATAGATGTATATCACTGTGATACCGTCAACTATGCGGGGGATGCGGTATGAAAGTCGAACGTCTGTATTCGGATATCAGGTAAGATCTCCTGTAAGTACGCAGCTCGCGCCGACATACTGATTTGTTCCGCAAGGTACATTTCTTACTTGATGGTCCAAACCTTGTAATTTGTGCAAGAAAGGAGAGTGAAACCTTTCGTATTCTACCCACGGACCTGTTGTTTGACGATTTCCCTCCCGCTTTTATCAGTGGATACTCCCATTGGCTGAACCTTTCGACAAAAGAATTGGAATTTCGCCCTATTACCAACCCTTGGGTCACATGCAAGTCAAACTGGAGGATACAAAGTTTAGGGGACGCAACCAACATTCTGTCATTGGAAAAACTTTTACACCTCGACATGCCTACAATTACTGCGGAAAAGCTTTTACACATCGACATGCATACAATCACTGCTCACCGCATTTACCAGGTGCTGAGCCCGATTGAACGTAGGGAACACATCCACATTTCCTATCATCCAGCCTCCCAATCTGTGGACGTCCATCTTATACGCCTACGCCTCGACTTCTTTATCAACGGAAGCGGGGTACTCGAATGCAGACAACGTCGAAATATGGAAGTAGACAAAAATCAGTCTTGCGGTACATTCACAGGTGTTCGCAATAAGTTGATTCTCCGCTCGAACAAAGACTCACATCGCTGCATTATCGTCCCATTCGGGGAAGTCAAGCTAGTATCACGAGAGAACCATACCGAGGTCCAGGTGGAGACTAGTAGTGAAAGCGACATTGAGTATTTTTATTACGAACTAGACATCACGCTGCGTCGTCTGAAAGATAATGATAGCATGAAAAGCTGTTTATTTCGAACTCTGCTTCATGCTACCTCAAGTCATTGCCTACCGGACTGCTTCACTGGTAGAACAGGTACTGAACAGGCGATTGCCAATCTCAAAGATGCAAGCACGTTATCGTTCCGCACCTTGAGTTCAGAAGAAATTCAGATCTTGGTGCGGATTGGACAGCTCACTCCGCATCGGGTCTACTATCCTCAGCACATGGCAGTAATGCAAGAGGTAAAGTGGCATACGGTTCTGCCACCTCTGTCGCAACATGAATCTTTTTACAGTTTAGTTTCTGACATATTCAAGTGTGCACGGGCACAGAAAATGTTCTACACCACCGAAGGTTTGCCAGACGAAGGTAGATTCGGTGAGCCAGCTCTCTTAGCTAGGGCAGAGATCCGCAACTCCATCTTTAGAGGAATCGACTATGGAGGTGAGAAGCATAGTACTGTTCATGACAAGGCGTACCAAGAGAGCACAAAAACCAAAGAGGCAAGTGTCTGTGGGCTGACATCCTTGGTGAATGCGTGGCCTAACCGGTTGAGTCCTCCGAGTACCCTTCTAAGCATCATTGAGGACTGGGAGGGTACACTCAGAGGGCAGAACGCATCTTCTCACCACGATTCTCTGAGATATAACCACACCTGGAAAGGAACACCGGATATAATGTTGAATTCGTTTTGCGAGCTTCTTCATCTCCTTTCACATGCTCGAGAGGAGCAGCATAAATATCGCATGGCTATCAGTCTTAGTACCCTCGTATATTCCGATATGAACATGAACCCTCTATGCGAAGCTCTTCTGGGTTTTGCAACGCTACCAGAACTTCGAGCCCTGGTAATGCCGCATTACAGTACGTACAACTTGGGAGAGGGATATGAGCCTACACAAACCGCTCTAAAATATTTGATCAACAGTGCCGCGAAGGACTTCAGCCAATGCCCGGAAGCCTTGTTGCCGGCTCTCAGATTCGAGAAAAAGTGGCAAAGTAATGATCGAAGACGTGGCCTACACACTGAGGCTAAAGAGAGCAAGGCAAATCAACTCGTGGATCAGCTACTTTTACTATGGCCTACCGATACAATCAACATCGCGAATCGAAGCATTTTTGCAACACATTTTAACCTAGACCAAATTTCTGAAAGTGCAAATACTAGATTCGCCAGCTGGTTCCGGAACAGGAAATTCAAGACCTTTATATCCCAGGCTCAGTCAATTCTCAACCGCCATCGGACTTCACCTAGACATACTGCACCTTACAACTTCTCTCGCCTACCCCAGATATCTCGGAAGCAGACTACGCACTTAGACTGGAAACATTTGTTCTCGGGAGAGCCACCTAGCATAGAGGCCACGGGAGGGATCGATATGTCGTTGTTTTTGAGGCCCAGTGCTTCTATGCGAGACTGCCAGCGGGTTAGAAGACTTATCGAGCGGGGTCGACTGGATTGCATTGGTACTTATGAGACGAATTATATGAGGGATATGCTTCGTAGCTTAGACCACCTACGAACAATCCCACCGGGAAGTCACCTGGATCGTGCCAAGGAAGATCTACTACGCGAAGCCCTGGGAGACGCCTGTATTGATATGGAAAGCAAGGTCGACACGGCATTAGAGGCGGTAAGAAAGGCAACTATCCGTAGAGATTCATGGTCAGATTCCATTGCCGCCTTGGTCACTACCTGGCCGCGTATGCAGCCCACTGCCTTGCTGAAACACCTCACTCAACAAGATACGCTGAGTCCTGGTTGGACGAACGCCATCCTCCAGTATGGAATATTGATCACAAGATGGCAGTACTATAGACGCCTCAGCGCCCTTCCACTAGGCACAGCGGAGTTTCTCAAAGAGTTCAAGAACGTTGGTCACGATGGGTGGGACCCAGCTCAGTACCCGGAATGGCTATTGTTTGAAATTGAGAATAATCTCCTCATACGGCCTGAGCAGGCTCAAGTAGCCAAGGAGATGCTCAAGCCCAGCTGCAAGAGTAATTGTGTTATGCAATTGAACATGGGAGAGGGCAAGTCATCAGTGATTGCGCCCATAGTCGCTGCGACACTCGCCAAAGGGCAATATCTACCCCGGATGATTGTTCTGCCATCGCTCTTTGCCCAAATGTTTCATCTTCTGCGAGAAAAGCTAGGCGGGTTGATGGGTCACCGGGTTGTCGGAGTTCCCTTCTCTCGTTCAACGCCAATGTCATCTGATGAAGCACTCGTGATCCACGAAATGTATGAAAGGCTCCTGCGAGAGCGATGCATTGTGCTTTGCCAGCCGGAGCACATCTTATCGTTCGATCTTATGGGCATTGAGAAGTCCAACAGCACCATTATTACACCGCTCGCGTCCACTTTAGTCAAGACACAGCGGTGGATCGATGAAAATACGCGTGACATTCTTGATGAGAGTGATGAGATTCTCAACGTCAAATTTGAGTTGATCTACACCATGGGCCAGCAGACTGCTATTGACTTCAGTCCACAACGCTGGGAAGTCATTGCCAGCGTTCTTCGTAGACTGAGACATCGCCTGAGGGATGATGCGAGGGCCGGGAAGCAGCCCGAAGGCTTATCTGTCCAGGACACAAGACCAGAGGGTTTCCCTCGCCTTCAAATTCTAGAGCAAAACGACGGTGAAGATCTCATGAAGCGCGTGGTCTACGACTTGATCACCGAAGGAGGAGTGCAGGGTCTTCCACTCTTAAGCCTCAATAGCAGCGAGAGACAGTCACTGATCCACTACATATTGGATCCAAAAGCTCCCGGGCCCAGTAAGAGTATCGCATTGGAGAGAATCTTCAGCTCCCCTGAGACGCGTTCCATACTGCTTTTACTAAAAGGGCTCTTCGGACACGGTGTCCTGCTCTTTGTGTTCCAACAAAAACGATGGCGCGTAAACTACGGGCATGACTTCTCGAGAAGTCTGCTCGCAGTACCGTACAGAGCAAAGGATCTTCCTGCATCTCGAGCTGAATTCAGCCATCCAGATGCAACGATTCTGCTCACATGTCTGAGTTACTACTATAAGGGCCTGACCAACGATCAATTGTTCCAGTGCTTTGATGAACTCCTAAGATCTGACGATTCAACTGGTCAATATGCATCATGGACTTCGGAGGTCAGCAGTATGCCTGATGCATTTCGCGCACTTTCAGGGGTGAATCTCAAGGACAGGTTGCAATGCACTATGGAACTGTTTCCAAGAATCAGGAACTCCAAAGCTGTCGTTGACTTCTTTATGTCGCGTTTGGTGTTCCCGAATGAAATGAAAGAGTTCCCGAGCAAGCTATCATCATCGGGATGGGACATTGCGCAAGTGAAGCGGCATCCGACGACAGGATTCTCGGGGACCAACGACTCCAGATACTTGTTGCCACTCTCCGTCCAGCAGTATGACATTCCGGACCAAGTGCACACCAATGCGACTGTGCTGGAGTGCATACTGCAACCACATAACACCTACCAAGTCATTCCTGGGGCAGGTAATGCTAAATCTTTGCTTGATCTCGTCGTTGGCGCGCAACCGGAAATACGGGTCATTCTCGACGTTGGTGCTCTCGTACTCGAATGGAGGAACGATGAGATGGCTCGCAATTGGTTAGAGCGTATTCCGTCTGACCGGATTGAGGGCGTTGTGTACTTCGATGAGAACGACGAAGTCATGGTACTCACCCGAGATGGGCGGATACAGTTGCTTCAGGAGTCTCCTATGCAAAAGCAGATGGACACTTGTCTCGTTTATCTTGATGAAGCGCACACACGTGGTACTGACCTGAAACTCCCGTCCGACTACCGCGCAGCGGCCACGCTTGGACTTGGGTTGTCCAAGGACAGACTTGTACAAGGTGAGTACACCTCTCCTCTATACATCAGCTTGTCTAATATGTTTTCTAGCCTGCATGAGAATGAGGAAGCTTGCACACGGTCAGTCTGTCATGCTGTGTGCTCCAATGGAGATTGAGCGTAAGATTCGCCAGCACGCGAAGAAGGTGAGCGGAGCTGCCCTTGACGTTGAGGATGTTCTGCTTTGGAGCATTCAGAACACGCATCACTACACCAAAAAGTGTGTTCCACTATGGGCTATTCAAGGCATGCGACACCAGCGTCGGAAGGTGGTCTGGAGCGGCGAAGGCAATTCGCAAGTGTTGCTCGAGCCAGAGTCGAAGTCTCTGGAGGACTGGTATGGTGTGGTAGGTCAGCCTGATCACCCAGACTGGCTGCAGAGATATGGTCCAGACGTGCTCTCGCAGAGATCACGCGAAGTTCAAAAGATCCAGCGTAAGATGAAAGACTTTGAGACGTCGTCAATCGATGATGCGGCCCTTCATGAAGAGCAAGAGCGGGAACTCTCACCAGAGTGCGAATTGCAAAGACAACGTGAGGTCCCGCCCACTACGGATCCAGTACGACATAGTCTCCACCGGGATATCGTCGTGATGGTCCGTGAAGGCAGACTCAATACCAGCTCAGTATCGTTGATCCCGGCATTTAAAACACTCCAAGTGACAAAGATGGCGCAAGTCTTCGATCTATCTACATGGCCTACCGGATTGTGGGCGACGAAAGACTTTGCCCGCACAGTACGAGCAGTTCCTACCGATAGGCAAGATTATTTTGTTCGGTCACCGCAATGGCTCTTACGGTGGCCAGAGACAGAAACCTGCGTGTTAATCAGTGCCTTTGAAGCAAACAGCCTGTTACCTGAGATCCAAAAGGCCCATAAATTGACTTTGCACATCTACACACCCCGAATCCGCGATTCCGCAGGCGCATCCCGAACAATGGATCTACTCCACCGGATGGAGAACCTCCAGTATTGCGTCGTTCCCAGTCTTACAGCACAGCAGAAGACTCCACAAGCAGTCGCTGCCAACCAAGCAACCAAGGTCCAGCTGAATCTATTCGCAGGCCAGCTATACTTCGAGTCCCAAACCATGTACGAAGCCACCTGTTGTTTCCTGGGTCTAGCATTCCGAGGCCCCTGCGACGGCGTAACGATGTCACCTGAAGGCTTTATTGAAGACACCGAGGACCGCTTACTTTATGACGAGAGAATGGCAAAGCAATGTAGCATACATAAAAGTCCAGTTGAACTTTTGCGCAAGTTGGCGACATGCCGAAGGAAGGGGCAGAGGTACAAGAACTCCCACATGGGTCTTTTACTCGATGGAGACCCCGTCGAAGTAGGCAGATTGTTGGGGTCATAATGGCACAGCCAGGGAGGGAAAACAGGGATATTTTGTTAGTGTACCAACGCATCTTGATGGATGTGGAATGAAAGTAGCGGCGAGCTTATCTGGCAGTTTACTCAAATGCACGTACGGGTCTCATCATTTCATTTCTAGTGATGGTGAATATCACCAAAGTGACGCCTGATCCTCATCCCCTTTGGTTCTCCGCTGAGTATGATCTAGCAGCGGTGCACGACCTTGACGGCGACCGAGAAGGACTTGATGGTGGTGAAAGTTTTTTTTTTCCTTGGGCTGAGATGGCGCTAACATTGTGGGACAGATTGTGGTGTCAATTATGTCGGACCAGGTAGCGATTGCAGTTATAATGCCGAGAATCATGGCTTTGGGGGACTGGTGCCCCGTGAGATGGGATGTGAAGAGGATGACGTCGGGTTAGTATGTAGCTAGAGTATCGTAACAGGGCGGAGTGCGATGTGATGCGAGGATGTATTGCGTAGATTCCAAGTATGAGGGAAAACGATACCGTCCGGGAGACCACAGCTGGGCCTTAGCAGTGAGTTTGCATGGGACACAGCCTTTGACATGACGTCCGCCTGCATGCCCACTACCTGGTCGTATGCGGAATCATCTCCGGTAGCTGTCACGACAGACGCCTATGTCAGCATGGAAACCGTAAATACTCCCTCAAACCTGCTTTGCTTCTATGCATCCTTGTACATTTTGGCGTAATCCTGCTTGCATGCTGGTCATCAGCATTTAAATCAGCCCACGACCGACGCTTATCCATCATCCGCCCTCTTGAACGATACGCTCTACTGTGATTCGCCGTGTTCGCGTCCATTGCGCGTCTTATGAAAGTACAGTGCGCGTTCCGTCATTCTGCCAAGGGCAGTAGCGTCTCGTGCTCTTTAGGACTTAAGATGACTGCGTTTCGCTGATGGTTGGCGATATTACATCCTCGCGTTTGGGCCAAATAGACCCCCTCCTATCATAACGAACGACTCTCCAGACTTGAAAAGGAACGACTCGGGTGTAGCGATGTCCCAAGCGTGAATAACAACCTTGCATCTCACCTCGAACCTGTCACTAATAATCTTTGCAGAGCTCCGGTTACTGACCACCCAGCTGGGACCAACACAGCTGAATCTCCAGATCGCAAGAAGCCTAAGAAGATCAACAACCAACAGCTACAGCGCTCTACGCCCCCGGTGGAGCCGGAGAGCGAAACAACCGAAGACCTGAACGACGTGGCCGAACCCGCCATCCCACCACCACGACGCAGCGGTGGCCGACGCATGGTGCCCGTGCATCAGTCACGTATCGCAGACCGGCCGGCCAAGGTGGGCGAGAAGGACAGTAGCCTGAAGATCAAGATCGAGCTGGATCTGGAAGTCGAGGTAGAGATCTACGCCCGCGTCAAGGGAGACGTGACCATTGGGTTGATGTAGTGTTCCTGCAGGTCGAGATCTACGCAAGGGTCAAGGGTGACGTGACTATTGGCTTATTGTAAGATGTGAGTTGGCTGTCGGTCAGAGGGACGGAGTGGTAATTCATGATTCTTATAGTACTACCTAAGTGCATACTCGACGTTGCGCGCGCGAAAGGGAGTGAACGTGTCCACTAGAATGAAGTCGCGGAGACAGTTTGCGATGAAGGCGGGAGGCGGAAGGTTTTTCGGTGTGATGGGATTGTGATTTATTTTGTCGCTGGAATGTCATGTTTGATGTTTTGGAATGGCGGGCGTATGGCCGAGGCACGGACCTACGGAGTATGCTCCGTATTCTAATAATATCCCGATACGGAGACTTTTAAGTGGGGCCGTTCCCAATCCTTTTCTCCGACATGTGAAAGTCAAACGCGCGCGTCCAACGTCATATCTGCAAGCAAATGCTCCCTTTTGATATCACTCAATTGTGGAATTGCCTTCTCGCCAACAAGAACGGAGAACCGATTACCCTACTGCTACAATCCAGCAGTATCAGGTTAGCATTGAGCAGCCCTGCGAATGGCGCTGCAGCATCAACCCTGGCTGGTTGGCTCCCTCCTTCTTTTGTTGGGGACCATATGATACAAACTTCGCCATCGCGTCCCTCGGCTTCTTGTTCCCATGTAGCGATCTCGACGAATTGTTGGGACGCGCAGTCGGCAGCGTAATCATGAAAATCTAAAGGCTCGCGCACTCTACTCGCTTTGTGCGCAGCAAACAGTGTTGGATTTCGCACGACTGTTCGAGTGGTGACGACGTCTACCCTTCCTCGATGATAGGAACCTCACTCCCGGCGTACGTGTTCATCAGAGCCTGCGTGTTTTTCTTACATTCGATCGCTCCTCTTAGCGCTCTTTACTGCGTTGTCTCTCTCTGCTACACTCCACCCTATGCCGTGCCGAAAGCTCTGCAAGTCACCGCTGCCGTCGAAACCGCGTTCTTCGTCCTCGTATACTTTCCGCACAGACTGTACCTCCAGAGAGCAGCTGCTCATCCTCCGCCAGTCGACTGTGAGCGTCGTCGCGAGCTATTCAGGCGCTGTCACGATAACATCCCCGATCCAGAGGAATATTTGTCGAGATGGTTCATGGGCGCTCCTTCGTCTGAGATCAAACGCAACAACGTGAAAGAGTTCCTCAACTGGGCATTCTTCAATGCTGCGGAACCATGTGCGGAATATGAGGAAGAACTAAGCGAATATGTCGGCCACTTGGAAGAGCTGTTGGGGAGAAAGCTGGAGAAGGGCACAGGAAAAGCGAGGTGCATCAGGTTGACAGTAGACAAAGTCGACATGCTACACCGGAGTCTGACTTGGTACATGGTACGCGCTGAAATACTATAGACATGAGCGGCATGCTCAGTCGTTGACCTTCGTTGCTAATCTACCTCTTTTTCTAGTGCGTCTTCGTCGTCGACACCCTAGCATCGATTTACCTACGGTTTCAAGGATTCTACTTCCACCGCAATCCTCTATCTCAATTCTACACCGTCTTTCCACCCCGCCCTCTCCATCTACTGAGCTCCCATCACTCTCCTGCTCCACACTTGACCTACTGGCATCGTCCTCATACGTCTAAGACTCGACTCCCTATCCTATTCATACACGGAATCGGCATCGGCCTCTACCCTTATAAGAACTTCTTAGCCGAACTCACTTCCGATGACACTACAGATTCTTCTGATGGCCAAATCGGCATCATCGCAGTCGAGATCATGTCCGTCAGCTTTCGCATCACCGGTGAGGCATTATCGAAAGAGCACATGTGCGATGAAATCGAATCCATCCTGAACGCCCACAATTGGGACAAATTTGTCCTGGTATCGCACTCGTGAGTCTTCGTCCATAGCTTGTTGCGTACAAGGTGACTCACTCCACACCCAGTTACGGCAGCGTCATCTCAACGCATCTCCTGCGCAGCCCTCGCTTCGCAGCCCGCATCGGTCCGATCCTCTTCATCGACCCTGTCTCCTTCCTGCTGCACCTGCCTGACGTCGCCTACAATTTTGTAAGTGCCCACTATCTTCACCAGGTCTCCCATGTCTGACATACCGTACCAGACATGCAAAACGCCGCGCCGCGCCAACGAATGGCAACTATACTACTTCGGCGCCAAAGACCCTGGCGTGGCACACGCGCTCGGTCGGCGCTTCTTCTGGAGCGACAACATACTGTGGAAAGAGGATATTCAGCAGCATCTCGTCAGTGTCGCAATTGGGGAGCGCGATCTGATTGTGGATACGGCGGCTGTGAGGAAATATCTTGAGGGAGGCAAAAATGGGGTGGAAGATGCGGGGCTACGTGTATTGTGGTTTGAGGGCTTAGATCATGCGCAGGTTTTTGACAAGAGGCGTACGAGGAGGATGTTGGGGAATGTTGTCCGGGCGTATTGTGCAAATAGATGAGATGGTCGAGTAGTTGCTGGCGTGAGATTTCTTTTCGGTCTCGTCTGTGCAGTGGCTCAATGATATATAGTGATGGACTTCGTCCGATGGTGTATTCTCACTTTCGTCGATAATCGCTATTGTGCAAAATCATAACACAACAATACCACTAGCTGACCGTCTGCATGTGCTCTCGTCTGGACCGAAAGTAATGTAATAGATTCTACTTGGATTGGATATGGCACTGTAGCCTCAATCCTTGTCAAGCACGTGATAGCCAGGAGAGCTATGCGAAACAGGCGATGGATATTATGTACCTGCTTTCTATCCATAGTATCAAGCCACTTAATAGATATCAGGCGTGTATAGTCTATCTCTTACCGTTACGTATGCGCACTTCCTTGACCTAATACAGCGTGCTATTCGTGGTATACATACCGTCTCGTTCTACGAGGATGTAGAGGTAATTACGTAGCTCTATATATACCGAGCTGTAATACTAAGGTGTCCATTGTAGTCCATTAGACACGACTGCAATTTCTCCTTCTTTTGGAAAGACAATACTACCTCGGCGAGTTACAGACCCCATGTTACCTTCATTGCCACCGACGAACTCACGCGGAATAAAGAAATGCTTTTTGATGAGACCATCAAGACTAGACTGTGTGCCATGTAGCTGCGATAGGTCGATCGAACAGACCCAGAGATTATGATCCAGGAACACTATACGCTGTTCGAAACATCCCAGAAAGTGGTTGATGTCCTTCGATGTCAGTATCAACGTGGCGTCTGCGCCACCGCTCCCTGGCGATGGAACTTGCGTCACCATGGAGGATGTACGCCATACCACCAATCTTTCGGTTGCTTTGCTCCCCAGCTTGTGAGCAAACTCTGCAATCAGGAATGATCCTCGGTGGTCCGTCACAAGATTCTTGAAAGCTAGATCTGCTCCCGTCAAGGCTGTCGCTCCAACGTCTATTCTGGTATCAGATTGACCTGTATGAACCACCTCTAGGGTGTCCCACGCATAGCGCCGAATGATGCAATCAGTCACAAGTACTATAGTACCCGGAACACGGATAGAGGAGAGCCATCTCCATAGTGTGCGAGCCGATGCCTCTATCACAGTGACGTGCTTGAAAGTGTGCTCTTTCGTTATCCGAACGAAAAGATAGTCGCGACAAGTCGTGGAGACCAGCAACTTATCTTCTGTCTCATTGAAAACAATTTGTTGAACACTATCATCGAACTTTGAGTCAAGCAGGAGTCGTTGGGTCGAGACGCTGCTCTCATTGGTGCTCATTTCGATATCATACACGAGCACCCGGTTGCTAGCATCGACTGAAGCAACCATTCTTCCAGGACCAACAGCAACATACCGAACAAAGATGTCCTGCTTGTGGCTATACAGGTCTGTCATCTTTTGACCGTTCACAGACGAGTACAGACTCATCGAACCATCATCTTTTCCAACCAATATCACTTCCTCAATAGAGTGTACTCGAGTAGATGTTATTGGCACAATGTCGTTCCCGGTCCCAACGAGAAGTGGTGGCATGCTGACAGATTCACTGATATTGGACTCCTCTTCAACGACCTTGCGAACCAGGGCAGCCGGTTCCCATATCTTGGCTTTCCGGTCTTTCAGTTCGATGATACGTGTGCCATCTCCAGTGAAAGACAAGGCTTTCCCGAGAGTTTCACGAGTGTTAATTTGATATAACAAGGATAATGTTTCGAAATCCCAAAGACCGATGTACCCCCAGCTTGAGCCAGTAGCAAGGGTTCGTCCGTCGGGGGAGCATGCCAGGTAGTGACAGTCTTGTTGAGCCGCTTTGACAGCTCTTTGATTCCAAGTCTCATACAACACCATACTACCATTTTGAAACGTTACCACCATCAGTTCTACTGCGGGATTCGAATTGAAGATCACCTTCTCGGGAGAAGTGTCAGATATCATAGCTTGCGCTTCGGCACCAGCAGTCCCACCACAAGCTCCCAAGAGGCGATCGTTATCTAGACTCCACAAAAGCACGGGTTTCCCTCGGTAAGCAAAGGCAATTATGCTTTGATCGGGTGATATAGCGATGTCGAGCGGTGCTTGTCTATTCGGGTAGGCCTGATCAGACACAACGCAACCATCTTTACAGTCAATCTTTACTGCATGGCTCTGTCTTGTCGCTGCTATGAGAACTTCATCCGATCCGGAAAATTGCAGCAATACTGGAGTGTCCTTCATCACGTATGTCCAAAGTAGCTCGCGACTATTTATGTCCCACAATTGGATTTCGTGAGGTCCCGCGCAAGCTATACGGTTGTTATTGTCGAATCGAAGACATCGAGCGGCTTCCCCATGGTTCAGAATCAGCCTCTCTTGGCAGGTGACTTGCCAATATAAGAATATGCGACCAGATTTTGTGCCAATGGCGAACGTGTTGTCGCCGGCTGCTACCGACATTGCGCGATGTTCTCGAAAGTCGATGTAGCAAATCGAATCCTCCCATGAATCATTTTCGAGGCCATGAACAGTGAGGCCGCTGCAAGTGTCGGAAAAGTAACGATATATCGATGAAGTGCGTGGGCAAAAGGGTGTGATGAGGTAATATATGGAGCTTGGGACATTTAGCAGATTTGCTCCGAATTTTGCGACCAGTCGAACCAGGTCGGTCGACCACTGAGAAGCACATTGGAAAGCATCACCAAAGGGGGGTGTATGTTTTGCACGTCGGTGAAGATACTTTTGCAAGTTCTTTGCAGTCCTGATGAGATAGTAGAGATTTTTCTTGATGCCAGCGATATATTCGATCCAAGTAAGGATATTCGTGCGAAGAAATCTTTCGAGGACCAGAAACAAGTCATGGTCCATCGAGGATGCTGATGCAAGGTGGTCGGAAAATGCTACACATGCATAGTCCGCAATGGCGCTCTTTGTTGGCCGAGAGACGTTAATGATTGTTCTATGACGGGGAGGTTTCATCTCTTCACCGGAAAGATATCGGAGGCATGCCAGAGCTAATTGATTGTTCCCGGCCTCTTTCGAGACAGCAAACTCCGATTGTAGTGAACGATCAGTCAAGAATGCTTTTATAGTCATATGCATCGGCTGAACGCAACCAGCCTTATCAGTGCGCAAAAGCTGCCCACAAAGACCTTGGATCGATTTTTCTATGTTTCGTACATTGATATCTGCATCAGTCTTGATGGCGCTGGCAAGTTCGTCAATTCGCAGCGATCGGACCGCGCACATCGTCCAGACGAGAAGTGATTTAGCCAAACGTTTCTCTCTAACATTGCAAGACATTTCCTGCAGAATCCTCTCATACATCGAGCTCATTTCGGTTGGGAGTTCGTCGATAGTTCTTTCGATGTACTCTTCGCTGTACACAGATTGGAGCTCTTTTAAGATAAGGTGAGCCCACAAGAAGCATCCGCCAGATTTATCTATCAGATTTTGCACGAGTCGCTCTCTATCTGCCTCCCCATTAACCGGAAGGCTGTTCATGTTGTCTTCGATGAACAGTTTGATATCTCCAATAGTGTTTTCAATGGATATAGGATCAATGATAACTCTTTTTCCCAGGCGAGCGAATTGTCGGTCGAATTCTAGCCAGGGCCGACTCGTGATGAAAAATTGGACTGGGTAGGAACTTTCGATACGGGAGATAAGAGGAAAGATTCTTGTTGGATCGATGCATTCGTCCAGGCCATCAATGATCCAGTATTGCGGCCGTCCCAGCGGTAACTTTAATATACCTCCGGCAAAGAACTTTCTCCAGATGGCTCTCTCATCATCTCTGTCGAAAAATGGGTTGCGTTCTTGTGATTTTGCCAATTCCAAGCGCACAATTGGATGCATTAGTCCCATCTGGAAAGCAAATGAGCGAAGCATTGCACTGATTGTATTCTTCCCTTTTTGTCCCGTCTTAAAGAAGTAATAGCAGCAGTCATGACCTGCATTCAGTAGCTCTGTAATGACATGTCCAGTTAGGATTGTCTTGCCAGTAGCTGGCTGCGCATGGACCCAGTATAATTCGCCCTGCGGAGTCTCTATCCAAGTCTGGAAACTTTGTCGCTCCTGAATCCAAGAGCATGAGCCAGGGGCCTGTATGTCTTGTTCGGTATTCAGCTCGTCAATCGGTTTGTCGCGGACTGCAAGGTACGTCTGAAGATCAGACAGCTGCTGCTTTTGGTCGTCAAACCGTTTAGTAATTGTGGCTCCAAGGATATCTTCGGCAATTGCAATAAGAGCGTTCTTTACTGCCACATAGTTTGGGTCATGCGTGCTATCGTATTTGCACACGGATCGATGATCGGCATTGAGAAGCTGCACACGTTCATGTTTCAATCCAATTGTTGCGGAGTCTCTTTCCACGACGAGAGCTGACTGGATTCCGAGGTTCAGTTTCACGGTCTCATAGAACGACCATAGGCGGACTTCGTCCGCATAATGTCTGAAGTCATCATTTATCATGTCTAATCCTGGCGAATTCTTCTCCAAATCGGCAAGAAAGGGCTTAACACTAAACACGCCAGTAGCCCGAAGCATATTATTGAGAAGGGAGGCCAGACTAGCGCCCCGGTGCGGAGTTGCGAGGAAAATGAGGCATTGTATGCGCGCCGCCAATTCCTTTGTCTCTTTATCTCTTCGCGCGAGAATATAAGCCTTTTTTATCACTACAAAACGATCATATATCATCAGTCTTAAGTATTTCAAAACGAAGGCAACTAGTAAAAGGATCTAAGACAGTGCTTACCTAATCCTCCCATACTATGGCCTATCAAGACAATCGGAGAGTCCGGGGAAGATCTTAAGTAAGGCGAGGTGCTCATTTCCCCCAGCAGATATCTTCCAAAGTCGTGCACATTCAGAAAACTCTCTCTGCGCTCTCCCCAGTCGCTGTTGTAGCCAAATGTGTGTATCCGTGCGTGCTGCATCCTCTGCTCCTGCGGAAGCCAGGCCTGCGGCCAGAAGTATTGGTCATCGCTTTCCTTTCTCCATGTCTTCACAGAGCCACCGCGCAAACCGTGGACGAATATGAAATCGATGAGGGGCTCCGGGGGTTCGTGGAGAAGGGTTAGTCCGTAGGGACCAACATCGTCGCTTACAAGTGTGTCCTCGGACTTTGTTCTGGATAATATGCTGAAGGAACGCTGGAGCGAGAAACCATTCTTACTGGAGAGTCGCGATGAGGTTCCACTGGAACGGCACCTGTCGTATGTAGGAGGAACTACACGATCTGTATCCTGTTGACCACGTCGTCAGTCGGAGCACGAGAACCCACGGTAGCGAAAAAGTATCATACTTCGTCAACCATGTTCCATGACCGCCTTACATTTCTGAACAGATGCTGAGAGACTGGTCGTTATCCTACGTTCTAGCATAGAGAGAGAGAGGTCATGACAGACGCCGACAGCCCAAGCCGCAAGCCCTCAACTCCCAATTAACCGGGTGGGGTCAGTCAGGCAGCCGGCCGTTTACGTGCGCAGTCCATAATGCCATTGTTGAGCAGGACATTGATGTTGGTCATTGGAAAGATTACACATCCATGGTAATATGCAGTGTGCCGTGTTTGGGACGACGCCAGCGGCTACAACAAAAGCAACTCCGACCGTCCCGCCGATTGGCTGATTCATGACCCCACTCCCCACGAAAAGTTTCAGGCGGATGTTCACAGCTTGTCCTTGCATGCGGCGTTTGTACTTACACGCCTTGATCGCTCATCAGTAGAAATGGCTAACGTGAAGTATCTTGACAAACATGACTGTGATTCCACCGGAGTTCACTGTGGCGGAGTTGAAGGAAGAGGACAAGTACGAGGGTCGAGAGATTGATGCCAATATTGCTGCTAGTAAGTGAATCTCTCCTGTGACAGGGCTTGCTAATTCAATGAAGGTCTCCCTGAGGGTGTAGATGTCATTTGGGTATCTACATATGGCGCGACGCATTGGTCGATATCTACCAAGATTGACACGATCGTCAATGGTGAAGAGAAATCATTCTTCCTCAAGGAGTATCGCGACGTAAACGCAGAAGCAATGGTCAAGGCCGAGTATGAGTCTACGGCGGCACTCTATGCTATTTCCCCTCAGAACGTGCCTGAGCCTATTGGGTATGGCTCCTTTGCATCAGATGCTCAGCGATTCTTCTACGTCCAAGTATTCTGTGACATGAATGAAGATCTTCCTGAAGTAGACAACTTCGTCACCGTTCTGTCCAAGTTCCACGCAAAGCAGTCACCGGACGGGCAATTTGGATTCCATATAACTACATTCCAAGGCAACATTCCGCAGAACAACAGCTGGACCCACACTTGGGAAGAATACTTCGCTCGCGGTCTGCAGGATATGATTGATAGGGAACGTAGCATCCAAGGTTCTGACCCGGAAATGACCGAGTTATCTGCCAAGCTAATGTCACATGTCGTGCCTCGACTCCTACGGCCAATGGAGACAGCTGGCAAACGAATCAAGCCAGTGTTGCTGCACGGTGATCTATGGCATGGCAACGTGAGCATCGATAATGTCTCTGGTGACCCGATCTTTTATGATGCTGGGAGCTTCTACGGACACGGAGAATATGATGCTGGCCCGTGGCGCGCGACGCGCTACCGTTTCGACAAGACTCATCTGCGTGCTTATCACAAGCTGGTGGATATATCTGAGCCAGTGGAGGATCATGATGACAGAAATGCGTTGTATGCGTTGAAGAACGACCTTTTGGTGTCGTGTTGCTGGAAAAATACAAAATCCACACGGCAGCTGTATGTATCCGTGCTACTCATAACGTGTCCAATGACTGATGAATCACAGTGCCATCAATGAAATGCGTCGTCTAGTCACAAAATATCCAGATGGCTACGAAGGCTATGTGGCGAGCAACAGCCAACCTGCAGCTGGTGCGTGAGAAATTTACTTACTGCCGTCAAGAATCAATGGCCAGATTTGTTTAGGTAGTCTTGGCAGATCCTATTCATTGATTATCTGCCGTGCCACGTTGTCTACTGTCTTACGGGTCTGCCTTGCATTCCGCCAATTCATCCCTTTCCATCGCAGGATAAAGGTCATGACCACACTCAACAGTCCGGAGCTGATAGCCAAAGCTGTGAAGAAATACCCTGTACCTATACTATTCAAGAGAGGCTGCATGCCGGCTACCACAGCAGCGGAAAGCCCACAGCGTGTAATATTTCCTGCTGCTGCCGCTGTGCTAGCATATTCAGGACATATGTCCACTATAAGAGTGTTGTGCGTCTGAACTTTATGCTTAGCAGAACTCTGGAACTCACGCGACACCGATTACCTGGCATAAACATGTCGCGACAAACCCATGCAGAAACAACAGTACTAAAGCAGCACTGATATGAACCCTCTCTTCGAGAACCCAAGCATAAGCCACTAAGATGACCGTCGAGAAAGGAATGAGCAGCCACGACATTCGAGAACGAGCATTCTCGATTGGGAATGTTGACATGTTGTCACCTACCACTTTGTCGATGACAATGCTATTCTCTTTAGCAACTACTCTGTAGTTCCAGTCCAACAGCTTTCCGTTAACAAGACCGCCTACTATTACACCCGCTCCTATGGGTAAGTAGCAAAGCCCTACTTCAAGTTCACTCAAGCCATAAAGGTCCGTATAGATCTCAGGTATGGAAGCCTGGACACAATAGTAGACGGCATATGATACTGCACTAATGGTGAGTACGACAGATGTATCCTTATGGAAACAAACCAAAAGAGCCTTAAAGGGGTTCGGCGCCACAAATTGAGGTTGTCCTGGCACGGTCACATCGACTGCCTCATGCCTCTTCCGCTGTGTACGTGTCTGTACCAGGGGCCGATTCCAAGCTGGCGCAGCAATACTTCCATTGCCAACGACACTTCGTCCAGTCTCTGGGAACACTGTCGCGAGAACGGCAAGAAAGACTGCTCCAACCATCACCAACAACCAAAACACCCATTTCCACCCAGCTTCAGCAACCACGACCCCGCCAATCAATGGCCCAAGAGTTGGACCCAGATTGGTCGCTATCATTGCCGGACCCAGCATACTGCCCCGTGTTGCAGGTGTGGCCACGTCTGCGATGACGCCGTAGCTTATAGCGACAGTTGCGGAGCATCCTAAGCTTTGCAGGCTTCGCAGGACCATAAGTGCAGCATAGTGCCTCTGTAGCGCCAATGCTAGATTCGCTGCCACGTAGATACTAAACGTGAAAAGGTACACCGGACGGCGGCCCAGATTGTCTGCTAAATCGCCACAGAACGCAGGGGCGATTCCTTGCACGATGAGATACGTGGTGATGGTGAGATTGATGCGGCTGGAGTCGACATGAACGGCTTGAGCTAGCTGTTTGAGGCACGGGAAGTATATGTTTGCGGTGAATGGGGAGAAGAACATGCTGCAGCCGATTAAGTATGTTATAACGAGTCGTTCGCATTTTGTGAAGACTGTGTATGGTATTACTGGGTCCGGCCGGGCTCCTGGCTCCGTGTATGATTGATTTGATATACCATGATGATGTTCCTGCTCTCCTGTTTTGCCAAACGTCTTCACCGCCAACTCTTTCTCCACAGAATTCGACATTTTCACTGTTGTGGGGGTGTTTTGGCTCATATTGCATCAGGGATTTGGTTCAAACTGAACGAGGAATCTTGAGGCAAGGCAATGTCGTTGGAGGTCTGTGTTTGAAAGCATAAATATATCGAATTGTACCTCGAAGATCTTCTCGGCTGCGGGGTTTATCTTATGGGATCTGCCTGCAACATGAACGCAAGGGGGCTATAAGTTCAGCCTTATAGGCGTATTATCAGGGCCGCTAGACCTAAGCCTCAGGGCCGCTAAGCCTAAGCTAGATTCTCCCAAGGCTGAAAAAGTGCCGACACCTTTCACGAGTACTCTCACTACAGCTCGCAGGCACTGACGACCTCCGCAACTCTTTTCTGTTGTGGCTGTAAGCTCAGTATGTATATGTATCACTAGCGAGTACAACTTCTGCATATCTAGTAGCTACGGCTGCAACTAATGAGAGAGGAGCTCCTGTCACGCCCTGGAGATCTCAGACCCGGGATGGCGACCTCGGAAGACTCTACTATGACTATGAAAAGTATCTACCCTCAAGTCCCTTTACAACTTGGGCAACATTCGTTACGACTTTTGGAACTATATCCAGGAACAATCGAAACACCCTTACGGGGCGAGCTACGTCTTCGAGTCGACCAGACCAAGTACGAAGCCGTTTCTTGGTGCTGGGGAGAAGCTCAGTCTAGCGAGTACCCAAGCATATGTCTACAAGACGGCATATCAATAGCGATACGTCCCAATCTACACACAGCTTTGCGTCATCTCAGGCATTCGAGCGAGTCTCGACACTTGTGGGTCGACGCTATCTGCATTGACCAGGACAGTGAGCCAGAGAAGAATGATCAGGTACCACAAATGGCTCACATATACCAGGACGCAGATGGTGTGGTGATATGGTTAGGTGAGCCAAAGACAGGGGATATAGATGCCATACCCTTTCTGCATACTATACACGAGAACTTGGACAACCTCGACGATTTCCTAGAGCGGGCCTGTTACGGGGAGAAATGGAATTCCCTGGCTACCATGATGCGTTCGCCTTGGTTCTCACGAAAATGGGTCGTGCAAGAGGTCGCGCTCGCGAAGTGCGCCACCATACATTACGGGGCGTCTACCATATCATGGAAGCTGTTCTGCAACATTAATCAGTTGACCAAACGGCGAAGTGAGAAGCTTATGCGATACACCGGAAGCTATGAAGCTATTACGTCGATGGACCGCAGCGGTGCAATCGTACTGATAGCAATGGTGGAATCACTTTCTCGGCGTGATGGCGTGACAAGGCGCCTGCGCTACGATCTTGACACCGTAGTGCCTCTTCTAGCTAAACTGAAAGTCACGGTCTTACATGACCATATATTTGGAGTCCTTGCGTTGGCACGGGATGCTCCAAAAGCCGTTGCGGCGACCGAGACGACGAAACCGTTATTGCCAATCGACTATGGACTCTCGTTCGAGGCCACTTGCAGAAACTTCCTCTCTTATGCGATCCAGAAATGTAACTCTCTGGACGTCCTATTTCTTCCCTGGATCTCGCCACAAGACGGCAATGATCTCCCATCGTGGATGCCAAAGAGACGTCTCGCTATAAAACGGCTTACATATCGATACAAACCCGGCGGACCTAGACTACGACCTTCCAATCAGATTTATACTTACTATCATCTTGTGGGCACATACGAGGATGCCAATGGCAGGCTAGTACCGCCAAGATATCCATATGAAGCTTCGTCAGGCATGCCATTTTCTGGCATTGACATAACGTGTCATCATACCATACGAAGTTTGAATCTGCACGGTTTCTCAGTCGGCTCAGTGACGAAAGTTAGTACCCACATGAGGCATCGTCTGCAAAGTCTCAGCATCCCGAAGGACTGGATTGAACTAGCAAACTGGCCAGTGTCAGAATCCGAGCACCCAGAACGTTTCTGGCGCACACTGATCGCGAATCGATGGGATACACAGGATGAAGTACAGGACTACTACAGCGAGGCATTCTCTTCAATCATGAGTTCCGAGCATACATTTGAGTTCAACAACCAGTCGGGTCAGGCCTTGTATTGGCGCCCCGGTGAATCTACCTTCACCAGTGAGTTAAAGAGACGTATCGCTGTGGTTCTCTTTCGACGAAGGTTGATCCTAGCAACTTCAAACAGTGGTCCTGAGCTCCTCGGTCTTGCGCCTGAGGATTGCGAGGAGGGTGACCGTAAGTTATTTTGCTTTGCCAAGATTCGTTATCAGAACCCTCCTAACCACAAGCAGTGATATGTATTCTCAGAGGATGTAGTGTACCTATCATACTGCGAAAGAAGGATCTGCCGGATCAGAGCGACTGTTATGAAGTTATCGGCCCATGCTACGTACATGGCATAATGCAAGGCGAGGCTGTGGAAATGCTCAAGGATCGGACATACAATAGTTCTGAGCATTTCACAGAGAGGACGTTTGAGGCTATATAACTGGCTAGTATCAAGCAGAAGTCTCCTTTCTGGAGAGACAATGAATTGGTCTGTCTCCATGCCCGACAGGAGGATACAAACGATGTCTATACTATAGCATCTGTTTCTTCAAGGCCATACCCCAACATGATGGTAACATATACCATTATATAATGTTGGGCATGTAACTGGCTCGGTCCAGTCATTGACTTGCAACACAACCTGGTCGTAGATTGATGGCGAATCAGTCAGTCCAATGGCAGGCTGATGGGTAACACTTTCTGTTGTTGTACTTGGGGGCCTGAGTGCTGACCCGAGATCCAGATATCATCCTATAGGCCTTCGGATCCGGCTTTAGCATAAGCGAGCCGACCAATAGCCAGGGGTAAGGATCCATGACCTTTACATTAGCGCCGGGAAAGTGAACGTTTATGGTACAATCTCACACATCGTCAGGATCCAGTGAACTAGCTACATTCCAGCAATACATATAAAGCCTCAAATTCAACCCAGAACAACCACAAACATACCCTTCAACAACTCTCACAATGCGCTTCGTGTCCAAACCCCAAGACACCTACCCCACAGGCACCGGCCCCAAGGTCATCGCCGCAGGCCTCCCCCGCTGTGCCACAAGCTCCCTCCAGACCTCCTTCGAGCAACATCTCGGCTACGGGCCATGCATGCACTTCGCGCGCATCGCGCCATACGCCGAGCGCCTGCGTCTCGTCCGCAGCATGGCACTCGAGCGGGACAAGGCCACCCGGCAAGCCATGCTACGCACACTCTTCGACGTGGTCAACTCCTCGGCCGACTTCCCCGGGATGTGGTTCATCGAAGATCTGGTGGAGATGTATCCAGACGCACAGATTATCCTCAATAAGCGGCGCAGCGGCACCGAGTGGCACAAGTCGTTCATGGACACGATATACTGGTTCTCGGTCCCGAATGGGGTGTATGCGTGGGCTGCGTGGCTGGTGGAGACGGATCGCGAGCAGGTCAACCTGTTTCGCGTGTTCTATAGTCAGTTGCCGGAGAGGTATGGGGTGGAGGATTGGTGTCCTGAGATGATGGATCGGCATTCCGAGTTGGTGAGGAGGGTAGCAAGGAAGCATGGGAAGGAGGTGTTGGAGTGGGAGCCGGCTGATGGGTATGAGCCGATATGCAAGTTTTTGGGCAAGGATGTTCCGGCGGAGCCGTTTCCGAGGACGAATGAGACGGCGGATATACTGTTTATTCAGAAGTTCTTGCTTGTTAGGGGGCTGGCGTATTGGTTGGCTGCTCTGGCGACGCCTGTAGCTGTGTTTTATGCTGTTCGACAGCTTTTGTTCTAAGTTATGATAGCTGGTCATTTGGACTATATTCGTTATCGTTAGAATGTGTATGAGCTGATATGACCGTGGCTCCAGATTAATCAGAACAACATGGCATAATATATTGATCCGACCGAGATTCAATACGGTTATCATTGAATATTCGACATTACTATATATATTCCGAGGTCAGTGTATCGTCACGCCCCCAGGTAGTTCAAGAACCTGAGGATCGGCCTTCGGATGACAAGGCTCAAGCACTGCTTGCCCACTGGGTGCCTCAGCCAGGCACAAGGCCGAATTCCCAGCCATCAGATTTCCTGTCTGATAATAGGTCCATACATTTCCGGTTTCTGCATGACATGCTGTGGCTTTCAAGTTGCCGCGTTCATTGTGGCCCAAGCAAGTATCTCTGGCTCCAAGAGTGGTAAGAGCGCCTTGGGCTGTCGTCTGCCAGATCTGTTCGTCGCTAGCGTTACAGGTCTCGAATTGTGCGCCTAACCGTGTGGTAGTCAGACAATGGCCTGTGTAGGTGTTGAATATCATTCCCGTTGGGGTAATGTCGAGTTTGGGTGCGTGTCTGCCTCGGATGCGAAGCACAGCTGTCGAATGTGAGGGTCTCTCGTGCAGCGAGATGGACTTCGATACAGTAAATGTTTTGCCTGTCCAGAGATCTTTCACGCTATAAGAATGATCAGGGGATATCCCAACCCGCTCGAGAGGAATCAATGTTGAGTTTGTGTTGTTGCCACGATTCAGTACGGTAAGCAGTCGGTCACCGTTCTCGAGGCTTTTGGTCAGAACATCCCAGTAGCCATCCTGAGAGACCAATGTAGCTTGCAAGCACAGAGAGTCTTGGTCTACGGCGATGATGTCCTTGTTGCTCAGGTATTTGATATCACTTTCGGGTAGCTCTGGAATGTACGCTGAAATGATTAGTGGTGCCGAGAAACTGGCCCACAGCGAGAAATGCGACCGTTTTTCTTCTTCAGTCAGATCCGGAAAAGGAATCAGAAAGTCGGGGTCGTTGTAGAAGCCACACTTTTGCTGGTATCGCGCAAGTTCGGTATTATGGCCGTAGTTGGTCATGATACTGTCCCAATGACCGCCCGGCTCAAAAATCCCGTCAAAGCCCCATATCTTCACATCGTTGGAGTGCCGTGCTAGCTCGCCGTACTCGGGCATGTACTTCATGATCGTGTACCAGTCAGTGTTATTGCTGTGTGGAGGCGTTTGAAAATCTGGAGAGAAGTATGCAGGTGCAGACTCAGAAAACACTAATGGCTTATCTAATGCTTCCAATGCTTTGTGCCATTTTTCATACAAGACGCGATACTGCTCGACCTTAGGTCGAGGGTCTGTGTTATTGATGACATTGCAGCCGTCGAGCTTTAGATAGTCGATGCCCCAAGCTTCAAACGTTTTTGCATCGAGGTCCTCATAGTCTCTTGATCCAGGATAGCCTCCACAAGTAAGATTACCAGCATCTTGGTAGATACCATATTTAAACCCACGCTCGTGTAAGTACTCGCCAAGCCAGATTAGTCCATCCGGAAAGAGCGTCGAGTTCCAGACGAGTGATCCATTCTCAGCTCTGGAGTATTCCAACCAACAGTCATCAATATTGATGTATTCATAGCCAGCGTCAAGCAAGCCATTCTCAAGCATGGCATCTGCAGTATCAGTGAAAAGCGTCTGATTGAGGTCGCACATGAAGCGTGCCCAGTTGTTGAATCCCATCGGGGGGCGTGGCTGTATTGCTGGATCTTGAACTGTAGACCATACCATGGCTGGCAACTGGCCAAGCAGCATTGATAAGAGGACGAAAGTCATCGCTATTTGCAGTAGAAGGATGAAAAAAACAATGGTCCACAGACCTGGATGACAGGAGACGCTCTTCATGGTATCATTAGCAACAGATGAACCTTAAGAGCAGACAACCCCGCATCAGGCCCCTCGTGATGATGCAGAAAGGATGGCTGATGCAACCATGTAGTGTAATGTTCCGACGGGTCTTAGACTGCGATGTTATGCATTGGAAGAATGCATGTCGGTTACTCGATCCATGCCTGACTGTTGATGCTTGCGGGGTTTCTGCCTGAGGCATGATATGTGCCTGGAGGCGTCACGTGCTCAGCCTCGTCTTTGCCATGACCTCCTGATTCTTTCCTTTCATGCGAGATCATCATGTCATCTACTTTTCATCCTTGCCTCATCATGGAAGTCATTTTAAACCTCTGGTGTATTGTGTCGAGGTGCTGTAAGCCCTTAGTCTGCGATCCTCACGCCTGGATTACAGTGTGCCAGACCGATGTCGTGCGAAAGAAATACCCAGTCGGTTGCCCCCAGAGGTCGTGAAACTGCTCAGTTGAGTCACCGGTAAGACTTGATTTGTGTCAATATAGGGGATAGCGAGTTAATCTCGGATCATATAATGCTACGTGAAGTATCACATACGGCGTAATTATAATGTGGAGCCAGTCATCATATCGGCAAATCGGTAATTCGTTGTGCGGTTACCCCTGGCATATCTACAAATAGTCTTCTGTGTCACGGGCTAACAGGAACCACAAATCCCAGCAATTAGTCAAGTTCCGCTCGATGGGGTCCGTTAATGACGCGTACTGCGATCCTCGCATGTACAACATCTGGGTGTTGACAATGTGTCGACGTCTTGTGGATACTTGAATCCAAACCTCGGGCAAGCCACGCACATCAGAATACCGCGATGCTCACCAACACTGAATTTTCAATACGGTCCGCCTTTAGTATACTGTACGAGTACTGTTATCTGATAATACCGGTGTCGCTCGCATGTATCGCCGTGAAACGCCGCTACCTCTCCCTTCTAAGCAAGCATCCGGGACCATTTTGGGCGTCAGTAACACGTCTTTGGAAGCTCTACTTGACATCAAGGGGCCGCAGCCATATAGATCTCCCAGCTCTCCACGACAAATACGGGCCAATCGTGCGCATCGCTCCAAACGAAGTTTCGCTGGCGTCTCCCGAAGCAGCACGACAACTTCTTAGTGCAGGTAAAGGCTTTCACAAGACATCCTTTTATTGGGTCTTCCCACCACCGTCAAATCCGGACATCTTTACGGAGATACGCGAGCATGTTCATGCGCAGAAGAAGCGTGTTGCCAATGTTCCATACAGTATGGCTGCAATGCAGCAGCTCGCGCCCTTCATTGAGGATACCATCGACATGTTCTTTGAGAAGCTAGATGGTTTTACTCACGCTAACGATACCACGGTCGATCTTGGTGCCTGGCTGCATTATTTTGCATTCGATGTGCTGGGCGAAGTAGCCTTTTCTCGCAAATTTGGTTTCTTGGAGCAAGGCGTAGACGTAGAAAAGGCCATCAAGACAATCGATGATTCACAATGGTACAACGGTCTCATTGGGCAGATTCCAGAGCTAGATTACGTTTTTCGGAGGAATCCGATCTGGAGCCTTCTTCCAAACACGGGACCTGGACTGATCACGAGAATTGCATTGTCAGAGATGGACAAGAGGAAGCCTTTCGAGAACATCGAGAAGAGTGATCGCCAAGATTTGTTGGCGAGTCTGATCAAGGGTCATCTCAAGGATCCAAGCAAGTTCAGCACAGGCGACGTCTTTGCCGTTGCACATGGCGCAATGTATGTCCCAATCGATGCTTCTACATACTACCCACTGATATCTTGTAGCTTCGCCGGCTCCGACTCGACTGCTTCGACAATGCAATCTTTCTTCTATCATGTTCTGAAGAATGCCCCGATATACGCCAAGCTTCAGTCCGAGATTGAGACCGCCGCGCGCAGTGGGACTATCTCCGCTAAAGTACAATGGTCTGAAGCCCAACAGCTCCCTTACTTCCAAGCGTGTCTTAAGGAGACGTTCCGTATGCGTCCAGCCGTAGGTCTCAACATCACACGCGCCGTTCCCGTTGGGGGGGCGGAGATAGACGGTGTCAAATATGCAGCTGGGACTGAAATCGCTGTGAACGGATGGGTGCTACATCGCGACAAGACCATATTCGGAGACGATGTCGATGTCTTCAGACCTGAGCGGTGGCTAGATGACAAAGAAAATGCCAAGAACATGGAGCGATATCTGTTTCACTTTGGCGGGGGTTCTCATGTCTGCATTGGACGCAACTTGGCGCTACTAGAGATAAACAAGGTGTTACCTCACTTATTGAGGGAGTACACGTTCAAGCTTGCGAGGCCTGACGCAGAGTTGACGGCACATACAACATTCTTCGTGGTGCAGGAAGGCTTGGACGTGTATATCACGAGAAACAAGGCCTAGAAGACAACGGCTACCACACTATGTTATGTGTAAGCTAGTGTCTATGTTTTAATTTCGCTCACCATCGTAGCCCAACACGTGAGATAGATCCCAAATATGATAAAAGAAGTAAGTAGTAAGACCAATCTCAAGTTCTCATTATTTCGTTTGAATTACCTACCGGACTAACGAAAGCATTGAAACTGCTGGCATCTGATTTCATCGGTACAAATGGTGTCCATCCAACGGCTGGTACACGGAGATGTTGACTGCCACATGTAAGGGTTCTCAAGTGGACTAAATAGGAATTGTTCCACAGTCTGTCCAAATTTCGATTTCAAATAACCGTTCTACAGGCCACATAATTTCTGACAGGTACTGATGAGCTATGCCAAAGACAGCTGTTATACCAGGCACGCACGACGAAAGAAGATGACTGCATGCAGTGTTTACTGAGTATTGGCAGAAGCAGTCACTGTCATGCAGAGAGAGATACCATGACCGGAGGGTAAGACACTGCGTCTACCACTACGGCGGCGCTAGAAATGCAGACGATTGGGTGGGTACAAACGACACTATATAACGTTCACTTCACGGAGGTTATCACTTTATTTTAGCCACATCTTCAAAACAACCCAAGTTCCGATCTAGTGAACGATATATAATGGAAATCGCTAGTTTGTTTCACGTTACGTTTATGTTGCGAGCGGTGGTACAGGAACAAGCATGCTTGTCTGTGACTCGCTACACTACCGCTGTGACAGACTTATGACGATGCGCAGGCAAACAATGTAATACACTTGCGCAGGACTTTACCATCGAAATAAAAAACCTGAACCTGTCAAGCGCAGAACACACATGTGACATGTTCGAAAAAAGCCTACGAAACTGCACCTAAACTTCAAAACACACTCGTACTCCATATCCAACCGACATCATCCAAACATGTCCCTCAAACACAATAACACAGCGCCAAGAACTCAGGTACTCCAAATGGCACTCGATCGCGCAGATATTGACTCGCAAGGCCAACTTCAATTGCCCGTCGGAGGTCCTGCCATCGCCATCAATGTCTCTACACGATCCACCCCCACCGATCCTCCCAGCGTAACATCCAAAGAGAAACGCCACCACGCAGTTGTCAAGCTGCGTAAGGTACTGCATATGAGTAAACCATCCGACCACGTTATCCCTGCCGACCGAACCGTACTCGCACAAGATGCCGACGCGCAATCCGACGCCCGCCTAGTTCACGCCTTGCCACACACCGAGAAACATACAGTAAAGGAAATGCTGCATTCGCCAATCGCTACGGCAAAGGCGAAGGTTACAGGCCAAGGGAGCCATGAAGTTGCTGCCAACATGGCGGCCAAGGAGATTCCGCATGGGCAGGAAGTCGATTTGATGAATGCGGAGACGGGTTTAAGTGGGGCGCAGACAGAGGATGAGTCGAGGGTGGCCAAGGGGGTTCTCGAGAGATTATTGCGGGAGAGACAGACGACATACGCGCGATGGACATTGGATCGGCATGTGTCTAAGCTGAGAGTCCTGCCAAAGAGGGAGAAGCCGACTTTGGTAGACTTCGAGACTGATGTACATGGGGAGGGACGCGTTATTGATTGGAGGGGATACGCAGAGCGGGTGAGTATACGATTTAAGAGGTATTTGACGGTTGACTGATTACCTTTAGATGTCGGATTACTACGCGCATCGGTATGGCGGGCAATATGTGGGCTATGGATCAGATCCACCGCCACCATCAAAGAAGACGATCATGCCGAACATCGAGCGTCTTATGATTGCATCTTTGCCGCTGCAGGAGCTGATTATGACGATTAGGAGAGTATATCGGTGGGAAAGTCCTCTCGAGACGATAAAGTATCTTTCCGTGTGCTGTGGATTGTGGTGGTTTGATTTACTGCTTCCGGGTGCTGTAAGTACTGTCGTGCCCGCATTCCTCGTCTCTTGATTGCCGTAGGACACTGAATTGACGATACAAGATTTCTTGGGCGATCTATCTGGTCCTCGAGCGTCGGTACCACGGTGTCACACTCGGAGCATTGCGCGAGGACATCAAGCGTCGAGAAGATGCCGCAATCACAGCCAGGTCAATCACAGAACTGATTGTCAAGGAAGGTGACGAGAAGTGGGTAGACGAGCTTACTGCAGGATTGGGTTCGTGGTCTATGATCCAGCTGGCAGATCTAGCGAACTCTTTTGAGAGCATGCGCAAGTCAGTATTGATATATACCGTTCTTCATCAGACTTTCTAACAAAACGCAGCTTCTATGAGTGGAGAGTTCCATCTCGCACAATGGTCTCCCTTGTATTACTCGTATTGACTGTTCCGCTTACCGTTTTTGTGCCACTTCGGATCTTGGTCAAGGCCATGACACTGAGTGCTATGATTACCTTCTTTGGGCTGTTTCCGCTCGCGACGAACTTTCCTGAGTATCGATTGCTAGTGTCACCGTCGAAACGTCTACTATGGAACATACCTACACATGGTAAGT
The DNA here is from genome assembly GCF_010093815.1 of Pseudovirgaria hyperparasitica. NCBI lineage: Eukaryota > Fungi > Ascomycota > Dothideomycetes > Acrospermales > Acrospermaceae > Pseudovirgaria > Pseudovirgaria hyperparasitica. Next base: position 1,238,546 of record NW_022985553.1, read on the forward strand.
TGTCATCATTGAACCTTCGAGACATCGAGTCAGTCGCTGACAATTGCAGCCGAATGGGCAATCAAATACATCCAAGCGAGCGGTGCATTCGTCAACGATCGTATGAACGAGATCCCAGATTCCGAGCGTATGTCTGAAGCAGAACACTACGGCTCATACACCGCACACTACGAGAATATCAATGGCCGCATCGTTGTGCAGTCCGACTCCATCGTATTTGTGTCCAAGATCACAAATATGCATTGGACGGTGCCGTATGCCGAGATGCGGAAGCTGGAGAAGCTTGATCGTATCGCGACCAAGAACGTGCCCGAACTTTTCCAAAGCGACTCTGGACAGGATCTGAAAATTACGGGCAAGGATGAGGTAGAAAGAGTACTTTGTAGCGTAGACAAGAGAGACGAGGTTTTCTCACAGATTGTAGGGTATAGTGGCTGTCAATGGCAGGTCGTTTGGTAACTGATGTTCAAATCTTGGGGGCGTTGATCAAGTCAATCTTCGAATGCTTGTTGCAATCGCATTCATCGACGCAGAGTTGGGTTTCTCTAGCCTCGAGTACCGGCCTGGTACAAACATGCGCTTGTCGATCGTGAGTATGTCCACATCGGAGGATATCCATGGATGATATCAGCGCTGGGAAATGGGTCAGTTTGTGATGATATCGTTACCAACAGTTGGCATCGATAAATGGCGTCGAGCGATGATGTCACGGCGGCTTCTGGAAACGCCTACTGGGCGTGAACTTACGTAGCGTGCCTGAATCTACAAGTAAACACATATATACACTCGAGCCGCTCGCACGTCCTGTCGCAACACCAAACCCTTACCAAAGATCGGATCTCCATACTCATACAATATGTCATCCACAGCAAGCTTTCTCGCCTCTCGACCGAATGTCCTCCCGGTCCTTCAAGCTACAACAATAACCTCGCTCTCTATCATTTCCGGGGTCTCAATCTGTCTGACAGCCTGGGTAATCCCTGTGATCCGCACTGCGCGAGAGGCCCAAACCCAGACCACTCAATTCTCTCTGACCATTGAGAAGGGATGGAAATACCTACACCATTTCAGCCAACTGCAAGGTGCCTCCCTAGCCACCATTACATACCTGGTATCTCAGCATCCAAATCCTGCCATCGCTGCGAAGTGGAGGATCTGGGCTGCTGCACTAGGAATCGTGGCATTCGCATGGCCCTTTGAGAGAATTGCAATCTTTCCAGTCAATGATCGGGTCGGGGAGATTGGTGAGGAGGTGAAGAAGGGAGATGAGGGGAGGGTGGGCGAGGTGGATGGGTTGTTGAAGGAGTGGGGAGTGAAGAATGTGTTTCGAGCTGCGTTGCCGTTGAGTGCAGCTGTGACTGGGTTGTATTCGCTGATATTCTGAAGTTGTGCTGGTGGCTGGACCAGGGACTGAACATAGGACGTTTGAGCCGCTGTCATAATAATGCGTTTCCATTGGACATCAAAAGAGGAACTACTTCTTGATCCAGTAATTCCAACACTTGCCTGTCGCTGTATACAAACATCTGCCCGAGAAGCAGAATATGAATCGTGTAAAATGGAGCACAATTTAAGATTATAGACAAGTCCGACCCGAACTCCGGACCCCACGCTACGGTTTGAATTGTTGGTATTTGCGTGGCTCACATCTCATTTAACTTTACAACCCCGCATAGCACCAACACTAGCCAAATGATCAATAAGCAATTTGTAACACTGCTCAGAGATATACTGGATTACTATTTATCACTCTGTATCCCGTTCTTTTGATGCATCGATTGACTTACAATGGCCAGCAACAGCTTTCTCGCCATTGTTTCACTTATCCTCAGCGTGGGAATTACCAGATATAATTCGCAGACCACTTTCCGATGGTCGACACTATGGGTGTTTCTAGTGACATACGCTCTTTTGAGCGGATCGAGATGGCTGTATAGGGTCGTAATCTACCCGCTATTCCTAAGTCCGCTCAGGAATCTGCCCTCGCCTCCTGTAGGTATTTCCACCCGGATGCTGACCAGAAAAATAACAGTGTTTTAGGGAGCACACCCCCTTATGGGACATGCTTTACAACTACTGCCCCATCCCTTGGGTCTACCATTCATCAAATGGATGGAAAGCATTCCAAATGATGGCCTCTTGTACTATAAGATGGCCTGGAACACGCCTCGGATCATGACGACATCTGTAAAAGCCGCGAGTGAGGTACAGACCACGAAATCCTACGATTTCATCCGGCCGCAAAACTCTCGAGATTTCTTGGCGCCTATACTGGGCATAGGAGTGCTTCTCGCAGAAGGAGAGGAGCACAAGCGTCAGCGGAAGGCTTTGATGCCCGCGTTTCATTACCGGCATATCAAGGATCTCTATCCAGTGTTCTGGGAGCATTCGAAAAGGATGGCGGATGCTATGGCCATTGACATGAAAGAGTCCCAGAGCAAGGTCTTGGTTTCAGACTGGGTGACTCGCGCAACTCTCGACATCATTGGCGCTGCAGGATTTGGTCAGAGCTTCAATGCAATCGACGAACCACAAGGCGAACTCCATCAAGTATACAAGAATGTGTTCTCCCCAAAGCCAATGTCAGTACAGCTTCACCATATCCGTCAGTTTATCCCCACAAACCTGCTTCGAATGCTGCCTATGAAACGCAACACCGATACCGCTGCTGCGATTCGTGTGATTCGAAGAACCGCACGCAATATCATCCGCTCAAAGCAGATTAAGCTGGGGGACAAAGAGCAGCCTGGCAACGACATCATATCGGTCGCTCTTGACTCGGGTGGTTTCAGCGAAGAAGATCTCGTCAATCAACTCATGACTTTCCTTGCAGCTGGTCACGAGACAACCGCAACTGCCATGATGTTCGCGACGTGGCTCCTATGTCGACATCCGAATGTGCAACAACGTCTCAGGGATGAAATTCGTGAAAAGATCCCATCTTCGCTTCTCCAGGACACAAGCAAGGCTACTGCCACGGTGTTCGACAACATGCCGTATCTCAATGCCGTCTGCAACGAGGTACTACGCATATATCCGCCCGTACCTTTTGCCATGCGCGAAACTACAAAAGATACAACTATCGCCGGGTCGTTTATCCCCAAGGGTGTTGTGATTATCCTGCCCATCTGGGCCTTCAACCAGAACAAAGAGCTCTGGGGCCAAGACGCAGGAGATTTCAACCCCGACCGATGGATGGCCGCTGGACAAGCGAATAGCGGTGGTGCAGAGAGTAACTATGCATCTATGACATTTTTGCACGGGCCACGGAGCTGCATCGGACAAGCGTTTGCAAAGGCCGAGTTTCAGTGTCTGCTGGCGAGCCTTGTTGGTAGATTCGACATGCTGCCTGTGCCTGGCGATGACACTTTGCAGATTATAGCAGAGTTGACAAATAAGCCAAAGGGTGGGACATGGGCTCTTCTGACCGAGCTGAAGGGGTGGTGAGATGCCTGCATGCCATTGTGTTATAATATGATGGTTGTAATATTATACTTCAAATTACCGTTTTCCACGCAGACATGTTTGGATACCATTCATGTACTGCGAGCTTCCCTGCCAAGCTGAAGCTTTCCAGACGACCATTATTCCTAATGTCCCTCCTAACTCAATGTTATCTCAACTTCCGCCTATCGACTATGCTTACCCTTGAGAGATACAAAGCTATTAGTATTGGACCCCTGACAGAGATGAGGTTGCTAGCATGATACACTTCTGTCATAGTCGTAAGACTATGGTTGGTAGTACTTTTCATTTAAGTGCGTCATATAAGTGTAATCTTACTGTGTACTCTGTAATTGGGCTGATATATGGCGTAGGCAGACCTGTAGGTTTCGTGATGGGTTGATGGCAGTCGAGAAGAGCCTGGCTGGTAAAGCTCCTATCTCAAACAACATTCTTCAGTGATGCATCACAACAACCATACCCACCCGCAAGATCCCCACAACTCACGTCCTAGTACTGTTTCAACCCGCTCACGAAACAACAGCCAGATCATCTTTAAACTCCGCAAACAAAGCCGGCAAGAAAGTACCCAGATGCGTCATCTCCACCGCACAATGCGTACTCAGATCCCTTGCCAACTGCTCCGGTTTCATGACCACATTGACAAGCGCCTTCAGTCCCGGTCCCACCCAGAACCTCGATCGAATCTCCTTACCACCACCCACTGGTTTCCTCCTTACCTGATGTGCCAGGATAATATCAAACGGTGTAAGTCCTGCGCGGGCTTCCGATGCGGGATCTTGATCGTTGTACGCGAATAGTCGTACAAAGCCCGTGACTATCGTCTCGATGCCGGTAGCGCTGTTCTCGAGTTCAAAGTGTTGCATGCGTGGATCGAAGAAGCCGATGGAGATCTTGTAGGCTGTGGCGCCGATGTATTCGTCGATGAAGGAGGTGAGGTTCCAGTAGCGCGAGCGGTAGTCGGACTGTAATAGTGAGGTGGTCATTGAATATGTGTATGTATGTCTGGGGAGATTAAGCTTACTTTTGCAGCATTACCAGCAAGTTCCGCTTTGTTGACGGCAGCGTATTGGTGGGCGTGCGGGTGCCAGAGCTTATATTTGGTCGTGTCGTTGACGTGCCATGAGAACCAAAAGTCGTATCTGGGCATAGGTGAGAGGAGGATGCTTTGATGTTGGTGAGAGGTCTTACTGTTCGCCGGTGAATGTCTCCGGGACGTCGCTGCGGATCGCCATGTATAGTGATCCGTCCTTAAGAGTCGTGAAGCCATTCTCTAATGGCAGGTAGCCTGGTTGGCTCAATGCTGCGCCGGCATCTGAGAATTCAACGCCTGATTCAGCAGGGAATGGCGAGTTCTTCCGGGTTATATTAGCATGGGATAGATGAAGAGGGAGGTCAAGGAGCGTAAGTACCGCCAATCCCTCTGTGAACTCCTTGTTGAGTGCTACCTCGGAGTCATTAAAGTACTTCGACCAAGGGTGATCGAAGTCATCTCCTCGATAGCCTAGATAGTAATGGTTGGCGTCAGGATCAACATTCGGGTCATTGAACGTTAAAGGTGTCAGAGCATCTCTGATATCAAATGCTTGCGTCTTGGCCAATGCAAGCGCCAGGGTGATTGATGCGGCATATGAGACGTGCATTATGGATTTTCTTTGACAATTAAAGGATTTGCTTCGGTCTATCTCCTAGAACTTCCACACACCTTATATCATGGTTTACCCCACAATGTTTATGTTGCGCTAGTCGGGTTCTTCCGCCGCCCGTTGTAGCCGTTGTAGGAACCGTTCCGGTGTACCGAGGCCGAGAACCAGAACGTGATATTAGAGCACTAATTCAGCCATATGGTGTTGCATTGCGGTCTCTTATTAGTATGGTATAGTACAAGAGTGCTAACCAACTTCATTTAAGATGTACACCGCTAGACATATGTCTAGACACATGATATTTTCACCTCAGGTTTGTATACCGATTGCTCCATTCATGTGATAATATTCGACGCTTACCTGTTAAGGGATGTTAAATTCATTTTAACACTACTCTAGCCTTAGGTACCACAGCAAGCTATTTATAGGACACTTGACCTAGACATGTTTACATTTACCTTTGTTTCTACCTTGACTGTATGATTTTTGATAGGTAAATCATTAGTATATCATATATTCCTGTTAGGTAATGCGCAATCTACATCTCCTATATTATCATGACTTAGATATAGAATAAAGGTATAGCTACTAAGTAGACCTTTTCTTATGAGTTCTGACTCACTTATATCATTTCAGGCAATCACGGAGATCAATGACGCAATCTCATAGACTCTGTGAGATTGATTAGGGCCATACCTGTTCAACGAACGAGTAGGTCGACGGATTCCACTCAATTAGCGCAAAAAGACAGGCTGAGAATGCGAGTTGGGCGCATGTCTCAAGCACGTACCATTCACCTCACGGCCACAACGCCTTGTGAAGTGCATATTATGGTGGCACTCTATTTACCGGCTGACCATTACCACGCCAACACCCATGGTTGAACACGCGGAACATTCTTTCGAATAGTCCCACTCCAACGGCTTGTTGAATCCGCGGAGTGTCGCCAACACAAAAGACATGGCGGGTAGGCTGCTATGTCTTTTGCACAGCCATGGTCGAAACAAAGCTGTCTACCTGATGCCTTTTAGGTTGGTCTCCTTTGTATCAACAATGCTAGTCTCAGGGCACGGACGCTCGAAACAAGTTTTCTACCTCATGGCTTGCCCTTTGGCCACTGTTGTAACAAGAATTCGGGCCCCAGTGCCCGGTTCAACCTTGGATCTGCATTTCTTGAATGCAAGCCTAGCCACTTCCAAAAAGTATAAGATATCTGGCTCATGGAGCGCTATTTTGATAGTTCGAAGACCCAGTCCTCATTCATGGGCACATTATCTCCCTGTTCTGGAATACTGTGATTTCGTCATCTGTCCAGCTTTCAAGATCACTGTTGTACCTCTGTCCACTATATCTGACCCTTATCAAGGTCACTGGGACATTAGCAACGTAAACGACCAGCCTGGCCCTGGAGCAGTTGCGTTCGCATGCTTTGCCTGGGATCAATTAGAGAAGAATAGTGAGACGCTTCAGGGCGTGGATGATAAGCTTGATAGTAAACTAAACGCAACTCAAGAGGCGAATGAAAAGGCAGACCAGGAAGCAAAGCAAGCTTTTCGTGTGGTGTTCTCTATTCTTACACTAGGAGCGGGGGGCTCGGAACGGCCCTGAGTGGGTCTGAACTTCATTCATTCTGTAGGGCTGAACAACTTATATTTGACTTTTGGCATACTTTCAAGTTTCGTGCAGCTCCGAAATAGTTCTATGTCACCCACTGTAAGAACTAGTAATACCCAGTGTGCATAGCATCTTGGCTAGTGCTATAACTCGAGAACTCTGTCTCCTGCGCACTCGTATGAACTAACCCACAGCTTGATACCAAGTCTGATAGCCTAGTCATGCTTTCGCAGATGTGCATTGCATATGCTGCAGTGTGGCACAGCGACAGGCCGGAACATCCACGTGCACGTCCCTTGCTTGACCTCCGGAACTTGTAGACCTCAACTCTCTTCTAGGTTCCTCCCCTCCCTCTCCTCTTCTCATTTCCCATATTTGATCCTCAAGACAGCTCCTCAAACTGAAAAAGTCCACTCTCAAGCTCTCAGCAAACGAGCTCACCTCTTCTACAATGGACTGCCACAAGCCCAGCACACTGCTGAGTGAGACGGAGTGTGCAGGATGGCTCAACGTAGTAATCCAGAAGCGCCAACAGATGCTTGCCTGGGTCACAAGCCTCCATCCGCAGAAGCTCGCGTGCGAGTCAGACGGCAACCTCTTTTATGGCTCATACAACTTTCGCCAGAAGGTGACGTTTAGCGACGGCACGAGCTGGGTGGTGCGCTTCCCTCTGTTCGGGAATAACGCCCTTCGATACACCGACGAAAAGGTGGCCATGGAAGTCGAGATGATGACGTTTATCCGCGAGAAGACTACGATCCCGGTGCCGCGGATCAGGCATTGGGGTCTTTCGAGGGCGAATCCGCTGGGGGTAGGCCCGTTTATTATTATGGATTATATCGAGGGCGTGTCTCTTACTAGCTTTCTGATTAAACGTGATCCTGAGTTACAGTTCAGCCATGTTCGGGAGGATGTCGATGATGAGACCCTCGAGACCCTCTATAGACAGTTTGCGAATATTCTCCTCCAGCTTTTCCAGCACGACTTTGAAAGGATCGGTAGCCTGCCAGCGTTGAAGACTGGCTTTGATGTCCCGATTCGCCCGCTAACATTCAAGGCACATGACATTCTACAAGCAGGAGGGGTGAGCACTTTCGGTAAGGCGCCCAGTCTTTTTCTATCCCTTTACTATTATATCGACTTACCAGACACGATCAAGGTGACCGAAGCAAGGGCTTCGCCACAACAACAGAGTACTTCCAGTATGTGCTCTCGCAAGACTGGGAACAGCTCATCAAGCAGCGGAACTCGGTCAAAGGCAATGACACTGCTAGAACGAAATACGAATCGCTTAGCGCGCCTTACGGACATTGCTCCCAAGTCTCATCCACCCAGACTACGATCGCGGCCCGTTCAAGATCATCTGCGACGACCTCAGCCTCGCGAACGTGATTGTAAGAAGCGAGGACGACCTCACCATCGTCGGGATAGTCGACCTCGAATGGTCGTATATTGGACCAGCACAACTGTTCGGCTCGGCGCCATGGTGGCTTCTCGGGAGACGACTCGTCGACGTAGATACCCGCTACGACGAGGACCACCCCGAGACGACCGCTCGGTATCTGAAGTACCTCGAAATCTTCAAGCGTGTCCTCGGCGAGGAAGAGGCTCGAATGCCGGGCTATGATCGAAGAAATGAGCTTTCGAAACTCGTACAGTGGTCTGAAAGCTCGGGGGCAATGTGGCTCCATATGCTCCTCTCCGTCGGCTTCAACCACCCTAAAAACCTCCCATGCGTGCAGCTGGAACAGCATATCGGCAGTAAGAAGTGGGGTGCTCTCCTTCAGCAATCCGCCGGTCCAGAAATGGATGTATTCGTCGAGGAGAAGGTAGTCCAGTTAGCCCAGTACGAGAGGGACGAGAAAAAAGCGCTGAAGTTGAAAGATGGTTTTTATGCTCGCAAAATATCGATGGTGTCATTTCTTGCTACAGTTGCGGCGCTGGAAGGATGGGATCTCACAAGCAGATTTGATCCGGTGCCTGACAACATTGAAGTTGTTAAGGATATCTAGGGGCACGGCGACGTCGTGGTATGGCGCTTGGTAATGCACTTGAAGGATGCCACTAACCCTCCACCCCCTTGTTTCTCGTCCATTTCTTGTGGACGGTGATAATATCACCACGATTTTCTCATTCCATGCAGGAAGACGAAGTGCATAAGCAGTGAACACACTACTTACATCCAGCAACGACCAGTAGTCCTAGACACTACATATATACCATTACGCTACGCTCGAGCATCGTACATATCCCCTAAGAATTGTGCTGCAACCAATCACAAAGACTCTCATGATATACAATGCAGGCACCAGGCACTCAGTGTGGAGTCGCCTCATATGCACATAATAGCCCTCTGCAATGGAGATACGGAATACCACACATGGATACACACACACACACACACACACACACACACACACACACACACACACACACACACACACACACACACACACACACACACACACACACACACACAC